>NW_020536999.1:7029418-7044234 GCF_003426905.1 Ctenocephalides felis
TTCCCGTACCAAAAACTAAATTATTAAAAAAAAACTTTCCAAAACTTTGAAAAAATTAAATTTTTGAGATATTTTTCAAAAAATTAGATTTTTTTATTTTTCGATTTTTGTGAAGTAAAGTAAGAAAATTTCGTGGACACATCTAAGATAGACGTTCTCAGTTTTTTTAAATCATATTTTATTAAACAAGAAAATAATTAGAGATTTTAAAATTAATTAATTAAAATTAATCGGAATAGAAAATACTCGGGATTTAGCTTCATTGTTTTCAAAACCAAAATTGATATTAACTCGTATGTATTAACATGTATTTATTTTTAATTTAATATATATTTTTATTTAAAAATGTATAATTTTTATTTATTCGAAAACTTTCCTTTCACTATCATAAAAATATTTTCATTCTTATATGTGAAAATGATGCATAAATAACGAATAATTATTTTGAAAGTAATTTAATCAAGATAAACTAGTATTTTTTTGTTCTACTAATTAAAATTGAAACTAGTGGTGTATGGCATAGCGCCTTAAGGAAAAGTGTTTTGTGTGTCCGCATTTTTTCGTTCACGTTTTTGGGCTCATAGATCCACCGATTTAAATGGTTCAAAAAACATTCGATTCCTATTGATAGGGAGATGTGGTGATTAGTTTTTGGCAAAGGCAGGTCCAGCCGTTACAGAGATACGGGGCAAAGAGTGCAGAAAATACAAATCGAGTTTTTGAGAAAACGGATTATCCGATTTGAATAATCTAAAAAACATTCAATTTGTAATGATTGGGAGAAGAGGTGATTAGTTTTTGGCAAAGACAGGTCTCGCCATTTCAAAGATACAGAGCTAAATGTGCAAAAAATTGCAGTTTTTGAGTGAACTAAGGGTCCGGTTTGAATGATCTAAAAAACTTTTTGCTTGTATTGACAAAACAATTGCTTTTGGAAAAAAAATTGTTTCAAATATTTGTTTTCAAACTTTTTTTCTCAAAATTTTTTTTGTATAACGAAAATAATTCAGAATTTAATTGTAATTCTGACTAAAGTTCTAATACACTTTAAACAAATAATTTCAACTTAGCAATTCATTTTATATAATTCTTATAAATATTAGACAATGTTACAGTATTTATTTATAATAATCTATTTAAAAACATTTAATATTTCTCGAACATTTCGTTACGGCAGGGGGAAGTTCCAGCAATTTGCCTTAAGGCGCGAAGCCATACATCACTAGTTTTAATTTTAATTACAGAACCAAAAAATTGGGTAGAACAAAAAAAAATACTAGTTTCAAATATAAATTTTGCCCGAGGCATTCCAAAATGTTCAAAAACCTTCAAAACGTGAAGATATGCAAAAATTTTCATTTTCAGTTTTCTTCGGCCCATTTCCATATCTAACAACCCTAAGGAAAGTTAATAAGAATTTAATATACATTTTCTAAAGTTTTTACAGACTTGCTTCAAAATCCGTACTATTTTATTATACTTGAGAAAATGGTATGTATAGTATGTATATATAATTAGACAACTTTTTGTATGAAAGGTCCTGGAAAGTGCCTTCGGGATTATTCCATTCAAATTCCTTTTACTAATTCTAAGTAATAAACCTATATATTAGGTTGTCAAATATCTCCCTTCCGCTTTTTTGCACTTGGTTTATAATACAAAAGGCGGAAGGGAGATATTTGACAAGCTTATAAATCACAAAAATATTTTAGTACTTCCAGCTACTCCACCATCCTCTAACCCTGATTTCCTTCGCACACGCCAAGACATAAAGTTAAAAATTAGTGTCAGGTCATTATTATTATTATGAATTTCATCATCAGGATAATATCATTATTAATTTATCCTCCTAGGAGCACCTGCCTACGCCTTTTGTTCCAGATTCTTTGATGAGATTTCGTGAACTCAGAGGAACAACTCATGATTAATATTCATGGACGAAAAGATTAACGGATTGAGGTTAAAAATAGAACACTATTGGTTAACTTGAAGAGGACTCTACTGACGAGCAAACTGAAGATAGATGAAAGACTAAAAATCATTTTACTAACCAGTATTCAATTAAATATTGTAACTTAAGAGAAGGACTCTACTGATGAGCAAACTGAGTCTCTCGGAAACAAACTGATACCTTAAGTTTTGTGCCTTAAGGCAAATTGCTGGAACTTCCCGTACCGTAATGAAATATTCGAGAAATTTTAAACGTTTTCAAATACATTATTACAAATACTGTAACTTTCATTATTTTTGCATTATCTTGTTATATATGAGCAAAATGTAAATCATAAATCAATTTATCTCAGAGAACATTAACAATCGTCATTTCAATTCGGAATTCAATTTCAAAAAAAAAAATAGTTGCCTAATTTACACAAAATTGAAAAGGTGCTCCTATATAGTCACAGTCTAAACGCATTTGCAAATAATTCTTTGCGACATTTTCACTTATACTGTGCTTAGCTTGGCGGCATTTTCACGTTTTTTAATAAATTTCACAAAATTAGAAAAGTGCTCTAGTATATAAACAATCTAAACGCACTCGGGTAAACATTTGTACCAGAGTGGCGCTTAGACTGTGCTTAGCCTGGGCAATTTTTTGAATTTTTAATCCAAAATTACAAAAATATTTTATGGAAAATAAAAAAAGATGTAATAATTTTTTATCCTCAAAAGCAATTGTTTTGTCAATACAAACAGAAAGTTTTTTAGATCATTCAAATCGGACGCTTAGTTCACTCAAAAACTGCCATTTTTTGCACATTTAGCTCTGTATCTCCAAAACGGCTGGACCTGCCTTCGCAAAAAACTAATAACCACTTCTCCCAATCATTACTAATTGAATGTTTTTTAGATCATTCAAATCGGATACTCCGTTCTCTCTAAAACTCTATTTGTATTTTCTACACTCTTTGATCCGTATCTCCCTAACTGCTGAACCTGCTTTTGCCAAAAACTAATCGGCACATCTCCCTATCAATAGGGATCGAATGTTTTTTGAACCATTCAAATCGGTCGATCCGTGCGCCCATGGACGAAAAAATGCGGACATACAAAACACACACACACACATTCATTTAGTTTCTGAGGTATGCCAGTAAAATGTTCAGAAACCTTCAAAACGTTGAGAAATGCAAAAATTTTCATTTTAAATTTTCGGCCCATTACTATAACTTATTACTTAGGGGTATGAAAAATAGACAGTTACCAATTTTCAGAGCTACTGACTACGCATATATTATTTGATAACAATCAGTAAAGCTCTTTTGGAGGAGAGAACGAACTTTGCGACACGAGAATTTTATATATCTTATATATAAAAATGGAGCTCTCTTTCAAATGTCCGAATAAAACTCGAAAACGGCTGAATCGATTTGGCCAGTCTTAGTCTTGAAAAATTCGTGCCAATCCATAGAAAGTCCAAAAGGTGAGAAATTATTTCAAATTTGCGTAGAAACTTTACATTTTTAATTTGAAAATTTTTGTAGAAGCGTAATTTAAATAAAACAATGGACGGTGGCAATTACGTGAAATGTCAAACGCTTTTGACAGATGATGTTCAATTACTTTTAATAGGATGTTTTACGTGAATATTATTTAATTATGATTAAATTGTAGTGAGTAGTTTTGTTTGTAGTTTATTTATATACAAAAACTTTAGTAAAACGGGCCGCAAGTGTTACTAGAGACTCAAAATATAAACTTTTTTGATATGTTAATATGAAAATGCACTTTTTGGCATATTTTTCTCAACACGGGTGCTCTGAAAGATCTCATTTGTATAATTATATACTCATTGGTATTTATAAAACATTTTCTAGGTTATATTATTTTTTATTTATCTTATTTAAATTCAGAACCTAAATTTGGTATCGATCAAATGGACATTTTGTCGAATAACATTTTTCCAGTTATAATTTCCCAGAATTTATCGCAGAATAGATAGTAATATATGAAGGTTTTAAAAGGTCCACCACCGATGTGCCAAAAATCAGTAAAGTTAAGCATTATTTAACAACAATATTTGAAAGTAGAGGAAAAAAGATGTATAGCCAGCTACAAACTTGATTTGAAAACGATAATCTTTGAAAATCCATAATAAAAGTATTTTCTTCTGTTGGTAGTTATAGCATTAGTTAAAAATTTAATTACTTTGTAAAATACCTTTAAAATTATAATAAGGCTTTAAATCTTTTGCCACCTGCCCGTTACAAGTTACCCCGCATATAAGATAAAAAGGTCTAGATAACAAATTTTTGGAAGACATCAAAAAAGCACATTTCTACAATGATGAAGTAGAAGTCAGTTTACTGAACGTAGTCAGATAATTGTTCGTTTGATATGTCTTATTTGTTGTGAAATAATTGTTATGGTTTTCACAATATAGTTTATATTTGCTCGAAGTCAAATTGGACCTTTGTGACTCGTCCTGCTCTATTAAATACTTTTAATATACTTTTTATTAAATTTACTTTAATTCATCGAATGTAACTTGAAACTTTTCAAAAAGCAGGTCAAAGAAGAAATACTTAATTCATTTTTTATCTCTCATCGCAAAAATTTGAAAATTTTGTATAAGTTCAGTAGTATTATTTACAATTATACACAAAATCCAGAATCCAAAAAGAATCTGAAAAACTTGAAACGTAAAATAAGCCGAAAAACCAAAAAAGACTCGGATTGGATTATACGATGTTTTCTATAGAAAGTGTATAAAACTTGCAGTTTGATTGTATTGAAAAAATATAGACAAACTAATGCGGTTTATTGGTTTTCATAATACCTAATTGTATACAGCATTCAAACAACACATCCTTATGCACTTAAAGTATTAATATTTTTGATTCTCTAGAAATGGTTTAGTATATACCTTATTTAGGAAAACAACGTTTGCCGGGTCAGCTAGTAAGATATATATTCTACGCACTACAATAGTAATAAAAATAACAATAATAATAATGATGATGATATTGAAGCGCATCATCTCAAGGACATTTTAATTTCCTCTCAGTCGTCGTGTCCATGCCTCCTAATCCATTTATTTCTAAACTAAGTTACGTCTTTGTACCGCATAACTTATTAATCACTTAATCTAGTTTAATTGATTTAGCTCTTGCAAGAACATCATCGTTATTTTTATCCAAGTACGAAAGTTGAAACTTCTAGTAGATCCAGGACTATTTTAGATGAATCTTTTAACTTTATGTGGAACCTTGAACCCACACACGCCACATGTGTGACATAATAATTTCATAATTATTATTTCATTAAATTTTTCAACACTTGTCATAAAAGGAATAAAAACTTTTGTTATGACATTTTTTTATTGCGCTTTTTTATGTCATCAATCAAACAAAAACTGTGGAGATGTGTTAAGTAAGGATGTGAGGTCATGTTTTATTTTATTCTATTTCAAATGTGATCGTTGTGACTACATCCTAATAATTATATATATATATATATATATATATATATATATATATATATATTAAATGGTAGAGTCTTGGATTTGTGTATATTTTGTAAAGTTTCGAACAAGAATCCAAACGTAATAAAAACGTAAAAAGAGTTTTAAATAAACTATTTCTTATTTAATTATTTGTTTACTGTCAACGTTTCGGAACTAGGTACGTTCCATCTTCAGGACATCTGTCAAAAAACATGATCTTGATGAGATTTAAGCAAACAATATGTTTAAGAAGAGAAAATGGATTTTTCTTAAATAATAAAAAAGTTGAAAAAATAATAATGTACAGAAATATGATAATATGATCAAAATGAAAATGATAAAAATAAATGAGTGGATTATATAACAGGATATTAGAAATTATAAATTTTTTTTTGAAAGTTATGGAAAATTTTAAGAAAAAGTTAATGACAAAATTAAATTAATTACCTGTATGATTGAATATTCATGAGATTCAGAGCATGTTTCTTGACAGATGTCCTGAAGATGGAACGTACCTAGTTCCGAAACGTCGACAGTAAGTAAATAAATAAATAAAAAATAGTTTATTAAAAAACTGTTTTTTGTTTTTTATTACTTTTTGGATTCTTGTTCGAAACTCTACAATATATATATATATATATATATATATATATAAATATACTGGAGGCCCGACAGATGTTGTCCTGTACCCACGCCTACAATTCAAAAGTTCCAATTTTTTTAATATTCTATCCTATACTTTTTAATATCCTATTTGATGTCCTGCTGCTTATTTATTTTTATCAAGGGTTGACCAACCTCAATATTTTTTTAAAAATTTTTAACCAAGTTTTTTTGGGACCTATTTTAATTTTCTATAATTCGAAATTGAAAAATACATACTGATGGAACTTTTTTACTTCAAAAAACTATTTATTTTTATCAAAAGTTAATTAATTAAACTTTTTTCTAATTTTTAGATCATTTTTTAACTTCCTGTAGGGTAAGTTATAGTAATCGCATGAAAATCGTAAATGAAAATTTTTATATATTTTCAGGTTTCAAAGGTTTCTAAATATTTTGGCCTACCTTAGAAAAATGGATGCATGTGTGTGTGCGGATACAAATTTTTGTGCCGACTATTTCGGGAACACCGATCAACAATGTGCACATTTTTTTATGACCAAAAATTTACCAAAATTTTAATTACGGTACGGGAAGTTCCAGCAATTTGCCTTAAGGCACGATGCCATACACCCTACTAGTTTATTTCAAGTTTAATGTTCATATAATACGGAAATAAAAAATGCACACAACTCTAAATTTTCACCCTCTTTCCACAAATCTTTATTTCTTCTATGACAAACATTAATTCATTAATTTCACTTAAAAAAAAACAATTTATTTTCATCAAGAGTTATTTACCTACATAGTTGATAAATCGGTTTGCATAAAAGGCAATTTTGCGAAAAAGTAAGAGAGATTAAAAATAAAATTGAAAGATACAACAGTTCTTGATAGGGAACTATAGTACCATACAAATATATAGCAAAACTGTAAAATTTTCCACAATCTCTTTTTTTTTTAATATCAGTCAATTTGCTGGCATGCCACATAACAATATAATTTAAAAATAAATTTTCGCATTTTTATTTGTAATTCAAAAATTACTAATTAATGCAAAAGCGCGGTAATAATATATCAAAATCTTGAAACATTAAATATGCAGATTCAATTTAAATAGAATCATTTCAAATTAGGTTGGCCTTTGCAAGACTATTAAGGGACATTTATATGTGGCATGCTTTGCAGTGGGTAAACTATTCATATATTTTTTGTTAGCTGCTCCTTTCACTTATTCATCACATTAGCAATCTGTTAGTTATTTTCGTACTAAACATTTTTATACTAGAAATATTTTTATGGCAAAACAACGTTTGCCGGGTCAGCTAGTATATATATTATATATACTCGTAATAATATATATATATATATATATATATATATACATATGATTTAGTGAGTAACTAGTTTCATCATATATTATTATCACTTGATAATTTTCGCAAAGTATCATTTCTTTTGTTGATGCTGTTTTTCTCGATTAATAGTAATGAAACAAGGTTCAGCAAATCGTCTTTGTATATTGATATGTACATTAGGGTGGTCCTTAATATGGACATTTTCGAATTTCTTTGCTCCTAAGCGCTCAAATGCTTCAAAATTAATAAAAACAAATTCTCTAAAATTTTAGCTATTAATATTAACATTTAGATAGTCCGCAATTCAATTAACAGTTTCGTATATTAAGCAAATTCTTGCGCCATCAATGATAGCAGATATGTAATTTTGATGACAACTTATTACTGATAATTTGAGTGCCAAAATCACCAATTAAATAAATATTTTGCTGCAAAATTAATTTTGATGCCATGATGAATAAATATTTCGCTAAACAGCTCATATGGATTTAATTAGCGTTTAAGTGATTTATGAATATTTTGAGTGCCATAATATTTAAGATCACAAATGCTATCACGCAACAATTTACCTAATGACATATGTTAATGATAAATATACGAAAGTTTTAATTGAATTGCAGACTATCTGAATGTTAATATTAAAAGCTGAAACTTATAGATGGTTTTTCTTTATTAATTTGGAAGTATTTGAGCCCTTAGGAGCTAATAAATTTTAAAATGTCCATATTAAGGACCACCCTAATGTACATATATGTTGATATATAAGTGTGTATGTGTGTTTACAAAAGGCAGTAAGTCATGTTTCTTTCTTCGACTATAAATAGTTAACAGTTTATTCTTTCGCACGAACCAAGCTCATTCCTCAGTGTGTTAGGTCGTTACATAATGGAATCCATTCATTGTGGAATCCGTTTAGTGGAATTTACTGGAATTTTTTTGTTTAGATGGAACTGCCTTTTGTTTTTGTCGAAGAAAAATTTTTGCAAAATTTATGCTCTAGTTATAATATGGAACCAATTGATCAAATAATATACAAACAAAAAACAAGCATATACAATTGATATGAAATACATAATAATTGGAAAGAAAAGAATAATAAGCTTGAAAATGGAATTGATATTTAGCTATTTAGATTCAATGTTCAACTGTTTATTTCGACTAAAAACTAAAACACAGTACATTCTTCCGAACATTAATGAATTTTTACAATTGAACCACTTTTCGCCTATATCGCCTCCTCCACGTGAATAATGAACATTTCCTAAATATGAAAAAATATAAAAAATATAAAAATCTGAATATATACAAATTTGAAACTATAAATATACAATTATTCAAAAATATAACTATCTGGATAGCTAAGAAATCTAGATATCTAAAAATAAAATATCTGAACATTTAGATATTTAGATATTTAAAATTATAAATATCCAAATAATGGAATGTCAAATTTCAATTAATAAAAATAACAACCTATCTAAACAAATATCTGGAAATATAAATATGTACTTGAATATCTATAATATAAAAATCAAATATTTAAAAATCCAAATCTTAAAACTTGATCATCAAATATGATATAAATATCTAAATATCTAATAATCTAAATTACAAATACTTGAATTCCTATAATCCTAAATATCTAAACCGATAAGCATCTAAGTAACTAAAAATATAAATATTTAAATATCTGAGTACTCAAATATTTAAAATATCTAAATTTTTTAAATAACCAAGTATCAAATTATCTAAATATTTAAATATGTATAAGGGTATCTATAAAATTATGAATATTTGAATATAATAAAATTCAAAAAGGTAAATTATCTAAAAATATAAAGAAAATATAAATATCTATATTTCTGGATAACTAAATATCAAAATATCTGGAAATTAATATATATATATAGATATATATAATATAAATATATATATATAAGAATATCTATAAAATTATAGATATTTATTCTATTGTAATACAAAAATTCAAATATCACAGTAATAATAAAATATCTACATTTCTGGATAACAAAACATTTGAATTTTAATATATATATATATTTTTATTTTTTTTATTTTTATTTTAATTTATTATATATTATTTTAATTATATCAGCTCTGTAACTCATAGAGTCATTCTGACTCTGATTGTTATAATTAATAAAATAAAAATAAATGAATATATATATATATATATATATATAAGGGTAGTTATAAAATTATAATATTTAAGTCTTTTCAAATACAAAAATTTTTATATCTAATTTGAGTACTCAAATATCTAAAATATCTCAACATATGAATATCTAAATATCTAAAAATTTAAATATTTAATAACCGAATGTAAATAAAAAATTAATATATATAAAAATAATATTGAAACATCTAAATAAAGTATCTAAATATCTAATTTTGAAATACATAAATATCTAAATATCTCTAAATACTAAAATATCTGAATATGAAAAAATTAATTATCTTATTATATTACAAATCTAAATAAAAATTTATAAATCCAGTTATCTCAAGACTTATTTTACATTAAAATTTATTCCTGGTTCTCAATAGTCTTTAAACTTGTTTTAGGAGTTCTACTCGCCGTCTCCAAATTTTTTTTATCTAAAAAATGTGTATAAAACATGGAAATTAAGTAAATGTGGTACCATAAACACCATAACACTACCATATGGTATCTGGTAAATGCCTAAACAATTCCCTTTGTTTACATAGTAGGGCAACGCTTAATAAAAGACAGATGAATAGACGGAGAGCTGGTGACCAATATGCTAAAGAAAATATATTTTAGTAACAATGCGCTGTGTAAAACTTCAGATAAAATAAATACAAGATTTTTTATTAAACCTCACTATTACTATCATCCCAATTTTATTTTCAGATTTAACTTTTTAATATGACATTTTACGTAAACAAGGGTTGATGTCGCACATAAAAAAGTTTTCAAAGTTTACTTGTACTTTTCAGAAGTGATGATAATTTTTCCTTCCAGCTCTCACACTATTTTATGTTCCTACAAACGTTAATGACTTAATAGACAGCGTCTCTATTTATCTCACACGAAACAATTGCTAACAGCTCGTTTGAGAGCTGTAGCAATAGCTAAAGACATTCCAGATATATAGAAAATATCAAACTATATTTTTTGAGTTTTCATTAATTGACATTTTATTTCAAATTTTAGTTGTACCAATTTTAAAGTTACGTAACCAGAAGCTTTTTAAATCCTATAATGACATGTGTTTTGGAGTACATCAGAAAACCTAAAGTGTTTTAAAACAGATTTTGGATTTTCAAAAAGAATCAAAAATTTTTTTTTTAAGATCACATGTCCGAAATTAATTTACAGACAATTTTCAATATTACTTGATAACTTTTGCGATAGTAAGAATGTATCATTTCTCTTGGTAATGCTGTTTTTGTTAATAATAATGCAACAAGATTCAGCAAATCGTCTTCGTATATCGATTTGTTTTATATACATGAAATATTTTCAATATTATTTCACATTAAACTACGTCAGCAAACCTGAAATATTTTGAAGAATATTTTGGAGGCTGTTAAGAGATTTTTTAGAGAGAAAGTTGATTTAAGGGTAGATAAAGCAAGGTTTCCATGGCCGAGATTATACCGAGTAAGGTAAATTTGGGTTCACATGTCCGAAATGAATTTTATTATGTAGCAATTAATTTGGAGACATTATTTAATATTGCTTGATCATAGCAAAGTAACAAAGGATCATTTTTTTTGTTAATGCTGTTTTTATTAATAGTAACGAAACAAGATTCAGCAAATCGTCTTCGTATATTGATATGTATTATATACATAAAATGTTTTCAATATTATTTTACATTAAACTACGCCAGCAAACCTGAAATATTTTGAAGAATATTTTGGAGGCTGTTAAAAGATTTTTTAGAGAGAGAGTAGATTTAAGGGTAGATAAAGCTAGGTTTCCATGACCGAGATCATACCGAGTAAGGTTAATTTGGGTTCACATGTCCGAAATTAGTTTTTTTATGTGAAAATTATTTTCGAGACATTATTTAATATCGCTTGAAAATAGCAAAGTACAAAGGATCATTTTTTTTGTTAATGCTTTTTTATTAATAGTAACGAAACAAGATTCAGCAAATCGTCTTCGTATATTGGTATGTATTATATACATGAAATGTTTTCAATATTGTTTTACATTTGGACTACGTCAGCAAACCTAAAATATTTTGAAGAATATTCTGGAGGGTGTTAAAGGATTTTTTAGAGAGAAAGTTGATTTAAGGGTATATAAAGCTAGGTTTCCATGTCCGAGATTATGCCAAAGACAGGTTCACATATCCGAAATTAATTTCATTATGTGAAAAATAATTTACAGACATTATTTATTATCACTTGATGATTTTCACAGATTAAGATAGTATCATTTCTCTTGTTAACGCTGTTTTTATCAATAATAATGAAACAAGATTCAGCAAATCCTCCTTGTACATAAAATATTAAACTATATTAGTTATTAAGTAGTATTAGCTATTAAGTTACATTTAGAAGTCAATCTTATAGAATAAAATTCATGTCATTTTTTATATGTTATTTCTATTTTAATTACGTAATAACTTTCATATGTATCTTTTTTTGTTTTTACTAAATTGTGCATTAAATTGCTTAACATTAAATAATTTACGATACGAATTGCGTGACCAAGGTGTTGTATTTATTGTTATTATTTCCAAGGCAATTATAATTATATAATTATATTATATCATTAAACATTCACGTAGTTTAGTAAATTTAGTTTAAACTATATTTTTTTGATTTTTAAATAATTTATTAGACAAACTCTTTCTGTTATTTATTAGACTATTTATTTAAACTGATAGTAAATAAATTGCTTAAAAAATATTTAATTAATTCTAGCATTTGCTGTTAAAATATATAAACTAAAAAATATATTTATTTTATTAAGTTGTTGTTTATACCAATATGACTTTAATAATTCAGTTTAAAACGCCTTTGTATTTTATAAAATATTTTATGGTATTAACAATATAATTATATAGAAAAACAAAATAGCAACTAATGTTTAACTAAATAACAACATGTTTTATATTTTTTAATAAGCTGTTGTTTATACTAAAATATTCTATTGTTTTTTAATATTGTTTATACTAAATTTATAATAAATACTAAATATTTAATAGTTTAGTTTGTCAGTATCTGTCATATTTCATAGTATAAAACAATATGTTCTAATTGTAGTATTTATTACTATAAATAAAACAATATTGCACTTCAAATGTGTTATTATTTCTCTTAAAATGATTATTCATCTCGAAATATTTATAAAAAAATACAATAGTGTATAAGTAAATCAACTAATTTTAGTTCTTTATATAGTATACTAAATAGTAATATTTAAAAATTATTTACTAAACTTTGAGTTCATTAGAGTTTGAGATTAATTGTTGATGGCCAAGAGTATTAAATATAAATTGTGTGAATATAATTAGTATTGAGCAAAATTAACTAATTTTAGTACATATTATTAAAAAATAAATATTAATCCAGTTGGATGTATGCTATGAAATTTAGAATTTAGTACGCCTGCTTTTCTAAAACCATTTGTACACCTCTACCATATGAATATCTATACTGCAGGCGATATAAAAACATGATTTCCTATATATATATATATATATATATATATATATATATATATATATAAATGTATAAATTATTAGATTTAAAATTATTTATAAAAAAATACTAAGTAAGTATAATGTATAATTGTTTTATTGAGTAAGTATGTTTGCAGATTATAATCTGGCAACATCTTTGAGAATTTTTTCAAGACTATAGACAAGATTAAATATAGAATTTAATCTGGCAACACTTTTTAATATTCTTTAAAACTGTAGTTGAGAATACATATGTAGATTATAATTCTGGCAACACTTTTGAGTATTTCTCAAAACTATACTTGAAATTAGAAAGTGTAGATAATAATTGAGCAAGATTTTTGAGTATTTTTCAGACTCTATATGAGAATACAAATGTGTATTACAATCTGGCAACACTTTTTTAGTATTTTTCAAAACTGTGCGGTGAGACTACAAAGTGTAGATAATAATCTGGCAACACTTTTAAGTATTTTTAACTTCCCGTAAGGTAAGTTATTGTAATGGGCCGAAAATCGGAATTGAAAATTTTTACATTACTCGACGTATTGAAGGTTTCTGAACGTTTTGGCATACCTCAGAAAAAATGGATGTGTGTGTGTGTGTGTGTGTGTGTGTGTGTGTGTGTGTGTATGTATGTATGGATGCAAATTTCCAGTCACGTTTTCGGGCGCACGGATCAACCGATTTGAATGGTTTAAAAAACATTCGATTCCTATTGATAGGTAAAGAAGCTGATTAGTTTTTCGCAAAGGCAGGTCCAGCTGTTTCGGAAATACGGAGCAAAGAGTGCAGAAAATAGAAATCGACTTTTTCAGAGAACGGAGTATCCAATTGGAATGATCTAAAAAACATTCAATTAGTAATGATTGGAAGAAGTGTCTATTAGTTTTTGGCAAAGGCAGGCCCAGCCATTTCGAAGATACGGAGCTAAATATGTAAAAAATGGCAGTTTTTGAGAGAACTAAGCGTCCGATTTAAATGATTCAAAGAACTTTCTGCTTGCCTTAACAAAATAATTGATTTTGGAAAAAAAAATTGCACAATTTTTTTTTTTTTTTGTATATCGAAAATAGTTCAGATTTTATATTTATTCTGACTAATTCTCTAATATAACTTAAACAAATAATTTTAAATTTTACCTGTTTTTTTCTTTTTAATTTAATGGCGATCGTAAAATAATATAAAGTATGGCACCTTAATAATTTTAGACTTTTATTAACGATTTAATAGACAGGTTAACTGCAGAGGAATTAACGGTCAACCTGGTCTATGGAAAAAACAGGATGACGACGACACGGGAGTGTAAAAACTTTCACTTTTCCGTAGGCTAGATTTTAATTATTAAAATGTAAAAGGGACTCTACTGGTGAGCAAACTTATTATGAGTAGGGGCTGTAAAGGTGAGCTTTTTAAAATCAACAATCAACTTGACTATGCCTTATTTATTTTTAATTATTGACACTCAAAATTCCCGAATCCTGTTTTCTAACTAATTTTTTTTTCGCATCTTGTTCTGTGCAAATAAATAAAATCGTACCGCAAGAATACCCACTCGAAAACCCTTGAGGAATCCCTTGAGTTCAATTCTCGAGTGGTTGCGAACTGGAGGTCCTCCAAAAACTTTTTTTAAACTTTTAGTTTTTTTTATTTAAAAAATACGAGTCACTTCTTAAGATACATGCAAAAAACAGACGTGTGTGGTATTTCATGAATAGAAAA
>NW_020536999.1:7045234-7063914 GCF_003426905.1 Ctenocephalides felis
TGTGTGGGTTCAAGGTTCCACAAAAAGTTAAAAGATTCATTGAAATAGTCCTGGATTCATTAGAAGTTTCAACTTTTGTACTTGGATAAAAATAGAGATGATGTTCTTGCAAAAGCTAAATCAATTAAACTAGATTAAGTGATTAATAAGTTATGCAGTACAAAGATGTAACTTAGTTTAGAAATAAATGGATTAGGAGGCATGGACATGACGACTGAGAGGAAATTAAAATGTCCTTGACGAATGCCAGATGATGCGCTTCAATATCATCATCATTATTATTATTATTGTTATTTTTATTATTATAGTAGTGCGTAGAATATATATTTTATATATAAAATTCTCTGTCGCAGAGTTTGTTCCCGTACTCCTCCGAAACGGCTTTACCGATTGTTATCAAATATTATATGCGAAGTCAGTAGGCCTGGAAATTGGTAACTGTCTATTTTCATACCCCTAAGTAATAAGGGTTGTACATCCTTAATTTTTTTACTTTCCCTAGGATAGTTATAGTAATGAGCCGAAAATCGAAAATGAAATTTTTTGCATTTCTCAACGTTTTGAAGGTTTCTGAACATTTTTAAGACATACTTCAGAAAAAATGGATGTGTGTGTGTGTTTTGTATGTTCGTATTTTTTCGTCCACGTTTATGTGCGCACAGATCAATCGATTTGAATAGTTTAAAAAACATTCGATCCCTATTGATAGGGAGATGTGCTGATTTGTTTTTGACAAAGGCAGGTCCAGCCGTTACGGAGATAAAGAGCAAAGAGTGCAGAAAATAGAAATCGAGTTTTTGAGAGCACGGAGCATCTGATTTGAATGATCTAAAAAACATTCAATTAGTAATTATTGGGAGAAGTGGTTATTAGTTTTTTGCGAAGGCAGGTCCAGCCGTTTTGGAGATACAGAGCTAAATGTGCAAAAATGACAGTTTTTGAGTGAACTTAGCGTCCGATTCAATTGATTCAAAGAACTTTCTGCTTGTCTTAACAAAATAATAGATTTTGAAAAAAAATTTTGTTCCATTTTTTTTAATTTTTATTTTTGTATATCGAAAATAATTCAGATTTCATTTAATTCTGACTATAGTTTTTAATATACTTTAAGCAAATAATTTCAACTCTGCAATTCAGTTGATATAAGTTATAAATATAGACAATGTCTACAAGTATTTATTAATAATCTATTTGAAAACTTCAATATTCCTCGAACATTTCGTTACGGTACGGGAAGTTCAAGCAATTTGCTTTAAGGCACGATGCCACCCACCCCACTAGTTTAATTTTTTGCTTTGCCATTTAATTTGCTTTAATTAGGTTTGCTGGTTGATATATTCATTTTTAGGTTTTTATCTGGCTGCAGTTTGTTCGTCAGTAGAGTTCTTTCTGTAACGTCTACGCAACTATTTTGTAAAAACCTCGTCAGTAGAGTTATTTTAATCTCCTGCGTTACGATTTAATATGATAATTAGTAGAGACCTCTTTCGCTCATATTTTCAACGATCAATTTGTAACGTTGCTATTTAATTTGATAGTTACGTGTTTGTGAAGTACTTTTTTGTTTTAAATGTTTGCGTCCTTTTTATTATTTGTTTGCTATAACTTCCCGAGGGTAAGTTATGTAAGGGCCGAAAATCGAAATTGAAATTTTTACATTTCTCGACGTTTTGAAGGTTTCTGAACATTACTGGCATACCTTCAGAAACTAATGGATGTGTGTGTGTGTGTGTGTGTGTGTGTTTGATGTATGGATACAAATTCCAGTCACGTTTTTCGGCGCACGGATCAACCGATTTGAATGTTCAAAAAACATTCGATTCCTATTGATAGGGAAAAAGACTGATTAGTTTTTGGCAAAGGCAGGTCCAGCAGTTACGGAGATAAGAGCAAAGAGTGCAGACAATAGAAATCGAGTTTTTGAAAGAACGGAGTATCCGATTGAATGATATAAAGAACATTCAATTAGTAATGATGGGGAAAGGGTTATAGTTTTTCGCAAAGGCAGGCCCAGCCATTTCGGAGATACAGAGCTAAATGTACAAAAAATGGCAGTTTTGAGAGAACTAAGCGTCCGATACAATTGATTCAAAGAACTTTCTGCTTGTCCTAACAAAATTATTGATTTTGGAAAAAAAAAATTGTTTCAATTTTTTGTTGTTTGAAAAATAATTCAGATTTTATTTTTAATTCTGACTATAGTTCTAATATACTAAACAAATAATTCAACTCTGCAAATCAGTTTATATAATCTATAAATATTAGACAATGTTACAATATTTATATATCTATTTGAAAACATTCAATATTCCTCGAACGTTTCGTTACGGTACGGGAAGTTCCAGCAATTGCCTTAAGGCACGATGCTACCCACCCCACTAGTTTATTATTTGTTTGCTATTTAATTTTTTGTTTGGAGTATTCTACTTTTTTCAGAGTCCATGTCTCTGATCTTCACAGAGCCGTAGTATAAAGTAAATGCATCAGTTTGTTTTCGAGAGACTCAGTTTGCTCATCAGTAGAGTCCTTCTCTTATGTTACACTATTTGATTATTTTTAGTCTTTCTTATTTTTTTTTTGCTTATTTTCTTATCTTCAGTTTGCTCGTCAGTAGAGTCCTTTTCAAGTTGTGTCCTCTGTCTATTTTTAACCTCAATCCGTTAATCTTTTCGTCCATGAATATTAATCATGAGGAGTTGCTCTGAGTTCACGAAATCTCATCAAAGAATCTGGAACGAAAGGCGTAGGCAGGTGCTCCGCCTTTTGGCGGCGGATCGGAGGATAAATTAATAATGATATTATCCTGATGATGAAATTCATAATAATAATAATGACCTGACACTAATTTTTAACTTTATATCTTGGCGTGTGCGAAGGAAACCAGGGTTAGAGGAGGATTCGGATTAATGAGGCAGCTGGTGGACTTGTTCTTAACAAGTAATAAGGGGGTAAAATAAGTAGAATTCAAATTCTGCAAAAATTTTGGAGCAGGTGTTCGACATCTTCAAATTGAAGATACAAAAAATAATACGTTCAATAAACATGCCAAAATAAGGTGAAAAAGCAGCTTTTTCATTTATTTCAGACTACCGCCAGGACCTTAAATCCGTTGTCATGGCAACGCTATTAGGGTTTACACAAATACCGACATTTTATAAAACTGGTTTTTCGAATTTTAATTTCACTAAAAACCGGTTTTAACCGGTTTTCGAATTTTATATAGAAAATAAATTTTTGCTCGAATATTCTGTAATTTATCCGCAAATTTAGTGTGATTTAGAGCAATATTTGACTGAATTTATTTATTGTTCAATTTTGTGGATAGTAAACAAATTTATTTTAATTTTAATTAGTAGAACTAAAAAATACTAGTTTATCTTGATTAAATAACTTTGAAAATAATTATTCGTTATTCATGCATCATTTTCACATATAAGAATAAAAATATTTTTATGATAGTGAAAGGAAAGTTTTCGAATATATTAAAATAATACATTTTTAAATAAAAAAAATTCATTAAATTAAAAAGAATAATGATACATATTAGATACATGTTGATACATACTTGTTAATATCAATTTTAGTTTTAAAAACAATTAAGCCAAACTCGAGTATTGTCTGTTCCGAGCAATTTTAATTAATTAATTTTAAACATTCTAATTGTTTTTTTGTTTAATAAAATATGATTTCAAAAAACTGAGAACATCTATCTAATTGCTACTTAGACGTGTCCTTTGTTTACTCACAAAATTTCCTGCAATAGAAAATACTCTCATACTTGCGACCAAATAATGCCTAATTGTTTTTAAAGCCTGATATAATAATTCTAAGTTTTTTGTTCTTTGTGGCTTCTAGGGTTCAAAACTCTGTATTTGAGTTTGAATAGAGACAGTTACTTCTTCAAGAAGCAGTCACACTGATTTAAATTATTATATACACTGGTATAAAAATCTAAATTAATATATACAAAACCTTTCTGGGAACCATTGCAGACTGATAAGATATCAAATGCTATTGAACCGATATGATTTCAAAAATCAAAACGCTTTCATCTATCTTTTATATTTGGCTATATTTGTCATTTTCTATTTATACAATGAAAACAGACTTTTTCTCCTAAAAACCGGTTTCCGAATTCCATAATTATCGCCAAAAATCGGTTTTTAAAACCGGTTTTTGAAAATCGACAAACCCTAAACGCTATCTTATCCTTCTCGGTAGTGAAAGTTATGAACATGTCTATTCATTTGCCGTGCGATCAGGCGTATTTTACATATAAACATAGCAAAGGAGAATGTTATGATAACTGCATCATCAAAGATTCTATTTACCTCATTATTATCGTGCAGGAATCTCGTACCATTTTCTCGTCATTTTCAAATTGAGGATACACCATGATGAAAAACGGACATCCATCCATCTAATAATAATCCCTGGATGTAATCCATCTAATCATGATGTCTCCCAAGATGACTTTAACCCAATTCTGCAGGTAATCAAAGCATTTTCGCATACGCAATATATACGTAGTCAACAATAATCTGGTCATTTCCTCTCGGGTAACACTAAATTCTAAATTGGCCGTAGGCGCGGGATGTGGCCAATAAATAATTCGTCGGCGAAATTAAATCAGCAAATCACTTCTCCTAATACTTTTCAAGGAGCCGAATTTAAAAACAACGACAACTTTGTAATAAACAGAAGAATAGAGTAATTAAAATTTTAAATTTTAATAAAAATTAAAGTAATAAAAATTGAATTTTTTAGCAATATTCAATTATTACGTTTTGGAACTATATACGTTCCACCATCAGATTTTTCTGCCAAAAACAATGTTTTTTCCAAACTTTTATTAGAATGCAAATTTTGTAATAAGTTCATATAAGTATATCGATTTTTAATATTTTGTTTTATATATTTTTAATAAAATTAATTGATGGTATATCGATAAATATTTGCTGACAATAAATTTCAGATATTTCAGAAATGCAAAAATTAAAAAAAACACAAAATTAGAAAAATTTTAATATTTCAAAATTGAATGTTTATTTCTTTGTGCAACATTTTAATATATGGATATTTTAATAACTAAAAATTTAAATATTTGAAAATTGAAAGAGCATAAAAATTTAAATATTTAGAGATTTGAATTACTAAAAATTTTAAGTTTGAATTTTAAATATCTAAATATCTAAGATTTTTATCCTTTATATCCATTTTTTTTATCCAATTTATAAAAATAAATTTATAAAATTTTAAATACCTAAAAATGTAAATATTTAAAAAATATACATATAAAAATTTAATAACTAAAAATTCAAATATATATAAATTTTAAGTCATAAGAATTTAAATATATAAAAATTTATATACAACTTTAAATATGTAAAAATTTAAATAAGTAAAAATTTAAATTTATACAAATTTTAATATCTAAAAATATAAATTTCTAAAAATGTGAATATTTCAAAATTTAAATATCTAAAATTGTGAATATTTAAAAAATGTTATGTATAAAATTTTAATAACTAAAAATTTAAAGATTTGCGAAATTAAATTAAAAGAATTTAAATATATAAAAAATTAGCTATATACAACTTTAATTATATGAAAACTTGAATATCTAAAAATATATTTTATAAAATTTTACATTTCTATAAATAATATATAAGAATATTTCAAAATTTAAATATCTCAAAATGTGAATATTTAAAAAATGTTATATATAAAAATTTTAATAACTAAAAAAATGTATATAATTATAAAAATGCAAAAGCATAAACATTTAAATTAAATGTTTTAAAAAAAATTTAAATAACTAAAAAATTAAATATATAAAATCTTAAATATCTACAAAATTTGAACATACAAAAATTTTAATAACTAAAAATTAAATATCTAAAAATAAAAATTTATAAAAATGTGAATATTTCAGAATTTAAATATCTAAAAATGTGAATACTTAAAAAAATTTATATATATATTATTTTATGTATATTTATTTATTATCTGAAAATTTGAATATAAAGAAAATTGTATGTCTGAAAAGTTAAATATAAAAAAAATTGAATATCTGAAAATTTGGACATAAAGAAACTTTAATAACTAAAAATTTAAAAATATAAAAAATTAGATTAAAAGAATTTAAATATATAAAAAAATAACTACATATAACTTTAAATATATAAGAATTTACGAAACGAAGAACAAAAAATTTAAATAAGTAAAAATTTTAAAATGTAAATCATATAAATAAAATAAAAATATAATAATTTAGGTATCTAAAAATTTAATTAGAATTTGAGTTGAAAATATTTTGAGTACAAACATAAAACTGTATAAAAAAATTTCTAACAAATAAAATAAATAAACAATGATATAGTTCAAAAATTTATAAGCTTACGTGTAATTATTAATTTATTTATTAAATAATTTATTTTATTTACTTATTAATTTAGATCATTAGATCTTTATTTACATAAATCTAACTTTAACAGTTTATATACAAAAATATGCTAATTGCAAATTATTATTAAATAATAACTTTTTCTTTAGTGTAAGTTATAGTAATCTCAAAAAAATCGCAAATGAAAATTTTACATTTCAAAGGTTTCTGAAAATTTTGGTATATTTTAGGAAAAATTAATGTATGTGTGTCTGTGTGTGTGTATACAATTTTTTGTCGACGATTTCGGGTGCGCGGACCAACCGATTTGAATGATTCAATTCAAGTTCGATTACTATTGATTCGATTTTTTATTTGTAAATTTTTATACCAAAGTAATATTTAAAGTCTCTTCGTTATAACGCCCTTTTCGCGTTATATGTAAATATAAATTAATGATATGTACATAAGCTATGACAATGGTTCGAATGCGACAATAATCTTAACAGGAAACCGCATAAAATAACAAATGATCTAGGTCTAGGTTGCAAAACGGCTGCACATTCTATTATATATTCACTCGAACATTATGGTTGCATCGGAGGAGCACAATAATAGTGCGGGCGCTGGGCGACAATTCGCAGAGATAAATTATAAATCGTTTGTGCAATTATATTGAAATTAGCAAAGGTGCTGGAACGCATTTTATATTAGTCATTATTGAAAAATAAATAGATTTTTGCTAAATGAATAAATTATAAAATTCACGATGTAACTTCAGAAATTTCTTTACGATGTAATTTTAAATCTATAAATTAACTTCAAATTTACAAATTCTAGTATTTAAGTATTTAAGTCAAATAAAGCAAATTTTCAAATTAAAATTTTACTTCTATTTTATTTTAATTCTATGATTAATAGATTTAACTTGTGGTATATGGCCTTAAGGCAAATTGCTGGAACTACCCGTACCGTAATCAAATATTCGAGAAGTTTTAAATGTTTTCAAATAATTTATTATAGATACTGTGACTTCCATTTTCCATATTTTATAGACAAAATATAAGAGCTTGTAAATTGGATGACGACGCTTATATATGTTTACATGAAAAGCAAATAAACAAAACCTAATCATATTTCTAAAAATTATGCAAACCCAAGTGCACACCTAAAGTTATTTATTTCTAGTATATAAGTGAGCTTTAGAATTTTAGCTAGAATTAAAATTAAAATACAAATCATTTTCGACTTTTACAAGAAAAAAAAACATTTTTTTTGAAAATTCAAAAATTTCTTCACACTGTCAACACAAGCAAAATATTTTTTGAATCATTCTAATCAGATGATCCTTTCTCTCAATAACTTCTTAATTGGGCAGTTGTAAATAAGAGAGAATAAAAAAACTGCTATTTTTGCACTTTTTGCTCCGAAACGGCAGGACCTGCCTTTGCCAAAAACTAATCAGCACCATTTCCCGTTAATAGAATTCAATGTGAAATCGATTGTATTCATACATACATACACGCACATATACATATACATACACACATCCATTTTTTCTAAGGTATGCCAAAATGTTCAGAAATCCCTGAAACGTGAAGAAATGCAAAAAAAATATTTTTGTTTTTTGGACTATTACAATAAGTTACCCTACGGCAATTTAAAAAAAAGACCCAACTGATGAGAAAACATGAGTAATAATTTCATACAAATAAAATAAATAAAAATACAGCTAATAAAACATTATACTTATGAATTATACTCAGGTATTGTTAACTAAATAACAGTGCTCAAAACCAAAAAAAAATAACAACAAAATACTCTTGGTAAAAAATTGACAATGTGGACGTTTATCTTGTAATAGCAAGACGATAACTGGTTACATCTCTTTTGCCCTCTACTTTAAAATAGCATCGTTCCAGAATATCATACTTTACTTGTTTTTGAGATACTGGTGGTGGATCGTGAAGCCCCACATTGCAATTAGTTATTAGTAATAATCATTTCACATTTAACAGTAACCT
The DNA here is from genome assembly GCF_003426905.1 of Ctenocephalides felis. NCBI lineage: Eukaryota > Metazoa > Arthropoda > Insecta > Siphonaptera > Pulicidae > Ctenocephalides > Ctenocephalides felis. Next base: position 7,053,644 of record NW_020536999.1, read on the forward strand.
TCACCGATTTACCTTTTATTTACAGTTGCATCAACATGAAGTTTTAAATAAAACAAACAAATAAACAAATAATAAACAAAGAACAATGAAGAGAGATCGATCGATTAATATCGATTGCCTAGGGGTCGATTTTATCGGAAAAATACGCAAAAATATGCAATATACATACATATACATATATATATATATATATATATATATATATCTGTATTTTTATATATATTGATTAAGTCGTCGTCATCATCTCTCATCGTTCCAGATTCCGATGAATTTACGATTATTCCACAATATCCTTATTATCTCTTTTAGATTGCTTTGATTGTTTTATAGCTTTTGTAGCAAAATACGTCAGAAAATAACAACAACTACAGCTACAGATGAGCAATAAAACACTAACCAACTGTTGGGATAACATTTAACCGTTTTCACAGAAATTTCGATTGTTTATTTCGAAAATAAAGATACTTTCCAATCTTTAAATTTTCATAATTCACACGCTTTTCGTAGGACTGTAATATTTTACGATAATAACTTCAAAAATTTGAAGTCAATTTAGAAATTAAATTTGAGGTTTATTTACTCCTACTTATGTGGAGATTTAATTTGCTCAATAGTAGAGTCTTTTATTTCTCTTGTTGAAGTAAATTTTCAGTTTGCTCGTCAGTAGAGTTCTTTATATTTTTTGATCATATAAATTTTTTATCAGTAGAGTTTTTTTCTCTAATAACGAAGTAAATACACAGTTTACTCTTCAGTAGAGTTTTTTCTATTATTTTAGCAAATTTTAAGTTTGCTCGTCAGTAGAGTTTTTTAACTTACCGCAGGGTAAGAGTTATAGTAATCACAAAAAAAACGAAAATGAAAATGTTTATATATCTTTACGTTTCAGAGGTTTCTGAACATTTTCGCGTACTTTAGAAAAAATGCATGTATGCGTGTGTGTGTGTGGATACAATTTTTCGTCGACGATTTCGAGAACATGAATTAACCGATTTGAACAATTCAATAAACATTCGATTTCTATTGATAGGGAGACGTTTTGATTAGTTTTTGGCAAAGGCGGGTCGAGTCATTTCGAAGATTCAATGCAAAAATGCCGAAAATGGTAATTCAGGTTTTGAGAGAACGGAGCGTCCGATTTGAATAATTCAAAAAACATTTTATTTGTACTGATAAATAAAGAGCTGTTTAAATTGTTGGAAAGGCAGGTCCAACGACTTTAGAGATATGGAGGAAAAAGTAAAAAAATTAGCCATTTTGCGGTCAAAAATGATCATTAGACATATGCGCATTAAATTATCAGATATTTCATAGAGATTTTAACAATGAGCATAATTTTTTTACATTTCTATGGGTTCCGTACCAATGTTTACGCGTTGGACGGCGACGCGGCGCTTACGCGCTTTGATATTTCGTCTTTATGCAGTTAAAACAGTACGATTGCTTTGAAAGAAAGTTCAGAATTTCCAAAATATTTCAAAATAAATGATTTAAGATAGAATGATTTAATATGGTTCGAAATTCTATTAAAAGTTTCAAATCATTGATCAACTTTTATTGATTATTATTATTATTTTTGAATTGCGATACGGAAAGTTCCAGCAATTTGCCTTAAGGCACGATGCCCTAATTGCCTTAAGACAGAATTCCACTTACAGCTAGTTTTATTATATTCTTTAACTAATTTTCTGCATCTCCAAAACTACTGCAACCTGCATTCCTAAAAACGCAATCAATTCAATAAAAATAATATTTTTTGAATTATTCAAATTGGTCGCTCCGTTATTTCAAAAACTCGATTTCTATTTTCTGCACTCTTTGCTCCGTATCTCCGAAACGGCTGGACCTGCCTTGGCCAAAAACTAATCAACACATCTCCTTATAATAGGAATCGACTGCTCTTTGAATTTTACAAAACGGTTGATCTATATGCCCGAAATCGTCGACGAAAATTTGTCTCTACACACACACACACGCATCCATTTAGTTTCTGAGGCATGCCAGAATGTTCAGAAACCTCTGAAACGTGAAGATATGCAAAAATTTTCACTTTCGATTTTTGGCCCATTACTATAACTTAGCCTACGGAAAATTAATAACAGACACAATTGCACAATTGCAGGTGCGCACAGACAGGCGACTGTCTAATATCAAACGGACGCAGTTGCTCGTCAGTAGTATCAAAATCTCGATTCGATCTGATTTATTAATTAGAAAGAAATAGTTTAGTTATGCGATCCTTGCCTTGCCTTGCCTTGGCGCCTCTTTTCGAGTGCCCGTTTTTCCTGATCGCGATAAGAATCATGTAATAGAGATCACAAACACATTCGACTGCCTTGTATATAGTATATGGGATCATCATAACGGACAGGGCCGAACTAGATATGTGAATAAAAAAAATTGTGGCTAAAGTAATTAGGGTCAGATCCAATCCCGGTCTACTACTGCGGAATAGATAGGAAAATTAGTTAGGCTTTCAAAATTACCAAGGATAATGTTATGTGTTATGTAGTACATTATTGAAAAAGAAACTAAACAAGTTTCAATGAGACAATTTTTCAAATTAAATAAATTAAAAAATAGATATAAAACTCTACTGACAAGCAAACTAAAAAAAACGAGAACAAATATGATGTCGCCTATCGAGCAAACAAAATTACGATTTAAAAAATAAAACGAATTTCCCAAGAATTTTTTTAATAAAAAGCAAATTTACTACAACGAAAGTGAGTTATAAGTGAAACAGACTCTACTGACGAACAAGCTGAAGAAACTGGAGCAAATGTAAAAATACTGATGAACTAACCAAATCTCAACCATAAAAACCAAAGCAAACTGAAAATCCGTTCAAAAAAGAGAAAAATGGACTCCACTGAAAAGCAAACTAAAAATCTGCTCAATAAGGAGAAAAAGAGACTCTACTGACAAGCAAACTGATTTTTTTACTGAAATAAAAAATAACTCTAATGACGAGCAAACTGAATTTCTGTGAATGTAAGTGAATGATTATTTTCATGAAGAGAAAAAACAACTTTACTGACGTATATCTTCTTTTTTCTTTCTTTTTGCTTTTTTAGTTTGCTTTACTAAAGTTAAAGTTCACTCAGCTCGTTAGTAGAGTTTTTTATTTTTTACTCAAATGAAATTGTAGTTTGGTCGCCATTAGAGCATTTTGTTCTCACAATTAATTAAATTTTCAGTTTGCTCGTCAGTAGAGTTCTTTTTTTTTACTCATGTAAAGATTTAGTTTACTTGTCAGTAAAGTTTCTTTTTTTCATAATCAAGTGAATTTTCAGTTTGCTCGTCAGTAAACTTTTTTTTCGTTCCTACTCATGTAAAGGTTTGGTTTGCTCGTCAGTACAGTTCTTTTTTCTTTTTTCCAAGCAGATATTTAGTTTGCTTGTCGGTTCCTTTTCTCTTTTCCTTAAGCAAAGATTTTGTTTGCTCGTCAGTAGAGTTCTTTTTTCTCTTTCTTTAATAGAGATTCAGTTTGCCGGTCAGTGGAGTCCTCTTATTTCCTTTTAAGCAGGTTTTTAATTTGCTCGTCAGCAGAGTTCTTTTTCCTCTTTCTTAACCAAAAATTTAGTTTGCTTGTCAGTAGAGTTTATTTCCTCTTCCTTAACCAGAAATTTAGTTTGCTCGTCAGTAGATTTCATTTTCCTATTACTCAAAAAAATTTAGTATTTCATTAGTAGTTTTTTCTTAACATTTGCTCATAGGTAGAGTTCTTATTTCTTTCACGCAAATGAATTTTTGGGTTGCTCATCAGTAGAGTTCTTTTTTATTTTACTAAAAAAACTATTTGCTCGTTAGTAGAGTTCTGTTTTCTCTTCCTTAAACAAAGATTCAGTTTGCTTGTCAGTAGAGTCCTTTTTCTCTTCCTTAACCAGAAATTTAGTTTGCTCGTCAGTAGAGTTCATTTTCCTACTACTCGAGAAAATATTTAGTTTTTCATTAGTAGAGGATTTACTTTACATTTGCTAATAAATAGAGTTTTTATTTCGTTAGTAGAGTTCTTTTATATTTTACTAAAAAAATCAGTTTGCTTATCAGTAGAGTCCTTTTTCTTTTCCTTAAGCAGCAGGGTTTTAGTTTGCCTGTCAGTACTCTTTTTTGAACAGATTTTCAGTTTGCTCATCAGTAGAGTTTTTTCAGAGCCAAGTGAATTTTTTGTTTGCTTGTCAGTAGAGTTCCTTTTTAATAATATTTGTAGGAAGAGCAGGAAAAGTTTATTTTGGAATCTTGAACCTATAAACTATGACGGGATCAGGGGTATTAGGAAAATGAATATTTCTCACTTCATGGAAGTTTTATGGCTCCTCATTGTCTTTGGGTCATCCTTTATTTACGTGACAGATTTTTGGAAATATAAATGATGACCAAAAAATACGTCATATCTTACTAGACCCGTGAGCCCTTTTCTACTATATCTCCCGATCCGTGCCTGTCCCTTCTATTAACTCTTATGTATACACAGTTTACTTACGCACAGTGTACGCACTATGTGCCTCCGAGTACACATGTGCGTAACTGCCGCCACCGATATTTACCAGTATGTATGTATGTATTATGCATGTATGTATGATCATGTATGTAATGCATAATCGCTTTTAAACACATGTTCACACATATTCACGCACGACGATTTGTTCACACACGAACATTATAATATTCACTCTTGTTCATATCGAGAACTAACTATATGTGTGAGGAGTCGGTGGAAAATTTTATTAAATAGTAATAGATTTTTGATTTAGGGCAGATTTTGCAATTTTTTATGTGGAATTGAATGAAGTAGGGTGTAGTCATTGTCTTTTTATAATTGCAACATTTTTATGACGATTTGCAATATTTTCAGACGACGTGCAACATCCCGAAACGATTTGCAACATTTTCAAATTATTTGCTACATTCTCAGACAAACTGGAATATTTTCAGATGGTTTGCAACATTTTTACATGGTTTGCAATATTTTTAGATGGTTTGCAACATTTTTAGATGGCTTGCAACATTTTTAGATGGTTTGCAACATTTTTAGATCGTTTTCAACATTTTCAGATGGTTTGCAACATTCTCAGACATTTTGTAACATTCTCAGATAATTTGCAACATTCTCAGGCTCTTTCCAAGATCTTCAGACAATTTGCAACATTTTTTACAACATTTTCATGCGAATTTCAAACATTCTCAGACGATTTGCAACATTCTGAGACATTTTGCAACATTCTGAGACATTTTGCAACATTCTGAGACATTTTGCAACATTCTGAGACATTTTGCAACATTCTCAGACGACTTGCAACATTTTTTGACAATATGCCAAAATATTTTAGATAGTCCTAAAATGTTCTAGATAGTAATATATCAATATAACAATAGTTTGCAAATAATTCTGTGCAACATTTTCACTTATACTGTGCTCAGTTTGGCGGCATTTTCACATTTTTCAATAGTTTTCACAAAATTGGAATAGTGCTCCAGTACATAAACAGTCTAAACGCACTTGGGTAAACATTTTGTACCGAATTGGCGCTTAGAGTGTTCTTAGCCAGGGTAATTTTTTGAATTTTCAATCCAAAATTACAAAAATATTTTATAGAAAAAGATGTAACAATTTTTTATCCTCAAAAGCAATTATTTTGTCAATACAAGCATAAAGTTTTTTAGATCATTCAAATCGGATGATCCGTTCTCTCAAAAACGCGATTTGTATTTTCTGCACTCTTTGCTCCGTATCTCCGTAACGGCTGGACCTGCCTTTGCCAAAAACTAATCGGCACATCTCCCCATCAATAGGTATCGAATGTTTTTTGAACCATTCAAATCGGTTGATCCGTGCGCCCGAAAATGCGGACATACAAAACACACATACACAAACACATCCATTTAGTTTCTGAGGTATGCCCCTTGAAAATGTTCAGAAACCTTCAAAACGTCGAGAAATGCAAAAATTTCCATTTTCGATTTTTGGCTCATTTCTATAACTACCCTACGGGAAGTTAATAATCTTTGATACTGTCAACGGCTGAAAATTAACCTTCAAATAGCAGAAATGTCAAATTAACATTAGTTCGAATCTCCGTAGTGTTTCCATATGACATAAAACTTGTAACCGAGAATAGTTATTATACTTACAGTAACATTTCAACCGAATTAAACATAAGTTTACTATACGTCAGGTTCATAAATATTCTTTATCGGTTGCAAAGCAGTGGTACAGATAAGGTGACCATACGTCCCGGCTTTTTCTAAATGCAATATTTGTCCCGGTTTTAGGTGTTTTGGCCCGGATTGTCCCGGATTTTTAAAAATGTTTTGATTGCCAATATATTTTGAACTATATTTCAACTACAAAATTTGAACCGAAAAAATGTGCATATAAGTTTTTCGCTCACTAACAAGACACGAACCCCTCCCTGCTCTCACGCACATTCTAATCCGATCCGGATTTCATGCAAAAAATATGGTTAGTTACAGATCATCACTAGTGTCCTTTTAATTTTCCCCCAGCTCTCCGCCTACGAGTGGGAGAGCAAAGAAAGATTGTTAGTTAGTTCGCGGAGCAGCAGCAGAAGAGTACTCCGTCCGTGTCTCAGTGTCTCGGTGTCTCCGAACGACTCTTAGGCCGAAATCAAATCAGTCAGTCTTGCATCGCCGACTCGGCTGGGAGGTCGGAAACAGCGAGCGAACAAAACCTAAAAGGCGCGCGCGGGCCTTAGACGAATGAAATAAAAAAGTTTTACGAAAAAAAAAAATAATATATATATAGACATTTTTAATATCTCTTTAAAACAAGTGCCGGAGGACAGGATTAAGTGATATATATTTTTCTAAAGTGGTTGGTTTTTGAATGGTTGGTGGTTTTTAGTTACGGTAAGAGATTGATTTAATTTTCGGTAAATTTGGTAAAAAAAATTTAAAATTAAAAACGCATTTTATAGATGGTCCGCGGAGTCTTGAAAAGTTGAAATACGATGGTTAATATATTTTTTCAAACGCGTTTTACATAAGGGTGGTTGTGGAACAACATTTTGTTGTGAATATTCTAAATATGTGGATATTCTAAATATGTTCTAGATAATCTGAAAATATTTATATTATCACACTTCCTTAAAATTTTCTGGATGGTCTGAAACATTTAAGATATTCTAAAATATAAGATATAATTTAAGATATTCTAAAATGTTTCAGACAGTTTGAAAATATTCTAGACAATCTTAAAATATTCTAAAAATGTTATTGTCTTAAAATACTAGAGATAGTCTAAAAATGTCCTAGATAGTCTAAATTTTTTTTAAATAATCTTAAAATGTTCTAGATAGTATTAAAATAAAAATATTCTAGATAATTTTAAAATGCTCAAATAGTCAATATAGTTAAAATATTTTATGTAATCTAAAATTTTTTCGAATTATCTAAAACTATTACAGATAATCTGAACATTTTCCATCTGAATATTCTGAAAAATGTCCTAGATAGTCTAAATATGTTCTAGATGTTCTAAGCTTTTCTAGATAATTCCTGAATGTGTCCTCAAAATGTTCTAGGTAATTTCAAAATATTCTAAATATTTTATAAATATTCTAGATAGTCTGAAAATGCCTTAGGTAGTACTAGATATTCTAAAAATGATTCAGATATTCTAAAATTTTTCCAGACTTTCAGCTGTTGTAGATGGTCTGAAAATGTTCTAGTCTTAAAATATTCTAGGTAGTCTGAAAACGTTTAAGATATTTTAAAAATGTTCCAAATAGCCTGAAAATATCTTAGAAAGTCTGAAGGTTTTCTAGATAATTTCAAATTGTTCTAGATAGTCTGAAAATATTCTAAATATTATGAAAATATTGTGGGTACTCTGAAAACGTTCTAGATAGTGTGAAAACGTTCTAGATAGTCCGAATATGTTCCAGATAGTCTGAAAATGTTCTGAATACTTTGAAAGTGTTCTAAATATGTTCTGAATAATCTGAAAATGTTCTGAATATGTACCAGATAGTCTAAAAATGTTCCAGATTGTCTGAAAATTTTTTAGATAGTCTTTCAAAACGTTTCAGGCTATTTTAAAAAAATTTAGATGATCTGAAAATATTGAAAATAGTCTAAAATTACACCAGATCGTCTAAAAATTTTAGATAATCTTAAAATGTTCTAGATGTTCTTAAAACTAAGATAAACTAAAAATGTTCTAGGTAGTCTGAAAATGTTTTATATTGTCTGAAAATTTCTAGACATTCTAAAAGTGTTTGAAAATATACCAGATGATCCGAAAATATTTCAAATGATCTGAAAAGGTTCTAAGTGATCTGAACAAGATCTGGAAGATCTGAAAATGTTCCAGATTATCTAAAAATATTCCAGATAGTCTGAAAAATTCCCAGATAGTCTGAAAATGTTCTAGATAAATCTGAAAATCAAAGTACATTTGACTTGTATGGCTATTTTTGTGTGGTTGAGAGACAAAATTCTAAACTATATAAAAACATTTCAACAATGAGTAAAATTACAAATAAAATTTTAAAGAGTAAATTTTAGTGCAGTATAGTTGTGGAATTTTTTTTATCATACTCTAATTTAAATTATAGTTCAAAATGATTATAAGCTTCTTTAATCTTCGAACAAGAGTCAAAAGTAAAAGTGCGTTTTTATATATTTCTCACTTTTACTTATATTTTATTTATATTTTATATTTCTTACTAAACATCAAATTATCAAAATTTTAATAAGTTGAAAAAAAAATTGCAAACTTATTGGGTACATTTTATTTGCAAATTAATCGTTTTAAAGGGAGCTTTACGTTTTGGAGGTTGTTATAAAAATGTAAACAAACTATTTAGTTAATGAGATTAATTTCAAAGTACATATTGTAGTTTACAACATTTTTGAAAATACTATAAATCTAAGAATAAGAAATTGCAAAATATTATAATAGTTAAACCTTAAAGTGCATTATTGAAAAATTTTTTTTTTTAAATTTTGTGTCTTGATTTTCACTTTCAACCCCCGCACATTTTTTTCTCTGTTTTTTCATTATTACAGCAACTTACCCAAAGGCAAAACCATCTCACAATTATCTTCCCAACATGTGTGACATTCGATATCTCATTTCAAAAAAAATATGTATATATATGTATGGAATTTTAAGAGAATAGAATATATATATGTACAATAAATGTGTGACACAATTAAATCGGAGTGCGATATAGTTTTATTCCGATACGAGAGATGTCAGATAAAGAGAATGATGACCTCGTTTTATAGTTTAGAACGATGTAAATTCTATTTACTATTTGTACTGAATTTTGTCGAAAAAAATAAGAAAGAATTTTATCGAGAGTAAACAAATCGATTCTGATAACCTAATCCGCGGATTTATATTTTTGTCTCTGATCAAAAATGGTGATGTTCACTATTTAAATATTATTAGTATTTTACTCTTTTAGTACATCAATGGGTTCTTTAGCAGTATAATTGCCATATTTTTTACAATATTGCATTTTTAACTATTTTTAGTATATCAATATTTTTACTATTTTTAGTACTTAACTATTTTAGTACATCATAACTTTCGTATTCTATGTATTTTTTATATTATGTATTTTTCATTATCTAAGTATTTTATCTACTAATTAAAAAAATCAGCTATTTTCATGAATTTGCTGTCTACAACTAATTTAAATGGTACTTAACTATTTTAGTACATCATTGGTTACTTTAGCAGTCCATTTAATGCATTTTTACGATTTAAATATTCTATCTAGTCTGAAAAATCCAACATTTTTTTACGAATTTGCTGTTTTAACTATTTAAAACTAGTATACAGTATACAAATAATTTAGCCATTTAGCTAGTACTTAAATATTTTTGCACATAATAAATTTTGCAATCTGTTTTATGTATTTTTAATTTTTTAAATATGCTTAAAATCTAATTATTTTTTTACAAATTTGCTGTTTTAACTATTTTTGGTATGCAACTAATACTACAATTACTGTAACTTTTATTATTTTTGCTATCTTGCTATATAGGAGCAAATCAAATGTAAATCATAAATCAATTTATCTTCAGAAATTAACAACCGTCATTTCATTTTGAATTCAATTTCAAAAAAATAATTGCCTAACTCTATTTACACAAATTGAATAAGTGCTCCCGTATAGTCACAGTCTAAACTGCATTTGCAAATAATTCCGTGCGACATTTTCACTTATACTGTGCTTAGCTTGGCGGCATTTTCACATTTTTCAATAGTTTTCACAAAATTATAAAAGTGC
>NW_020536999.1:7064914-7089209 GCF_003426905.1 Ctenocephalides felis
AAAAAAATTGAAAATGAAAGTTTTTATATATCTTTACGTTTCAGAGGTTTCTGAACATTTTCGCATACCTTAGAAAAAATGAATGTATGTGTGTGTGCGGATACAATATTTCGTCCACTATTTCGAGAACATGAATTAACCGATTTGAGCAATTCAATAAATATTCGAATCCTATTGATAAGGAGACGTGCTGATTAGTTTTGGGCAAAGGTAGGTCCAGTCGCTTCGTAGATTCGATGCAAAAAATGGCAAAATCGGTTATTCAGGTTTTGAGAGAACGGAGCGTCCGATTTCAGGAATTCAAAAAACATTTTACTTGTATTGACAAGGTGAAGAACCGATCAAATTTTCATAAAGGCAGGTCTAGCGGTTTCGGAGATCTAATGAAAAAAGTAAAAATAATGCCATTCGGCGGTTAAAAATGATCATTAGACATATTCACATCAAATTATCAGATACTTTAATAATAAGTTTAAATTCTGTAAATGACTGTATACATTTCTATGAGTTTCGTACCATGTTCATCTGGTAAATTATGACGCGGCGCTGACGCGCTTTGATATTTCGTCTCTATGCAGCTAAAGCAGCGTGATTTCTTTAAAGAAATATTCAACATTTTCAAAATTTTTAAAATATTTGGAATTTAAACTAGTGGGGCGCATGGCATCGTGTCTTCAGGCAAATTGCTGGAACTTCGCGTACCAAAAAAATTTTTTTTAAAAAGATTAACATTTTTGAAAAAAATTTACTTCGAAAAAATTAGATTTTGAGAAACTATAAATTTTTGATTTTTGAAAAAAAAGACTTATTGAAGAAAAATGTATTTTGAAATGTAAGCGCCGCGTCGCCGTCTAACGGATAAACACTGGTACGGAACCCATAGGAATGTAAACAAAATTTATACTTATTGTTGAAATCTCAAATGGCATTTTTTTTACTTTTTTTACTAGATCTCCGAAACCGCAAGAGTTGCCTTCATGAAAATTTGATCAGTTCTTCATCTTGTCAATACTAGTAAAATGTTTTTTGAATAATTCAAATCGGACGCTCCGTTCTCTTAAAAACTGAGTTACCGTTTTTGGCACTTTTTGCCCCGTATCTTCGGAACGGCTAGACCTGCCTTCGCCAAAAACTAATCAGCACGTCTCCTTATCAATACGAATCGAATGTTTTTTAAATTATTCAAATCGGTTGATCCGTGTTTCACACACACATACATACATCCATTTTTTTTAAGGTATGCGAAAATGTTCTGCGAAAAATCTGAAACGTAAAGATATATAAAATTTTTATTTTCGACTTTTTTGCACTACGGGAAGTTAAATAAAACTTATTCCTTCAAAAATGCCAAATTTCTCAAAAATCTAATTTTAAAGCTTTTCTAAAAAAAAATTAATTTTTGGTACGGGAATTTCCAGCAATTTGTCTTAAGGCACCAATCCATGAACCGCTAGTTCATTCTTAAGCAATCGATTTTTGCCAAAACTAATCGGAATGATTTTCAAATGATATCTTTCTTGATCAAAACCGATCTAACTTGAAAAATTAGAAAGTCATTGAAAACTTATAAGGCCATTATAAAATAGGAAGAAGAGAGGAAATTTAGAGTTATATGCAATTTTTCAATTTCGCATTAAAAATCAAAAGAAATTCGATTAATTACTTTACATAATTGGTCCAAATAATTACATTACATAATCAATAAACATGATACAGGTGATGGCCAGACGCAGTTGCTCGTCAGTAGTATCCAAATCTCTATCGAATCCGATTAGAAAGAAATAGTTTAGTTATGCGATCCTTGCCTTTTGCCTTGCCTTGGCGCCTCTTTTCGAGTGCCCGTTTTTCCTGATCGCGATAAGAATCATGTAATAGAGATCACAAACACATTCGACTGCCTTGTATATAGTATATGGGATCATCATAACGGACAGGGCCGAACTGGATACATGAATAATTGTAAATATAAATTTAAGTACGAAAGTAGTTAGAGGGGTACTCAGATCGAATCTCGGTTGGGTACAGCACACAAACAGAAAAATGATTCTACTCAAAAAATTTGTTATCGATAATATGTTAGTATATCCGAAAGGGCTCTTTTGCAAATTAAGCAAATTAAAAAATATATATAAAGAATTCTACTGACATGCAAATTGAAGAAAAATGTATTCTACTGATCAATTGTATTCTACTGCCGAATAAAATGTACTCTACTGACAAGCAAACCGAATAAACGAGAAAACCAAATTACGACCTGGAATACAAAAAAGTTTTTTAAGAGTTTTTTTTTTAATAAAAACCAGTACTTTCTTTTCTTTACTCATAGTTTGCTCGTCAGTAGAATTATTCCTCTAAAAAATTTTTAGTTTTTTTACACGTAAATTTCAGTTCGCAAGAATTCTTTTTCCTTTAATGCAAATTGCTAGATTGCTCGTCTGTAGAGTTTCTGCTCTTTCCTCAAATCAGTAGAGACACAGTTTGCTCGTCAGTAGAGTCAATTTTTCTTAATTAGAGATACAGCTTGCTTGTCAGTAATTAAGTGAATTTTCAGATATCTCGTCAGTAGAGTTCTTTTATTTTTTGCTAAAGTAGAGATTTGATTTGTTCGTTAGTAGATTTTGCTATATTTTACTTAAGTAGAATTTTAGCTCATCACTAGTGTTTAGTAAATTGACCATTCGGTTTGAATGGCCAAAAAGGTATTTGTTTAGATAGTTTCAAAGTGTTTAAGAAGTTCGTGATCTATCTGGATGCTGCCGAACTCTATTGAACACTTGCACTTTGCCGAAGGACCAGATATACTTAGCTGTTGGCTATATCAGACCGTTTGAAAAGATAATATGAATAAAAGATGTTGAATAACTGTTTGATTATTGTGTATTTGAAATAATAAGACTTATAGATGATATGTTATTGAATGTTCATTTACGACTGCTCTTAGCTATATGAAATTTAAGTTGATACTAAATTATGTAGATTTTATAATTTTATATATTTTTCTGATTGGCCCATTTTGTGGAGTTAAGGACACCCCATTACAATTTTGGAACCAATCAGTGGTTATTACATTTATCAACCGATCAGGTATTGGTTGATAAATTGCATGATACGAAGAACTTAAAACTGGATACAGGTAGTGCGAATTTCTTGGAATTATAAGGATTATAGCATGATATACTTAGGGACAGGTGATAAAAATTCTAGGAAAAATGGGTTACTGATTTTGGGACAGGATGCGTACAATGAAAGGGATGAGGGTTTATTGTCGCTATCCTGAATGGAGATAATAAAATATAATAATTATACCAGGGTTGGGAGTGAGGCGTTAACAACTAGAGTCCTTTATTTTACAATTAAGTCAATTTTAATTTGTTAATTCTTTTTTTTACTCAAGTTAATTTTCAGTTTGCTAGTCAGTAGAATTCTGTCTAGAAGTTGACATTTGGTTTGGTTGTCAGTAGAGTTCCTTTTATTCTCTTTTGAATAAATTTTTAGTTTGCTCGTCAGTAGAGTCCTTTCATTTAATCAAAGATACAATTTGTTCGTCAGTAGAGTTCTTTTATTTCTTTTTTAAGCAGGGATTTAGTTGGCCCGTCAGTAGAGTTTTTTTTTCTCTTCCTTAACCAGAAATTTAGTTTGCTCGTCAGTAGAGTTCATTTTCCTGTTACTCAAGAAAATATTTAGTTTATCAGTAGTGTTTTTCTTTAAGTATGGACATTATTTGCTCATCGGTAGAGTTCTTATTTTTCTTAAGCAAATAAATTTTGAGTTTGCTCGTCAGTACAGTCCTTTTTCTCTTCTTTAAGCAGAGTTTTAGTTTGCTCGTCAATAGAGTCCCTTTTTCTCTTCCAAGCAACAGATTTTCAGTTTGCTCGTCAGTAGAATTTTTTTATTTTACTAAAAAATCAGTTTGCTCGTTAGTAGAGTCCTTTTTTATTTCACTAAAAAAAAATTTAGTTTGCTCGTCAGTAGAGTTCCCTTTTCTCTGTTTTGAACAGATTTTTAGTTTGCTCGTCAGTAGAGTTCTTTTTTGAGCATATTTGCATTTTGCTCGTCAGTAGAGTTCTCTTTTATAATATTTGTATGAAGAGCAGAACTATGACGGAATCAGGGGTATTAGGAATATGAATGTCTCTCACTTTATGGATCTTTCATGACCCTTCATTGTCTTTGAGCCATCATTTAATCACGTGATCGATTTTTGAGAATTTTTTAAAAAATGGATTTTTTGAAAAAAAAAAATGAAAAGAAATCGGGGATAATAAAAAATATTTTATACCTTACTAGACCCGTAAACCAGAAATACGTTGTTTCTTGATTAACGGACGGCCCTTTTTCACTATATCACCCGATCCGTTCCTGTCCCTTGTATTAACTCTTATGTACACACAGTTTACTTACGCACAGTGTACGCACTATGTGCCTCCGTGCACACATGTGCGTAACTGCCGCCGCCGATATTTACCAGTATGTATGTGATGATGTATGTTGTATGTAATGCATAATCGCTTTTAAACACATGTTCACACATATTCACACACGAACATTAAAATATTCACTCTTGTTCATATCGAGAACTAACAATAAGTGTTAAGAGTCGGTGGAAAATTTTATTAAATTGTAATAGATGTTTGATCTAGGGAAGATGCTATACCTTTTTATGTGGAATTGAAATAAGTTGGGTGTAGTCGTGGACTTTGCATAATTGCAACATTTTTAGGCGATTTGCAATATTTTCAGACAACTTGCAACATCTTCAGACGACTTGCAATATTCTCAGATGATTTGCAACATCTTCAGACGACTTGCAACAATCTTAGACGACTTGCAACATCTTCAGATGATTTGCAAAATTCTCAGTCGTTTTGCAACATCTGCAGATAATTTGCAACATTACTTACAACATTTTTATGTGATTTTCAAACATACTGAGACGAATTGCAACATCTACAGATGGTTAGCAATATATCTCTGACGATTTGCTACATATTTCAGACGAATTGCAATATGTTTTGACAACATAGCACATTTCCTACAACATTCTCAGATCATTTGCAACATTTTCAAATGATTTGCAACATTGTCAGACGATTTGCAACATTTTTTGACGATTTGGAAAGGCTATTTGCAACATTCTCGAAAGATTTTCAACATCTTCAGACGATTAGCAATATTTTATGACGATTTGCAACATTTTTTGACAATTTGAACAGACTATTTGCAACATTTTTCGACTGTGTGTCACTTGCAACATTACCAGACGACTTGCAAAATTTTCAGACAATCTACAACATTCTCAAAAGATTTGTAACATTTTCAGACTATTTACAAGATCCTCAGACAATTTTCAATATTTTCAAATTTTATATAAATTTTTTAGTATATTCAGAATTTTTTCAGACTATCTGGAATATTTTGTGTACGTTTGCTGGCTCTCTAGATCATTTTAAGACTATTCAAAATAATTTCAGACTATGCAAAAAATTTTCAGGCTATCCAAAACATTTTCAGTATATCTTTATCACTACACTTTCAGACTATTGAGAACTTTTTCGAACTATCCAGAATATTTTCAGGCTACCCAGGACATTTTTAGTTCATTTAGTACTATCTAGGACAATTTTAGACTATACAACACTTGTTCAGCCTATCTAAATTGAAGTCTTAAATATTTTATTTAGAAATCATTTTAAAATGTTCTAGATAGTCTGAAATTGTTTTGTAAAGTTCAGGATTCAGGATAGTCCACATATACTAAAAATATTGTAAAAAAGTATTATCTTAAATAAAATATGCTGGGGAGTTTTAAAATTTTATGAATAAACAGAAAATGTCTGATGTAAATAGTCTGAATGTAAATTGTCGGATGAAAAAGTTTCATAGTCTGAAAATGCCTTGCGTAGTATAAAAATACTTTAGATAATTTTATAGAGAAATATCCTAGATGATCTGAAAATTCTAGATAGTCTGAATTGTTTTAGATAGTCTGGAATCCTTCTGGATAGTCTGAAAATATTCTGGGTGGTCTGGAAACATTCAGGATAGTCTAAAAATGTTCTAGATGGCTCGAAAATGTTCTAGATAGTCTGAAAATATTCTGAATAGTCTGGAATCATTCAAAATTGTCTGAAAATATTCTGGATAGTCTAGAAACATTCAGGATAACCTAAAAATATTCTGGATACTCGGAAAATGTTCTATTTAGTCTGTAAATGTTCTAGATGGCTTGAAAATGTTCTAGATCGTCTGAAAATATTAAAGATAGACCTGCAATGTTCTAGATAGCCTCAAAATATTCTCCATTTTTGTAACATGTTCTGGATAGTCTGAAAATTTCTCGGTTAATTTGGAAATGTTCTTTCCTATTAGAAGTAGTACTGTCGTATATGCATACAAATTTCAAATTGCATGCTGAAATTGAGATAATAAAAATATTGAAATATTAGGGTAATTCTTTTGCTATAAAGGGTCAACTGAGTAATCAGACTACCATGATTTAAAAAAAAGATACCCGTAAATATTATTATAATTATAATATTATAAAAATTTAGGCAGGCGATCGAATTAAAAGCTCATATTTTTTGCAATGTCGATCAAAAAACCGCAAAACTTGAGAATCAAAATGAATTTTGTAATTATTTTTGAAGAGAAAATGTAAAACTCTTTGAATATCTTTATATTAATATGAAAATAATGCTGTGAACTTTATGTATGAAATATGAACAAATATTTGTTAATATATGTATAATATTTTTCACGATATAATGATAGTGAGGTTTTATTAACTTTCTGTAGGGTAAGTTATAGTAATGGGCCTAAAATCGAAAATGAAATTTTTTATATATTTTCACGTTTCAGAATTTTCTGAACAATTTGGCAAACCTCAGAAAAATGGATTTGTGTGTTTTGTATGTCCGCATTTTTTCGTCTACATTTTCGGGTGCACAGATCAACCGATTTGAATATTCCAAAAAATATTCAATTCGTAATAATGGGAGGCAGTGGTGATTAGTTTGTGGCAAAAACAGGTCTAACCGTTTTGGAGATACAGAGCCAAAAGGTGCAAAAAATTGCAGTTTTTGAGAGAACTAAGCATACGATTCAAAAAACTGCTTATTCTGATAAAACGATTGCTTTTGGGAAAAAAAATCATTTTTAATTGTCAAAAAAAAAATTTTTTTTGATATCCAAAATAATTCGGATTTTAATTTTAATTCTGGCTAAAGTTCTAAAGCTCACTTATATTCTTTAAAAATAATTCAGTTTATATAATTCTTATAAATATTAGACAATATCCTTCATTTTAAATTTGATTGATTGAGTTTTGTAATTTACTTTTCTGTAAAAATATATAAGTTATAGTATTTATAACAATCTATTTAAAAACATTTAATATTCCTCGAATATTTATTTCATTACGGTACGGGGAGTTCCAGCAATTTGCCTTAAGGCACGATGCCATGCACCACTAGTTTATTCTTCTATTATTTCCTTTTTGAGAATGAATTGAAAATCAGGTGGTTCGATTAGCATACTATTACTTTTACACAATTATAAAATCGTAATTGTGTAAAAGTAATAATATAATACTAAATATTTTTGCTGGCTGTATACTATTAACGTAAGAATACAACTAGTTGGTTTGGTATTCAGCCTTGAGGCAAGTTACATGAACTTACCGATATGTGTAAATAATCGACTTAATCAAAAAAGTGTAAATAATATACTTCATCAATCCTACTTTAAAAAAAACGATAATAATTTTAGCAAAGTGTGACGAATTTTTAAAATTAAACTACTTGTCGTAAGGCCGTAATATTACAGTAAGTTTTATAAGACCATGATGTATATCGCCAAAAAAAGTTCCATGAAAATCGGCTTAAACTTTTTTTTCAACAGTTTATTACAAGAAAACAGCTCGGTAGATTTTCACCTAAAATTAATCAGTACCATTCCCAACTATATATCTTTCTAACAGTTTTTGATTTTTTAAAATCGGTTCGGTAGGATGAGCTTAAATGTGCACGAAAAATTCAACAAAAGTGTTTCAAATTACAAAGAAACGGCTTGGCAGATTGTTGCACAAAACTGACAAACGATAGTCCTCATCGAGATACATCAAATGGCTTTTAAATCTTTGAAATCGGTCCAGCCGTTTTGGAGAAAACGTCGATTTACGGCAAAAAATCTGTTCACACACACACACACACATACTTTTTCCAAATGTTGGTCTCATTTGATTCAGAATGGCTTGAAACGTCGAGAAAACATAAAATTAGCGAATCGGATTTTTTGATGAAAACATAAACTTCTCCTTCGGGAAGTCAAAAATGCATGATTTTTACCTTTTATACATTTTACCGACATTTTATACCTAAAAAGTCATAAAATTGCTTGTGAGACGAGAAAACGGCCACTTCTTTTCGACCCAAATTTTTGTATTAGTAAAAAAATATCAAGCAATTGTCTGTACGTGTTAATAGAGATTTAGTACCAGTTTAGGGAAGTCGGATATGACGATATCTCCGATACAACTCTGTTCGAATTCACTCCGAGAGAGGAGTCGTATCGGAGTAATAACTCCGGTGTTAGTTGCCCATCTCCAGTATCCTTCTATTTTTCCCCCAGCTCTCCGTCTACGAGTGGGAGAGCAAAGAAAGATTGTTAGTTAGTTCGCAGAGCAGCAGCAGAAGAGTACTCCGTCCGTGTCTCAGTGTCTCCGAACGACTCTTAGGCCGAAATCAAATCAGTCTTGCATCGCCGACTCGGCTGGGAGGTCGTCGGAAAAACAAAACCAAAAGGCGCGCGCGGGCCTTAGACGAATAAAAAAAGTTTTACGAAAAAAAAAATTAATAATATATTTATAGACATTTTTGCAAAATATTAAATATTTTTAAACAAGTGCCGGAGGACAGGATTAAGTGTTATTTTTTTTAAAGTGGTTGGTTTTTGTATGGTTGGTGGTTTTTAGTTACGGTAAGAGATTGATCTGATTTTGGGTAAATTTGGTATGGAAATTTTGTTGTTGTATTTTTGAAATTTAAAACGGATTTTATAAATGGTTTGTAAAGTCTTGAAAAATTGATTTCGATGGTTGATAGTTTTTTTTAAATATATTTGATTTTGGGTAAATTAGGTATAAAATTTTTCATAAGTATTTTTGAAATTTAAAAAGGATTTTATAGATGGTTTGTGGAGTCTTGAAAAATTTACTTCGATGATCGATAGTTTTCTTAAATATATTTTATTTAAGGGTCCCAAAAAATTTTGGTTTTTTGTCTTGAAAACCGTAGAAAATTAGTTTAGTCTAAAAATGTCACAGATAATCTGAAGATGTTTTACATAATCTGAATTTTTTTCAGAATATGCGAAAATGTTCTAAATATTCTTTAGATATGCTAGATATTTTTTAAATATTCTACATATTCTTTAGATATTCTAGATATTCTTTAGTTATTCTAGATATGCTTTAGTTATTCTAGATATGCTTTAGATATTCTAGATAATCTTTAGATATTCTAGATATTGTTTAGATATTCTCGATATTCTTTAGATATTCTAGATATTCTTTAGATATTCTAGATATTCTTTAGATATAAGGTTGTCAAATATCTCCCTTCCGCCTTTTTGTATTATAAACCAAGGGCAAAAAAGCGGAAGGGAGATATTTGACAACCTAATATTCTAGATATTTTTTAGATATTCTAGATATTTTGAAAATGTTTTAGACAATCATGAAATATTTCAGATAATCTCACAATTTTTCATATAATCTTAAAAATTATAAAAGATTGATTGATTTGATTTTGGGTAAATTTGGTATGGAAATTTTTTATAAGTATTTTAAAATTTAAAACGGATTTTATAGATGGTTTGTGAGTCTTGAAATTGATGGTTGATAGTTTTTTTTTTAAATATATTTTATTTAAGGGTGCAAAAAATTTGGTTTTTGATCTTGGAAACTGTCGAAAAATATTTTATTCGATTTTTTATTAAATTGTTTTACATTATCTGGAGATTTTTCAGAATATGCGAAAATGTTCTAAATATTCTTCAGATATTCTAGATATTCTTTAGATATTCTAGATATTCTAGATATTCTTTAGATATTCTAGATATTTTTTAGATTTTATAGATATTTTGAAAATGTTTTAGATAATCTTAAAATTTTCCAGATAGTCTTGCAATATGCTAAATGTTCTGAAAACGTGTAAGCTACTTTAAAAATATTATAGATTGTCTGAAAAAATCCAGATAAAATATTCTAGATAAATTTGTAAATGTTCTGGAGAGTCTGAAAAGATTCTAAATAAACTGAATATGTTACAGGATTAAGTGATATATATTTTTTTTAAAGTGGTTGGTTTTTGAATGGTTGGTGGTTTTTAGTTACGGTAAGATATTGATCTGATTTTGGTAAATTTGGTATGGAAATTTTTATAAGTATTTTTGAAATTTAAAATGGATTTTGTAGATGGTTTGTGGAGTCTTGAAAAATTGAAATACGATCGTTGATAATTTTTTTTAAACGCGTTTCATTTAAGGGTTGTTGTGTAATTTTGGCTCTTAGTCTTGAAAATGGTCGAAGAAAAAATTATTCTGAAAATGTTTCAGATAATCTAAAAATATTCTACATAATCTGAAAATTTTTCAGGATGTGCAAAAATGTTCTAAATATTCTAGATATTCTTCAAATATTCTAGATATTCTAAAAGTGTTCTAGATATTTTGAAAATGTTTTAGACAATCATGAAATATTTCAGATTTCTGACAAGTTTTTCAAATAAGCTTGAATTTTTTAGATATTCTGAAAACATTGTAAGTAATGTTAACATGTTTTATATAGTCCAAAATTATTACAGATAATCTGAAAATTTTGTAGATAATTTTGAAATACGCTAAATGTTCTGAAAACGTGTAAAATACCCTAACTAAAAATATTCCAGATTGTCTCTGAAACAATCTAGATTTTATAATGTTCTGGACAAACCTAAAATTTTCTGGATAGTTTGAATAGTCTGAAAAAATTCTGAATATTTTCTGAATAGTCTGAATATGTTCCAAATAATCTGATATATTCTGAATAATCTGAATACTTTCCGAATAGTCTGATTGTGTACCAGATAGTCTAAAAATGTTCCAGATCGTCTAAAAAAATTACAAATAATCTGATAATGTTCTAGATAATCTGAAAGTGTTTCAGATAGCCTGAAAATATTTTATATTGTCTGAAAATATTCTAGACATCCATAAAATGTTCCAGATATTCTAAAACGGTTTCAGATAATCTGAAAATGTTTCAGGCAGTCTGAAAATATTCTGGACAGTCTTGAAACGTTATGGATATCCTAAAAATGTTTCAGATAATCTGAAAATTTTTTTAGTTTTCTAAAAATGTTTCAGGCAGTCTGAAAATATTCTAGACAGTCTTGAAATGTTCTAGATATTTTAAAAATGTTTCAGATAATCTGAAAATGTTTCTGGTAATCTGAAAAAGTTTCAAATTGTCTATAAATATTTCCGATATTTTTAGTCTTGAAATGTTCTAGATATTCTGAATATGTTTCAGATATTCTGAAAATGTTTCAGATAATCTGAAAATGTTTCAGATAATCTTGAAATTTCTAGATGTTCTGAAAATCTTTAAATTATTCTAAAAATTTTGCAGATAGTCTTAAAAATGTTGTAGATAGTCTAAAATTGCACTAGATCGTCTGAAAATTCTAAGATATTCTAAAAATGTTCCAGATAATAATTATGTCCTAAATAGTCTTAGAATATTCTAGGCAGTATAAAAATGCCTGAAAATAATGCAGATGATATGAAAATATTCCTAATAATCTTGAAATGTTCTATATTGTCTAACAATGTTCTATGTTGTCTAAAATTCTGGATAGTCTGAACAATTTTCAGATAGTCTGAACAATTATCAGATAGTCTGAACAATTTTCAAAAAGTCTGAACAATTTTCAGATAGTTTGAACAATTTTCAAATAGTTTAGATAGATTTAAAATATTCTAATTTGTCTGAAAATGTTTTACTTGCTCTGAAAGTGTTCTAGATAATCCCAAAAAGTTCTCCCAGATAGTCTGAAAATCAAAGTACATTTAACTGGTATAACTATTTTTGTGTAGTTAAGGGACAAAATTTTAAACTATATAAAAAAATTCAAAAATGGGTAAAATTTGAAATAAAATTTTAGAGTAAATTTTAGTGCAATTATAATTGTTGAAATTTATTTATCATACTATTATTTAAATTGTAGTTCAAAATGAGTATGAGCTTTTTTCCACGAACAAGAGTCAAAAGTGAAAATGCATTTTTAATTTATATTTCTAACTAAACATAAAATTATCAAATTTTTAATAATTAAAAAAAAATGCAAACTTGATAGGTACATTTTATTCGCGAATTGAACTATTTAAAGGGAGCTTTACATTCTGGTGGTTGTTGAGGGATACTTTTTCAGTTTTTTATAAAAATCTAAAAAACTATTTAGTTAATACATTAATTTCAAAGAACATCAAAAAATAAAAAATGTAAAATATTATAATAGTTAAACCTTAAAGTGCACTATTGAAAAGATTTTGTTTTTTAAATTCTGTGTCTTGATTTTTACTTTCAACTACCGTGCATTTTTTATTAAAATGATTTTTTAATAATACAGCAACTTGCCAATAGGCAAAATTTGCAGCTTAATTGCTTTTTGAAAGTCCAATCTTACACATGTGCAAAATTATAAAAACAAAAACAATTTGGAGATATTTTTAAAAAAAAATTTAAAACTAATAGGCACCCAACATTTTTACTTCCAACTCCGGCGCAATTTTTTCTCTGACGATTTTTATTAATACAGCAACTTGCCAATAGGCAAAATTCGCAGCACAATTCTTTGTTAAAAGTCAAATCTTATAAAAATCAAACATTATATACTCAAAAACAATTTGGAAATATTTTAAAGAATGTTTTAAAATAAATAGGCATCCTAAATTTTTCATTTTCAACTCTGGCACTTATTTCCTCCAATGATTTTTTATTAATACAGCAACTTGCCAATAGGCAAAATTTGCAGCACAATTGCTTCTTAATAGTCAAATCTTATAGAAATCAAACATTATAAAAACAAAAACAAAATGGAAATATTTAAAAAAAATGATTTTAAACAAATAGGCAATTTAAATTTTCATTTCCAACTCCGGCGCTTTTTTTTTCTCCAATGATTTTTCATTATTACAGCAACTTGCTAATAGGCAAAATATTAATTACATCATACTTTATAAAAGTCAATTTTTATAAAAATCAAATAT
Organism: Ctenocephalides felis; assembly: GCF_003426905.1. NCBI lineage: Eukaryota > Metazoa > Arthropoda > Insecta > Siphonaptera > Pulicidae > Ctenocephalides > Ctenocephalides felis. The sequence continues at coordinate 7,078,223 of NW_020536999.1, forward strand.
TATAAACCAAAAAAAATAGAAATATTTAAAAAAAGTCAATTCTTTCTCAAAAGTCAAAGGCCTAAGTTTTCATTTCTAACTCCGGCGCAATTTTTCCTCTGACGATTTTTTATTAATACAGCAACTTGCCAATAGGAAAAATTTTAATCACAACATACTTTATAAAACTCAAATCTTATAAAATTTAAATATTATAAACCAAAAAAATTAGAAATATTTAAAAAAAAAAAATTTAATATTAACAGGCCTAAGTTTTCATTTCCAACTCCGGCGCAATTTTTCCTCTGACGATTTCTTATTAATACAGCAACTTGCCAATAGGCAAAATATTAATTACGACATACTTTATGAAAGTCAAATCTTATGAAAATCAAACAATATGTAAGCAAAAATTAATTGGAAATATTTTAAAAAAATGTTTTAAAACAAATAACTACCCTAAATTTTTACTTCCAACTCCGGCGCTTTTTTCCTTTAATGATATTTTTTTTAATACAGCAACTTGCCAATAGGCAAAATATTAATTACGACATACTTTATAAAAGTCAATTCTTATAAAAATCAAATATTATAAACCAAAAAAACTTAGAAATATTTAAAAAAAATTTTTTTTAAAACAGGCCTAAATTTTCATTTCCAACTCCGGCGCAATTTTTCCTTTGACTATTTTTTATTACTAAAGGCAAAACCATCTCACAATTATCTTCCCAACATGTGTGACATTCGATATCTCATTTCAAAAAAATATGTATATACATATATATGTATGGAATTTAAGAGAATAGAATATATATGTACAATAAATGTGTGACACAATTAAATCGGAGTGCGATATAGTTTTATTCCGATACGAGAGATGTCAGATAAAGAGAATGATGACCTCGTTTTATAGTTTAGAACGATGTAAATTCTTCTATTTACTATTTGTACTGAATTCTGTCGAAAAAAATAAGAAAGAATTTTATCGAAAGTAAACAAATCGATTCTGATAGGTTAATCCGCGCATTTATTTTTTTTTGTCTCTGATTAAAAGTGATGATATTGATGGTGTTCAATATTTAACTATTTTGCCCGAAGGAGAAATAATTAACAAATATAGAAATATTTATTAACTTCACGAAGGAGAAGTTTATGTTTTCATAAAAAAAATCCGATTCGCTAATTTTATGTTTTCTCAACGTTTCAAGACATTCTGAATCGAATGAGACCAATTTAAGGAAAAAGCATGTGCGTGTGTGTGAACAGATTTTTTACTGTAAATCGACGTTTTCTCAAAAACGGCTGGACCGAGTTCAAAAATTTAAAAGCTATTCAATGTATCTCGATGAGGACTATCGTTTATCAGTTTTGTGCGACGATCGGCCGAGACGTTTCTTTATAAATAGCAGAAAAGTGAAAAAATTTTTGTCCACATTTTAGTCCCCAATTCTGAATCGATTTTGAAAATTCAAAAATCGTTCGAAAGATATTGGTTGGGAATCGTGCTGATTAGTTCTAGGTAAAGATCGGCCGGGCAGTTTTCTTATAATAAAGTGTGAAAAAAATATTTTTCGACGATTTTTATTATTATTTTTTTGACGGTAGATACCATAGTTTTCTAGATCATACTAAAATATTACGGTCTTACGACAACTGGTTTAGCTTTAAAAATTCGTCAAAGTTTGCAAAAATTAGTATGGTCTTTTTAGGATTTGTCAAAATTAGAACTTTCATCGACGTTTGCTCAAAAACGCCTGAACCGATTTCACAAATTTAAAAGCCATTTCATGTATCTCAATGAGGACTACAATTTGTCAGTTTTGGTGAGACGATCGGCCGTGCCGTTTCTTTGTAATTTGAAAAAAAGTGTTTTAACTTTTCGTCCACATTTAAGCTCATCCTACCGAACAGATTTTAAAAAATCAAAAACTGTTCGAAAGATATTAGTTGGGAATGATACTGATTAGTTTTAGGTGAAAATCTACCGAGCCGTTTTCTTGTAATTAACTGTTGAAAAAAAAAATTAAGCCGATTTTCATGGAACTTTTTTGGCCGATATATATCATGGTCTTATAGAACTTACTGAAATATTACTGCCTTATGACAAGTAGTTTAATTTTAAAAATTTATCAAAGTTTGAGAAAGTGAGTAGTTTTTTGACGTTTGTTAAAATTAGAATTCGACGATTTACTTGGTATAACGATAGAGTACTTGGTCTTAATGAACATACTAAAATATTAAAGTCCTACGGAAACTTTTCAATTTATGAAAATTTGCTTTTAGAAAATACTCAATGTTAACGTGTTTGTTCGTTTCAATAATGTGTAATAAATCCACTCGGAATACTTATAATTTCTCATAAATTAATTTTATTTTTTTATTGATTAAGTCGATTATTTACACATATCAAGAAGTTCATGTATCTTGCCTCAAGGCAAAATACCAGTACCAACTAGTTATTTCTAATTTCCAAAAAAAAATTTTTTAATTATCGAATATAAATCAAATTTTAACTGTTTTTCTAGCTAAAGTTCTAAAGCTTACTAATATACTAAAAATAATTAATTTTAACTTTGCAAATTAGTTTATATAATTCTTATAAATATTAGACTTAGTCAATGTTAAATTCAATTGACTAAGTTTTGTTTATTTAATTTTCTGTAAACATATATAAGTTACAGTTTTTGAATAAATAATCTATTTGAAAGCATTTAATATTCCTCGAATATTTAATTAAGGTACGGGAAGTCCAAGCAAATTGTCTTAACTAGTTTCTATTTTGATCTGAGATTGCAATAGAGCAATAGAATAGATAAAAATGGATCAATATAGAGAAGAAGGTTAAATAAAAATTAGATATTTGATTACAATGCACCAAAATAGAACAAAATCATCTAAATAAATCAAATTGCATTAAAATAGATCATTATAGGTTCAAAATTATCAAACTACATCCAAATAGACAAAACAGGAGTTTATTAGATCATTTTGGAACAAACTAGTTCAATTATTTTTAATTTTTTTATAAATTACAATCTGTCTAAATAAAAAGACAAGGAAAACTTAGTGGTTCACCTTTTATCAGTGTACTAAATTATATCTTAATTAAATTTTGGTATCAGTCCAAATTTAAAATCTTTTAATTTCAATCTTTTCATGTAGTTCATGTTGTCATAGAACGACAGACGTTAATATAAAATATATATTTAATTGTTCGATATGAATCGTACCAGACCACAACTCCAATTAATTCATCCTCCGACCGACGACATGTGGTAAAAGTTCGATGTTCGATTAATTCATTTCGTAATTGTAGATTTAGTACGGGCAAACTAAATTACAACAAAAGGGAACAAATTCAAAATTACCTCTAATAAAAATTTGCAACCAGTTACTACGAAGGAACTAAACTTCTTCCCCCAAGAACGAAAGGGATTCTATTGATGAGCAAATTCAAATAAGAGTATTTTCATTCCAATTTTAAATTAGCAAACTATTTATTCGTACATGAATTTATTTTATTGAAATGTTTAGCAACTTTGTGTGTTATCAAGAAAAGGAAGAGCACTGGTCGTAGTATTGACATCACCGGATGTCCGCGTACATGTTCTCGTCCATCATATGTACAACATTTTACTAAATATGCACAAATCATTATTAACTAATTAACTAACTAGTTGGTATTAGTATTTTGCCTTGAGGCAAGTTACATGAACTTCCCGATATATGTTAATAATCGACTTAATCAATAGAATATAAATTAATTTATGAGCGATCAAAAGTATTCCCAGTGGATTTATTACTTATAATTAAAAATGAATGCACACCTTAACTCGGAGTATTTTCTAACAGCAAATTTTCAAAAAAGAATAATTTTTATAATTGAACCAGTTTCCGTAGGACTTTAATGATTAAGTATGTTCATTAACACCATGTACTATATCATTATACCAAGTAAATCGTCTAATTTTAATTTTAACAAACGTCAAAAAAACTACTCATTTTTTCAAACTTTGATGAATTTTTAAAGTTAAACTACTTGTCGTAAGGCCGTAATATTTCAGTAAGTTCTATAAGACCATGATATATATTGCCAAAAAAAAGTTTCATAAAAATCGGCAAAGTAAGAGAAAAATAATCTCTTCCTGCGATCAAGCTAAAACAAGAGAAAAGAGAACTCTACTGACGAGCGAAAATACAAAAGGGACTCTACTGACGAGCAAAATTAATTTTTAACACCGGGGATAATAGAAATGAATTGTCTAAATTTTCGACTACAGAGTTCACATGCAAACTAAAACAACCGAAAAAGAAACTCTACTGACCCACAAACTAAATATCGCTGAGAAGAATAAAAGGGATTCTACTGACGAGAAAAAATAATTTTTAAACGAGAATGATAAAAATTTTTAAACTATTAGCCAACAAATTTAATACAAAATAGAGCAACTAAAAAGGGAACTTTAAAGGATGATGAAACTAAATATACTTATCTCGAATAAATCGGACTTTATATTTCAACACGAAATATAAAAGAAATTCTATTAAAACTAAATTTTTGACTACAAAATTTACATGCAAATCAGAACAATCAAAAAAGAAACTCTACTGACCAACAAACTAAATATCTTTGCAAACAAACAAAAGGAACTCTACTGACGAGCAAATCTAAATTTTCACGTGAGGAATAAAATAATTTCCATTGACTAAACTATTGAAATAACTAGTGGTGTATGGCATCGTGCCTTGAAGCAAATTGCTGGAACTTCCCGTACCCTAATAGAATATTCGAGAAATATTGAATGCTTTTATATAGATTATTATAAATACTGTAACTTATATATGTTTACAGAAAAGTGAATAAACAAAACTTAATCAATCGAATTTAAAATGAAAGACATTGTTTATATAAATGAGCATAGGAACAAATTAAAGTTCGAATTCTTTTCTATATTAAAAAAAATTTTGGAAATAAATTTTTTTTTTTCCAAAATCAAATGTTTCATTAACACAAGCAGAAAGCGATTTCTATTTTCTGCACTCTTTGCTCCGTATCTCTAAAACGGCTGGACTTGCCTTTGCCAAAAAATAATCAGCACATCTCCCTATCAATAGGAATCGAATGTTTTTTGAACCATTCAAATCGGTTGATCCGTGCGCCCGAAAACGTGGATGAAAAAATGCGGACATACAAAACAGACACACACATTCATTTAGTTTCTGAGGTATGCCAAAATGTTCAGAAACCTCTGAAACGTGAAGAAATGCAAAAAAATTCATTTTCTATTTTTGGCCAGTTACTATAACTACCCTACGGGAAGTTAATAAAACATATGACATATGACATTTAATCAATCAGGAAAGTCGTCGGCAATGTTCGCTCAGGCATGTGACGTCACAGTACCTTCCATGTTTGAGCACTTATTTTATGATCCTCGTACACCAATTATAAAATCGTTTTACTAATTAGTGTGAATTTAATTAAGATCAAGAATTTGATTATTGACTTTTGTCCATTGTTGATTTGTTGATCTCTGACAGCTGATGATGATTGGTAGTAATTACAAAGTGTTTTGGACACTTTTCAAAATGCTCTTTTATAATTTTTATTAGATTGACTGACTGGATTGTGAGATTGTGAGACTGTGAGAAAACGATTCGTTAAGTGTAGAAATAAAAAACAGTGACGGATATGGATTGGTCTCAATAAAAAAATAGTGGTTTTAAAAATCCTCATAATAAACGTAAATAGTTTGTTTATCTTAATGGATTCTTGAGCAACATTGAAAATATCAGTTCAGGTGTTCTTCAGGGATCCATTCTTGGTCCACTACTATTTATTATTTTTATTATTGACATATCTGATATTATTAGCTGTCCACATTTATTATTTGCAAATGATCTCAAACTATATCTCAAAATAAATTCTATTTATGACTGCTTATTATTACAGTCTCAACTTGACTCTTTCCACTCTTGGTGTGTCTATAACAAATTACATTTAAATATATCAAAGTGCAAGCAAGATTCTCAGTTTTTCACATAAGCGCGTTCCAATACTTTTTTATTATAAAATGTCTAATAAAATGGCATTGATAGATGTAATAAAATTTCAGATTTAGGAGTTCTATTTGATTCTGGTTTGTTTTTCACGGATCATATAACTGATATTTGTAATAGAGCACATAAATCTTTAGGTTTGATACTGAGGAATTGTAAACAATTTAAATCTACCAATGCACTTCTTTGCATGTACTATTCTAATGTACGTTCAAAATTAGAATATGGTTCGATCATTTGGTATCCCCATCAAATCAACAACTCTGATGCGATAGAGAAAGTTCAGCGAAAATTTCTGAAATACCTTTATTATAAAACATATAAAATTTACCCTGAACGTGGCTTGACAACAACACTTTATTAAAAGAATTTGGTATTTCTTCCCTTGACTCACGTCGATTTATCTGTACAATTATGTTCTTATTTAAACTTTGCAATAATTCTATAGACTGTCGTCTTATTGTTAATCAACTATCCTTTAATGTTCCAAGGCAATCTACGCGTTCACAATTATTTTTCAATTATCCTACTCCTAAATCTAATTCTCTCTTAAATTCGCCTATTCTACTCATGTCCTTTAAATTTAACTTAATTAATAATGAGATAGATATTCACAACACTTCATCTAATCAAATAATCTCCATCTGCACAAGTTAACTTATTTATTTTCTTTTCAAATATCTCATTATTTTATCTTATTCTGTTTATAAATAATATTGTTACATTCTGCATTATATGTAATTTTATGTTAAGCATTTTATGTTACTAACTATATATTGTAATTTTGTATATATTTTAATTGTTATTCATTATGTAAAATGACTGCATTTTTGAGTCCTCTTGGAGAAATCTGTGGGCTATATATTTAAATAAATAAATACATAAATAAATAAATAATTTTTTTTCCAACTAATTTTTTTCTTTTTATTTTCAGTTACCATGGAAGTGCCAAGACATTCTCCGAATGTGAACAAAACCAATTAATTCACTGGAACCGAAAACAAAGTGTTTTCCAAGTGTCTTTGTGTACATTTGTATAATTTAATTTTAATTTTAACAAAATGAGTGCATTAGTGTGCGTGACCCTCAGTGCTCTTGTTTTTCTGGCAGTCGTTCAGAAAACTGGAGCACTTGGTGGTGGAAATCACAGGAATTACCAGAGGAATTACCCGGGGATGGATGTGGATAACGCTTTACAAAGTGTTGCACCAGGAGGGTAAGTGGAATAGATTTACACATTTTTGATTGTAACTTTTTAAATTTTTGTTTGACATAAATTGGGTATTTGGAAAATTTGTGTAGAATTAAATTGTCAATAAAGTTGTCTAATATTGTAACGCTCTACAGACAACCAGGTGTACCTTAAAATCGCTTTCAAAATTAGTACTTTTTTTAACAAGTGCAGATATGACAATGTTCAGTGCAACCATCGTGATAATTCGTTACCCGGTGCATTTTTTTCGTTTAATCTAATGTAACCCCTAAATGGTCGGTCTGATTTAAATATATAAATGGCAAATTTGTACAGAATTAAATCGTCTATAATGTTGTCGAATATTGTAATGCTCTACAGCAACTCGGTATACTTTAAAATCGCGTTCGAAAATAGTATACTTTTTTTCAAACAAGTACAGATATGACAAAGTTTTTTTAAAGTGCAGCCAGCCATCGTGATAATTCGTTACCCGGTGCATTTTTTTCGTTTAATCTTATGTAACCTCTAAATGGTTGGTCTGATTTAAATTGTGTATATGGCAAATTTATACAGAATTAAAGTGTCTATAAAGTTGTCTAATATTGTAATACTCTGCAGCAACTCGGTATACTCTAAAATCGCATCCGAAAATATTGTTTTTTTTCAAAGTAATTTTAGCAATGATAAATGGTTTCCAGTGCATTTTTTGTTACAGCTGATGTAACCTCTAAATGGTCAGTCTGATTAAGATAGTGCATTTGAGGCATTTGTAGAAAATTAAATTTCCAATAATATTGTCTAATATTGGAAGACCATAGAACAACTCTATATACTTTAAAATCACGTCCAAAAATACTTTAAAATCACGTCCTAAAATACAGTTTGTTCCGAGCAAGTGCAGTCATGATAAATGGTTTCCAGCCCATTTTTTTTGATGTATCTAATGTAACCTCTAAATGGTCGGTTTGATTTAAATAGTACATTAGAGAAACTTGTACAAAATTAAATTTCCAAAAATATTGTCTAACATTGGGAAGCCTTACAGCAACTCGGTATACTTTAAAATCGCGTCCAAAAATATTGTATTTTTTTCCAGTAATTTTAGCAACGATAAACGGTTTCTAGTGCACTATTTCGTGGTATCTAATGTAACCTCCAAATAGTCGGTCTGATGTAAATAGTATATATGACAAATTTATACAAAATTAAATTTGCAATAATATTGTCTAATATCATAATGCAATAGAGCAACTCGGTATATTTTAAAATCACGTTCGAAATTAGTATTGTTTTTTCCAAGCAAATGCTTTGCAGTGCATTTTTTTGGTACATTTAATGTAACCTCTAAATTGTCGGTCTGATCCAAATATTTTATTCGAAGAATTTATACAAAATTAAATTTGCAAAAATATTGTCTAATATTGTAATACTCTAGAACAACTCGGTATACTTTAAAATTGTGTTCGAAAATAGTATTCTTTTCTTCCAAACAAGTGCATTTGTTGTGACTACTCGTTACCCGTACATTTTTTTGTTGTATCTTATGTAACCTCTAAATGGTCAGTTTGATTTAAATAGTATATAAAAAAAACTTGTATAAAATTAAATTTCTAATAAAAGTGTCTAATATTATAAAATCTATATAATAGAACAACTCGGTATACCTTAAAATCGCGTTCGAAAAAATTGTATTTTTTTCAATTAATTTTAGCCATGATAAATGGTTTGCAGTGCATTTTTTCGTTGCATTACTGTGCATTTTGTCGTTGAATCTGATGTAACCTCTAAATGGTTGGTCTGATTCGAATAATATATTCGAGGAGTTTGTACAGAATTAAATTTCTAATTATATAGTCTAATATTGTGGGACCCTAGAGCAACTCGGTATACTATAAAATCGCGTCCGAAAATATTGTATTTTTTTTTTTAAGTAATTTTAGCAATGGTTTGCGGTGCATTTTTTTGTGGTACCTAATGTAACCTCTAAATGGTCGATCTGATTCAAATAGTATATATGGCAAATTTGTACAAAATTGAATTCTCTAAAAAATTGTTTAATATCATAAGACCCTACAGCAACTCGGTATAATTTAAAATCACATTCCTAAATACACACACACACACATATATATATATATATAATATATATATATATATATATATATATATATATGCTATATAAATTCCTATACCAATTGTATCAATAACAATTGATTTTCGTATCAATTTTATCAATTCGTTTAATTCATTTTAATGTCGATTCATCCGTTGTTAACACACGTTTCGATTTTACTAATAATTCCCCCAAGTCATAAATCATGGATTTATTAATGTTTTGATTTATTTACTGGCGGGTTCACTTTAAATAATAATTGAAAGCATTTAGAGATTTAATTATATTAAAATTATTTTATATTTTATTTCGAAAAGTAAGAAGACTTTTGTTTAATGGTAGTATTCTATTTTATTTGAAACAGACTTTTGTTTTTCCCTAGTAGTATTATTCTATATATTAAAAATTGATGTAATTATGTAATAAATAATGTTTTCTTGATAAAAGTTCAGTCTTCGGGTTATCATCTTGATCATCATTTAGTGTGTTTGTGTAATACATTAATATTTTGACAGTCGTTTTGTCGGTCAATTAAGAACATTATTAATTGTTATGCCAGTCAGTAGAGTTTGTGTTTGTTTTGTAATAAATTTAATTGAGGCGATAATACAATTTTATATTTCAATTTAGATTGATTAATTACTATTCGTAGACTACGAGCTGGGGGGACCATTTGTTCGTCTTATTTGCAACAATAAATGATAATAAAATTCAAATTTTATCACATTTCACTCATAATTAACTTCCTGTAGGGTCAGGGTAAGTTATAGTAATCGCAAAAAAATCGAAAATGTAAATTTTTTGCATATCTTTACGTTTCAAAGGTTTCTGAACATTTTGTCATACCTTTAAAAAAATTGATGTATGTGTGTATGTGCGGATACAAAGTTTTTTTGACGATTTTGTGAACACGAATCAACTGATTTGAATGATTCATTTATTATTCGATTCGTATTGATAAAGAGACGTGCTGATTAGTTTTTGGCAAAGGCAGGTCAAGCCGTTTCGGAGATACGGAACAAAAAAATGCCAAATATTGTAATTTAGTTTTTAAGATAACGGAGCATTTGATTTTAATAATTCACAAAATATTTTACTTGTATTGACAAGATGATTAAATTTTGGGGAGGCAGGTCTAGTGGTTTCGGAGATCTAGTGAAAAAAGTAGAAAAAAATGCCATGAAGTCAAAAATATTTGTTAGACATATGTACATCAAATTATCAGATATTTAATAAAGATTTTTAATAATGTGCTCACACTTTGTGTAATTTTTTTTTTGGGTTCCGTACCAAGATTTTTAATTTTGAAGTTTATTCGACAGTATGGAATAACCGATTTGTATGATTGAAAAAACATTCGGTTCGTACTCGATCGTGAGGCGTTTTAGCAAAAGGCAATTCTGCCGTTTCGGAGGTGTGGAGCGCAAAGGGTGTAAAAATGGTCATGCAGTTTTTGAGAGAACGGATCATCCGATTCGATTAATTCAAAAAACATTTTGCTTGTGTGAACGGTGTGCAAAAAATGGTTTTACAAGAACATTTGTAAGTTTGAAAATTTTTAAATAAAAAATTCTAAATTTTCAAAAAAATAAGGTTTCAACTAATTCAAATTTTCAAAATTTTTCATCAATTTAAAAAAA
>NW_020536999.1:7090209-7126798 GCF_003426905.1 Ctenocephalides felis
TTTTTTCCAGTAATTTTAGCAACGATAAACGGTTTCTAGTGCACTATTTCGTGGTATCTAATGTAACCTCTAAATGGTCGATCTGATTCAAATAGTATATATGGCAAATTTGTACAAAATTGAATTCTCTAAAAATTGTTTAATATCATAAGACCCTACAGCAACTCGGTATAATTTAAAATCACATTCCTAAATACACACACACACATATATATATATATATATATATATATATATTATATATATATATATATATATATATATTATATAAATTCCTATACCAATTGTATCAATAACAATTGATTTTCGTATCAATTTTATCAATTCGTTTAATTCATTTTAATGTCGATTCATCCGTTGTTAACACACGTTTCGATTTTACGACAAAGGCATTCATCCTATAATAATTCCCCTCAAGTCATAAATCAGAGATTTATTAATGTTTTGATTTATTTACTGGCGGGTTCACTTTAAATAATAATTGAAAGCGTTTGCCTTCAGTGATTTAATTATATTAATAATATTTATATAAGAAGACTTTTGTTTTTCCCTAGTAGTCTTATTCTATTTTATTTGAAACTTGTAATAATTATGTAATAAATAATGTTTTCTTGATAAAAGTTCAGTCTTTGGGTTATCATAATCATCATTTATTAGTGTGTTTGTGTAATACATTAATATTTTGACAGTCGTTTTGTCGGTCAATTAAGAACATTATTAATTGTTATGCCAGTCAGTATAGTTTGTGTTTGTTTTGTAATAAATTTAATTGAGGCGATAATACAATTTTATATTTCAATTTAGATTGATTAATTACTATTCGTAGACGACGAGCTGATCTAAGAAATAAATACACTATTATGTACAGCTATTTTTCTTACTGTTGCGCGAATAAAGTTTTTTAGTTTCTTGAGCGATTTTTAAGTATAACGAGTTGCTGTAGGTTAATATGATATTAGAAAACTTTATAGATAATTTAGTTTTGTACAAATTTGCCTAAAACATCATTCAAATTAATCGAATGGTTTTCAAGTTATACAAGATTTAAGAAAACAATGCACGTTTTTCATATCATGTACTCATGATGTTCATCGAATGGTTTTCATATTAAGAATTTGCGTATTATTTATAAATATTGTAATGAGATTTTTAAGTATACCGAGTTGCTGTAGCTTGTTATAACATTAGAGAAGATTTTAGATTGTTCAATTTTGTCTAAATTCGCCAAAAACACCATTCATATTAATCGAGTGGTTTTCAAGTTATAAAAGATTTAGGAAAACAATGCAAGTTATAATAATATATTAATACATTATATATATCATATAATGTTTTAAATTTTCCTAAGAGATTTTAATTATTGTTTTTTCCAAGCAAGGCTATGATAAATGGTTTACAGTGCAATTTTTTGTGTTATCTGATGTGTAACCTCTAAATGGTCCGTCTGATTTGAATAGTATATACGAGAAACTTGTTTAAAATTAAATTTGCAATAATATTGTCTGATATTGTAACGCCCTATAGCAACTCTGTATACTTTAAAATCACATCAAAAAATATAGAATTGTTTAAACCAAACAAGTGCAGTTGTAATCAATGCTTTGCAGTTCATTTTTGCGTTGTATCTAATGTAACCTCTAAATGGTCAGTCTGACTTAGAAAATACATTAGAGAAACTTGTACAAAATTAAATTTCCAATAATCTTGTCTAATATTCTAACACTCCAGATCAAGTCAGTGTACTTTAAAATTACGTTCGAAATTAGTATTGTTTTCCCAAGCAAGGCTATGATAAATGCTTTGCAGTGCATATTTTCGTTGTATCTAATGTAACCTCTAAATGGTCAGTCTAGTTCAAATAGTATATTAGAGAAACTTGTACAAAACTAAATTTCCAATAATATTGTCTAATATTGTAATGCCCTAAAGCAACTCGGTATACTTTAAAATCACACTCGAAAATAGTATTCTTTTCTTCCAAATAAGTGCACTTGTTGTGATAACTCGTACATTTTTTTATTCAATCTAATGTAACCTCTAAATGGGCGATCTGATTTAAATAGTATATCAAAGAAACTTGTACAAAATTAAATTTCCAATAATATTGTCTAACATTGTAAAACTCTAGAGCAACTCTGTGTACTTTAAAATCACGTCAAAAAATATAGTATTGTTTTCTCCCAAGCAAGTGTAGCTATGATAAACGGTTTACAGTGCACTTTTTCGTGGAATCTGATGTAACCTCTAAATGGTTGGTCTGATTTGAATAGTACATTCGAGGAATTTGTACAAAATTAAATTTTCAATAATATTGTGTAATATTGAGTTGCTGTAGATTACTATGATCTTGGAAAATATTTTAAATTATTTAATTTCGTACAAATTGTCCTAAGACATCATCCACATTAAACAAATAGATTAAGAGTTATACCTTAACATTTAAACAAAATAATTACACTCGGTACTAGGTTTTAGTGCGCGAGTCCGTAAACGCTTTACTCAACTTTTACCAATTAACGAAAATAAAAAAAAATCATTCGCACTCGACATTTTCCAATTTTAACAACCGGAAACATCAACTTTAAATTTAAAACTCTTCCTGTCTCTTCGGCTTCAGCAATTCCTATTTATTATTTCCTTCTCCAAATAACTCTTCGTTCATCCTTCCTAATTGACCGGCCAATGTCTGCTTTTGAAATTAAAAGCATCTCGAGAATATATTTCTTTCGGCGGAGCAGAAAAAAATTACAAACAAGAAATGAGTTCGTTCGTCTTATCAAAACATCTTACACCATTATTTTCGAAAGCTAATATTTGCTCAAGTACTTCGGGATAGTGCGAGAGCTGGGGGAAAGGATTGACACACTCATTTTATAAGCGCTAGTTAAATTATTTGTGGCAAGGAATAATTTGTAATAGACGTGAAAGTACATTAAAAATTTTTATTATATAATATATTATTATTATTATAATATTAATTATAATAAGCTATATTTTGTACTTCCCGTATGGTAGTTATCCCCGTATAATGACCAAAAATCGAAATTGAAAATTTTTGCATTTCTCGACGTTTTGAAGGTTTCTGAACATTTTTATGGCATACCTCAGAAAAAATGGATGTGTGTGTATGTATGTATGGATACAATTTTTCGGTCACGTTTTCGGGCGCACGGGTCAGGCGATTTGAATGATTCAAAAAACATTCGATTTCTATTGATAGGGAGATGTGCTAATTAATTTTTGGCAAAGGCAGGTTCAGCAGTTACGGAGATGAAGAGCAAAGAGTGCAGAAAATAGAAATCGAGTTTTTGAGAGAACGGAGTATCGGATTTGAATGATCTGAAAAACATTCAATTTGTAATGATTGGGAGAAGAGGTGATTAGTTTCTGGCAGAGGCAGGCCCAGCCATTTCGAAGATACAAAGCTAAAGATGCAAAAAATGGCAGTTTTTGAGAGAACTAAGCGTCCGATTTGAATGATTCAAAGAACTTTCTGCTTGTTTTAACAAAATAATTGGTTTTTAAATATTTTTTTGTCGAAAATAACTCGGATTTTAATTTTAATTCTGACTAAAGTTCTAATATACTTTGAAGAAATAATTTCAACACTGCAATTCAGTTTATATAATTCTTATAAATATTAGATAATTTTACAATATTAATAATAATCTATTTGAAAACATTTAATATTCCTCGAACTTTTCGTGACGGTACGGTAAGTTCCAGCAATTTGCTTTAAGGCACGATGCCATACACCACTAGTTAACTTCCCGTAGGGCAAGTTATAGTAATCGCAAAAAAATCGAAAATGAAAATTTTTATATATCTTTACGTTTCAGAGGTTTCTGAACATTTTGGCATACCTTAGAAAAAATGGATGTATGTGTGTGTGTGTGTGTATGTATGTATGTTATGTACGTGTGTGTATGTATGTGCGGATACAAATTTTCGTCGACGATTTCGGGAACACGGATCAACCGATTTGAATAATTCAAAAAGCATTCGATTCGTATTGATAAGGATACGTGTTGATTAGTTTTTGGCGAAGGCAGGTCTAGCCGTTCCGAAGATACGGGGCAAAAAGTGCCGAAAACGGTAACTAAGTTTTTAAGAGAACGGAGCGTCCGATTTTAATAATTCAAAAAACATTTTACTTGTATTGACAAGGTGAAGAAGTGATCAAATTTTCATGAGGGCAGGTCTAGCGGTTTCGGAGATCTAACGAAAAAAGTAAAAAAAAATGCCATTTTGCGGTCAAAAATGATCATTAGACATATGCATATCAAATTATCAGATATTTTGTAGAGATTTTAACAATAAGTATAATTTTGGTTTACATTCCTATGGGTTCCGTACCAATGTTTATCCGTTAGACAGCGACGCGGCGCTTTACGCTTTATATTTTGTCTCTATGCAGTTAAAGCAGTACGATTGCTTTGAAAAAAAGTTCAGATCTTCCAAAATATGTCAAAATAAAGAATACATTTTTTTTTCAAGAAAAAGTAATTCTTTGTCAAATTTATAGTTTCTCAAAAATCTAATTTTTTCGAAGTAAAATTTTTTCAAAAATGTTATTCGTTTTTAAAAAAATAATAATTTTTGGTACGGGAAGTTCCAGCAATTTGCCTTAAGGCACGATGCCCTAATTGCCTTAAGACAGAATTCCACTTACAGCTAGTTACTTTTTTGCTCAGACATGGTTTACTCGAAAGTAGTAATTCTCATAGTCACACCGGCTCGATATTGGCTTTCCTTTTCCTTAGAGTCCGCGTCTCTAATCGGTACGGAGCCGCATGTGTATATATATATATATATATATATATATATATATATATATGTTTCAGTATTGAATTTATCGAATGTTTTCCTTCCATATTTATTTCTGACGAGTAGAGTGTGCACATGGCGCATTTTTATTTACATGGGCCCAAGAGTGGTAATGGGATTAGTGAGTAATTAGAGCACTTTGCCAACACCGAAACAAATTGGATATTGGGCTAAATTAAGTGCTACGCTGTAGTACTCGAAGTAGACGGGGAGCGGTGGAAAGAAGAAAAAGATAACTTTTTATATTTTGTACTATGAATCAGAGACGACCTCCCTAGGAAAAGAATACTGAGCTAAGTATATGATCAGACAGGCCTAAACCCCAAGAAAACAAATTGTATTCGGCAGCGAACTTAGGCAAAAGGGGGCGTATATTAATCACGTGATCAATTTTTTTAAGAATTTTTGGACTCTTTTTTCTCTTGGTGATATTCAAAGTTACCCCACCTCTCTTGCCAAACAACAAGTGTATTTTTAGTTACGAGAAATTTTTTTAAAATTTTAATTTTTTTTTAAAAATGTTTAGATTTTTTTTTCAAATCGAGTAAAAATTAAATAAACGTAATATCTTACTATACTCCTGCTTCCCCCACGTGGTATTTCATGATTTTTTTCAAACCACCCCTCTCTCTATAAATCTCATGTAATTATTGGACGCCACCAGAGGTTTAATGAAGTTTACTGTAATTTGTAAAAACTTTTACTGTTTTGAATTTACACTGAAGATGAGGCATAGCATGGTCTTGAAACGTCTGTAATTATTAACTGATAAAGTACGTGCTAAAAACCTGAGTGATGTATTGTTCAAATTTAACATTTAATATTCGTTCGTATTCGTATATATATTCGTATATATATATATATATATATATATATATATATATATATATATATATATATATATATATATATATATATGTATATATAAATATATATATATATATATATATATATATATATATATATATATCGAATGATTAATTAACAATTGAACGAATGGCTTTTTGATTACTACATTGTGTAATTGCTGACATCTCAATTAGTGTAAACCATAATTAAATGCTTTTTGAAAATTTATTTTGAAAATTATAGGTTACATGAAATCTGTATACATATATATATATATATATATATATATATATATATATATATACTAGATGACCCGACAAACGTTGTCCTGTACCACCCACGTGTACAATTCAAAAGTTCCACATTTTTTAATATTCTACCCTATATTTTTAATATCCTATTTGATGTCCTGCCTTTGCGATTAACTTGTGGTCTTAGCGTAAGCAGATAAGAAATTCAGAAAAAATAATATAGTATTTGCAGTAAAAAACATCACACTTACCACACAACATGATTGCTTCAATAATTTAGTCGATAATTTTCATAATCTCGTACCATATTAAAGTTCATATTTTAAGTGAATTAATTTGCCAAATCATATCCATATGTGCACTATTCAATCTACGATCAACTAACTAAATATTCCTCATCCAATGCCAAACAAATGTGTAATTGACAAAATGAAACTTCAAAATAATTTTTTGAATGAGTAAATTTTTTTTATAAGATGAGCAAATTCAAAAAGTTTACACATATTATAAAATTGAGATATTTCGAAAAAATCATAAAATTGAGATATTTCGTAAAATTCGGTGTACAAATTTACATAAGTTTATAGTGTTAAATTACAGGAAAATTGTTGGAAATTTCCTTACCGAAAGCTAATATTTTTAAATAGCTTCAGAGTTTTTTCAAATCTTTAAAAAAAATGATTTTTGAGAATTTTTAAATTTCTGAATAAAAGTGAATTTTTTTATTTAGATTTTTTTGTATATTTTGAACTTTTTCTTAAGCAACCACCATGCATCGAAGCGAATTTGTACTTACTATTATAATCTTTATTAATTAAAAATTATGTCCACACACACAAGTTATGCCCCAATATTCAGAAAACTCTGAAACGTGAAAATATATCACAAATTTCATTCGATTTTTTGCGATTACCATAATTTACTCTACAGAAAGTTAAAAAAGTACTAAAAATGTTGTATCATTTACCACTTTTCCTCTATATAAATTGCAACTTGCAAGCATTTTGTTTCCGCCTTTCGGCCGCGTGCGTTTGACCTGCGCAAAACGCTCTGCAAGGGTTGAAAGTAAATTCAGGGAAAACTAATTTCCTCAACCAGAAATGTTTTCAATGGACTCTAAGTTTATAAATTTATCTCTATAAATATATAAAAATATCAATTTTTTTGGCAGTAGCTTCTCTTCTCTCCACGGAATGTGAATGAACTTTTCTGACGGCGCGAACTGATAAGTGATAACATGTTCGATAAACAACAGACGGAGAATAAAATGTTTATTTATTTATTTCACGTATTATAAATTGTGAAAAGTTGCCAATCGAAATAGTTTTTTTTGGGACTGTGAGAAGGTATTTGTTTCGTCATAGGAGATATGATGTTACGAAATCGCGTGAAGAAATAGTAATGTGATAATGGACTCATTTTATATGTTTAATCTTTGAAAACCTTTTTTATAACAATTTATGAGTACTGAATAAAATGTATCAAATATTAAAAAAAAATAAATTCATTACTTCATCTTATTTTATTTATATCAATTATCATATCTATAAAAGAAGCGGTTATTGGAATGACCATTACAAAATAGTGATTTCTGGTAGGAGGGTGAAAATTTGCGGCCGTATGTATTTTTTAATTAAAATGTTATTTTCATAATTGTTCTATCTATGAACAGAACTACAATTTTTCGGATAATATTTTGCGGTACGGATAACTTATGCGAAAATTGTTCTGGAGATGGATGAATATTTGCAAGTTAATTGCAAAATACCAAGCATTATATTACATTTATATATATATATATATATATATATATATATATATAGAAATGAATGAATGTTCTTCAGTCAAATCCATGGTCCGTACTGCAACACGTGCATGAAATTACTCTTTCCATATGCTAATTTTACAGCTAAACTGAATTGAATTAGTAGTTTTGCTTCATCTTATAGCTCTTTATTTTTATAATTTTACAAATTTAATAATATGTGCAAAATCAAGCTCATAAAATTATTTTTCCCCGAAAAAAATTTTGTCCCTCGTCGGGCCCTGTTGCGCAGGTCAACCGCGCAGCGGCAAAAGTCGGAAATAATATACTAAAAAAAAAAAAAAAATTTTATTTAAATGAACTAGTGCAAGTAGTTTTGTTTCATATTATGGCCCTTAATTTTTTCTTATATTGATAAATGTTATAATTATAAAAAAAATATCTAGTTTAATTTAGTATAAATCTATCCGTACAAAAAATTTGAAGTGTGCATCAAATGGTATGATTTAAAATGTTCAATTATCAGCAAAAATAAAAATGGAAAACAAAAATACTTAAATTTTGTTATTTTTAGACCAGACCTAAGCAAAAAAGCTTAATTCAACATTGAAATTATTTATTTATTAGAGAGAATTAGAGTTCAAGTGTAAAGGGCGGTTAAATACCGGTAGGTCCGATATGGTGGCTCAAACAGCAAAAACTTCGCAGCGCCCATATGCTAAAATTATTGATTTTACAGAAAAAAACGTTATTGAAGAAATTATAGGAAATTTTGTCTAGTTTAATTTTGTATATAGTTACTTTATTGTAATATGAGTCGGAAAGGAGATGTAGTTGAAAAACTGGTTTTTGACGCAATTTTCCCAATATGACGGCGGCAACGGCAAAAATTCGAGGTCGCAAAGTTGAAATTCGTGAAGATCACATCGAAATCTATGAAATCACAAATTTTCAAAACTTTTAAGGTAAAACTACTAATTGACTGAACAAAAATGGGCGGTAACATAATGCGTACTAGTTGCAACTTAATCGGCGTAAACCTTGTACAAAAATATTTATATGATTTTTAACTTCCCGGAGGGCGAAAATTAAAAAAAAATCGAAAATTAAAATTCTTGAACATTTTGGCTTAGAAAAAATGAAAGTATGTGTGCGGATACAAATTTTTGTCGACAATTTCGCGAACACGGATTAACCGATTTGAATAATTCAAAAAACATTTGATTTTTACTGATAATGAGACGTGCTGATTAGTTTTTGGCAAAGGCAGGTTTAGCTGTTTCGGAGATACAATGAAAAAAGTGAAAAATAATGCCATTTGGCGGTCAAAAATGAACATTAGACATATGTACATCGTATCATCAGATATTTTATAAAGATTATAATATTAAGTACAAATTCTGTGTACATTTGATATTTCGACTCCAAATCAGCTCTGCAGCGCGATTGTGTTAAAAAAATGTTGAAAATTTTCAAAATAAATCAAAGTACAAAAAAAAAATCAAAATATAAAAAAAATCAAATTTTTCAAAAGTCAATTTTTCTCAAAAATTTCAATATTCCTCAAAAATCTATTCTTTTCAAAGTTTTGCAAAGTCTTTTTAATAATTTTAGTTCCAGCAATTTGCCTTAAGACACGATTTGCCATGCACCACTAGTTCTACAAAAACATCGTAAAATATGTGTAAATCTATATTTTAGCAATAATTTTAGACTTTTAAGTTGTACTGCGTGTGAAGAATTAAGTGTGTTTATAATTTAATATTAGAATAAATGCCATGATATCGATATCAGCCTGGTTTTAAATAATAATTGCTGCTTCTATATATTACTGAAATGAATTCCAGATGTGAATTCATTCGTGTCGCTCTCGAAGGCGTCAAGAGATGGCGCCGCTTGCGCACGAATGAAAGACAAGCGGATGCGATTTTAATTAGTTACAAATCAAGAAAGATTTGAATTAATTATAGAATTATAAAATTTATTTGAAACATATGTACTGAAATTTTTTCCGAAGGAAAAGTTTTTGTAAGATAATCCCAATTGGTAATTTAGGAAGATTTAAATCACTTATTAATTATTATTTTGATTTCTCATCGATTTTTTCGATTATTCACACATATTGGCAATTTTTCATTAAAGCAAAAGACCTAGTTTGATTTTAGTGTCGGACATTATTAACTTGAAAGATATGTACTCAAATTTTTTTTGAAGGAGAAGTTTAAGTTTTTGTGGGAAAATCTGAATTGATAAATTTAGAACTAAGTGCTACTTGAGTTAAATTGTATGTAAATCACTTATTTATTAATATATTGATTCCTCATCGATTTTGTCGATTATTTACACATATTGTCAAGTTTTCTTCAAGGCAAAAAACATAGTTTGATTTTAGTGCCTAGTTTACATTTAGGACAGTAATTTTGGGTTTCAAAACATCGTGTTTTTTTTCTAGCACAGCTACAAAAAATAGATTCTGATGATTTAATGTTATATCTTTTTAATGGATTTATGATTACTTTGTATTTTGTTGTGTTGAAATTTTAATTGAGAAACACTAAGATTTATCATATAACTCTACTGTATCTTTACCATAAGTCGAGAAATATTATTTAATTTATTTATTTAATTTTTTTATAATATGTGAAAGGTAAATTGTTTTATTCGTTTAGGCTATCGTAAATTTGACTAGTTTAAAATTATTTATTTATGACAATTTATAATTTTTGCAGACAATTTACACCTAAAAGTCGCATTAGAAGTTACGCTTCAAATAAATGTCGAAAAGATTTTGTTTATGTTATTTACTCACCGAAAGAAAAATTTATGTTTTTTACAGAAAATCAGATTTGCTAATACACATAATTTTCATTTATACTAATCGCATGGTTTTGAATATATAATAGATATACTGAATAAATGTACAATATTGAGTCAGTGTTAAAGTTTGCACTATTTTATTTTCAATAATTATTTTAAAGTATACCGAGTTACTGTAGGATATTATAATGTTAGACAATATTATAGATAATTTAATTTCATATGGATTTCCCATATATAGTCCTAAAATCGGTAAATCAGTTTAGAAGTTACAATAGATCAAATAAATAAATGCACCAGGAATTTACTACTGTTTCCCTATTAAATCTTCTGGACATTGAAAATATACTTGTTAATTTTTAATCACAATTTTAAAGTATACCGAGTTGCTGTAGGATATCATAATGTTAGACAATATTATAGACAATTTAATTTTCTAAAAATTTGCCATATATACACCTAAAATCAGAAGAACGGTTTAGAACTTATGATATATTTGATAAATAAATACATCAGAAACTTTGCTGACTTTGGTTGTTTTATTAAAGTTTCTAGACGTTGAATCATCTCGTCTATTTTCAAGAGCAATTTTGTAGTAAACCGAGTTGATATAGTGCTTTATGATGTTAGACAATATTATAGACAAATTAATTTTATATATACTTACCGACAGTAGCGGCGCGAGGCGTCGGCGGTGTCGGCGGCCGCCGACGGCCTCGCGCCTGGGGGGGCCTCGCAAGAGGCCCCGGAAAAATTTTAATTATTTAAAATTTAGTTAATTTTCATACGGATGTGCGAGTAAAAAAGGTGATTAGTGGTTTACAGGCACTATCATTTTACTCTTTTATCTTTTATGGACATTATCTAATATCGTCTGTCAACACTATAGATTATTAAATCTAAACAACTTTGCGCAAGCTAATTCTCTGGTTGTTTATATTTGTGTATTTCTTATGTGAGCACTATGTAAATCATCGAAACAGTAATTAAATATTCGAGGAATAAAAGTAATCAATGTTCAATAAAAATTTATCAGTGAGAAATAACAATGAGATAATAGCAAAAACTGTTAATTTGAAACTAATCATTGTTTCACACCGTCAACACAAGCAATATATTTTTTTAAACATTCTATTGGGATGATCAGTTCTTTCAAATAAAATTGATACCCTTTTAAACTTTTTTTGTATCTCCAAAACCGCTAAACCTGCCTTTGACAATTTATCAACACAAATCGAATGTTTTTTAAATCCTTTAAATCGGTTGATCGGCTCTGATGTCGTCGACAAAAAATTAAAGCGTCTTAAAAAAAACGACATTTTGGCATTTTTGAACTAATTTTAAAAATTCAAAAACTGATCGAAAGTTTTCAGTTGGCGATCGCCCTGAATTGTTTTTCGTCAAGATCGACCGCACAGTTTCTTCGTAATTTATTGTAAAAATCTTTTTTCAGAAACTTGTTAGTATCATCTAACATAAATTTTATGGAACTACGATAAATGATTAATTATAAAAACTCATTAAATTTTAAAATAATGGGACGAGCTTTCAGACCATGTGTACCTACTATGTGATGTGCGGATTTGTGCACTCAAATTAGTATAAACATAGATTTTTTAAATCTAATTAATCACTTGCAGATTGCAAAATTTTGTCTAATTAGTTATTAAGTCGGTGATTTCCAACCATTTTTTATTCATAATGATCGAAAAAACATAAAATTTACTAATCAAATGGTTGGGCAAAGGAAAATTTTTTGCGATAATTATTTAATTTTAGTGCTTTTTTAATAGCTGGAGAACAAACCATTTTTGCCGAAGAGTTTGTTTATTTTAACTTGTGTAATTTTTGTCTATTTCAATTGGTGTATTTATCTGATTAAAAATAAATCTCATATACAGTTATAGTAATCGCAAAAAAATCTAAAACAAAAAATTTTATATATCTTCAAAGATTTCTGAACATTTTGGCAAATTTTCGTCGACGATTTCGCGAACATGGATCAACCAATTTGAAAAATTCAGAAAACATTTGTCATGTATTGAAGGTAAGAAGACGTGCTGACTAGTTTTTGGCAAAGGCAGGATAAGCCGTTTCGAATATACGGGGCAAAAAGTGCCAAACTGATTACATTTTTAGAAAGGCAGGTCTAGCGGTTTTGGAAATCCAGTAAAAAAGCACAACAAAAGCCATTTGGCATATGCACATCAAATGATCAGATATTTTATAAAGATTTTAATTAATAGTGAGTTAAGTTAGACTGCAACGCGGCGTTTACGCGCTTCGATATTTCGTCTCTAAGCAGCTAACGCAACGTGATTGCTTTGAAAAAAGTTCGAAATTTTCAACAAAATATTTCAAATTAAAAAAAGTCAATTTCTTTCACTTTTCAATTTTTTTAAAAGCTTTTCAAAAATTTAAATTACGGCGCGAAAACTTTCAGCAATTTGCCTTTAGGCACGATGCCATGTACCACTAGTGAACTTGCAACTGGCAAAAAAGGGGGGCCTCGCAAACGAATTTCGCCGACGCCCACGAATGGTCTAGCGCCGCCACTGCTTACCGAATATATTCTTAAAATCGGATAAACACTTCAGAAGTTACAATATATTTTACAATAAGTGTTGACTAGTCAAAACGCACCCTCGACTTACTGCCGTTACGGACTTCCCTTGCATTCAGTCACTCTTTAGTCGCGTTTAAACAAGTTTTACTTCAAAATTTGTCTTATATCAAATGAATCATCCAAGTGTCAATATGTTAAATGACATCCTCGACTTTTAAACTAATCCATATATATATCGATATATTATCCATCGTCAAATGGTGCAGGAAGCACTCGATGCCAAGTCGAGCGTAAGGAAGAAGTATAGGGCGAGGCCCTTTCTTTGGAAATTAGGACAACACTATATAATATATATATATATATATATATATAGATGAGCAGGAGAAGCAACTTTGGCCGATTGATGATTTTTTTTATTGTTCTCTTGGCATATAATTAGTTTTATTGCGATTGAGATTGTGCAATCAAATATTGATGGACTCTTGAGGGTTAGATTCAAATTTGAGATTGAATATGGTGAAAAATGTTTTTAAGGTGCTGAAATGTTTGATTTTAAGTATGTTGTCAGTAACTATATATGGGACACTTATTTGCATTTTTTAAAATTACTTGAAAATTTTGTTTTAGTCACCTTTTAAAGAAGTGCAACTTCTAAAACCATTTCTAAGTAAGTGTTTTATTCTTTCAACCCTACTGAAAAGAGACAGATCGAAATTGTCTGAAAATGTTGTAAATTTCTTGTAATTGTCAAATCAATTGTCATTAATCACGTGATCAATTTTTAAGGATTTTTTTAACCCCCTTCCTTGTTAATATTCAAAATTACCTCCTCTCCGCCAAACATTACGTATAATTTTAGAACTAGAAAAAATTAAAAAATGTTTAATTTTCTTTTGAAAGTGTTTGATTTTTTTTAAATCAGGTAAAAAATAAATACACGTGATATCTTACTAGACTCACACTCCAAACAAACTGATAGCAAGTTTTACACCACACATAATATAAGATTAAAAAGAATACAATTAATAGATCTAACACATTAATCAATTATGAGTTGGTCTACCATATTATTTAAATTAGGTGTGTGTATGTATGTGTATATGTAGTCTGTGTAACGTACTTTGTTTATAATTGTATGTATATTTGAGTTTCTTTTTTTTTCTTTATTAATAAAAGGTGAACCACTGGGTTTTTCTTTTAAAATTTAATATGCTATTTGTCAAACTAATTACTCAATGTCTTTCTATTTAGACAGACTGTAATTTATAAGAAAACAAAAAAAATCTTACTAGACTCCTTTCTACCCCACATGATTTTTTGTGATTTTTGGTCAAATTTTTCTTTCCCCTAGAAACTTCACGTGATTAAAAGACGCCCCCTTAGTGTGAATAATGTTTTCAAAATTTGTCCAAAACTATTTTTTCAGTAATTTGAATAATAACAATTAAGTACATCGAAAAATCGTTAGTGTGATTTTTTTTCACAGTAAGTAAAATAACTCAAGTTAGGTATATGGAAAAGTGTGTATTTATATCTTATATTATTTATAACTCAAAAACCATTAGATTAAGATGAATGATGTGTTTGGAAAATTTGTTTAGAATTGAATAGTTTATAATATTGTCTAACATTACAATATCCTACAGCAACTCGGTATACTTTAAAATTGTGATTGAAAATAGACAAGTACATATTCAACGTCCAGAAACTTATATAGAGAAATAGCAATAAACTCTCGGTGCATTCAAATATTGTAACTTTTAATTTATTTGTACGATTTTAAGTGTGTATTTGGCAAATTTATATAAAATTAAATTATCTATGATATTGTCTAACCTCATAAAGCCATATAACAACTCAATATACTCTAAAATTGCGATGAAAAATAGGCGAGTATATATTCAACATTCAGTAGCTTTATAAAGATATAAGAAAATATTCCTGGTGCCTTAGTTTATTTGATTTATTGTAACTTTTAAACTGTTTATACGATCTTAAGAGTAAATTCGGCGAATTTATGTAAAATTAAATTATCTATAATATTGTCTAATATTATAAAGCCATATAACTACTCGGTATACTTTAAAATACCTATTAAAATTGACAAGTGATCTCGATGTTCACAAACTTGAAGAGGGAATTAGTAGCAAACTCTCGGTGCATTTATCTAATAAATGTATTGTATCTTCTAAACTGTTTATCGGATTTTATGAATATATTCAGGAAGTACATATAAAATTAAATTGTCTATAATAATGTCGAACAACAAAACAATCTACAGCAACTCCGTATACTTTAAAATAATTATTGAAAATAAAATAGTGAAACTTTTAACATGGAATTGATACAACCTCAATTATTACATACATTTACTCAGTAAATCTCTTATAACTTCAAAACCATTTGATTTATATGAGTGATGAGACAAAAGCCTGAAATAATAACTATTATTATTGATTACGGCTTGCTTATGAATAAATAAATAAATAAATAAATAAATAGATGTATTCAGATAATTTTTCTATAACTAAATTATCTATATTTTTATCTAACATTATAGTGACCTACATCAACGCGGTATACTTTAAAAAAAAATTATTGAAAAAAAAATTGCTGTAAACTTCAACACTGACTAGATTTTGTATATTCAATCGGTAAATCTTTTGTATCTTCGAAACCATTCGATTAATATGAATGATGTATTAGACAAATTTATACAGAATTAAATAATTTAAAATATTGTCTAACATCATAAAGCCCTACAGTAACTCGGTATACTTTAAAATAATTATTGAAAATAGAAGGGTCAAAACTTCAACACATACTGGTTTTTGGTACATTCATGCAGCATATCTCTTGTAACTTGAAAACCATTCGATTTATATAAATGATGCATTAGACAAATTTATACAGAATTAAATAGTTTAAAATTTTGTCTAACATCACAAAGCCCTACAACAACTCGGTATACCCCTAAAGCTCTCCTGAAACAACTAGTGATAATTTTTCAGTCCTTTATCAAATCCGATGCGGTCTTCTCCCTTCAAATGTTAAATGATGATGCAACTCGATTATTTTTGATGCGGTTTTAAAATCTGGCACAGTTGGCACATTAGTAGTGTTGGTGGTGTTGGTCTTTAATTTAGAATTCCATTAATCAATTCGAAATGAGAGTAATTAAGGCTCCGTTGAGCCTATTTAGAGTCGTTCGAGATAATTGACTCAATAATCGCAACGGATTAAAGAATGCGAGGAATTCGTTTCATTCTAAAAGACTAGATATAAAATACACATGAACACACATTTATATATATATATATATATATATATATATATATATATATAAATCTCGTGTCACGATGTTGGTTCGCGATGGACGCCCAAACTACTGAACCGATTTTGAATTTTATTGCCTCATCGTGTGTATATACATCCAACTTAGGTTATAGGAAATTTTGAAAAGTAAATTTGAAATATAAATATATAATTTTTATACATTTTTAAAAATATTGACAGAAAATGACCAAAAAAAAAACAAAACACTATAATGTCAAATGTCAAATTCATGGATAATTTGAGAAAAAAGATGATTCTGAAAAAAAAATTGACAGTTCAAAGAATATAATTCAAAAACATATACATATATAGATATATCCAACATTTATATCCGAATTAGATGAATTGTTATATTCAAAATCACAATTTATAGTTTTAAATATAATTAAAAATCAATGTTTATAAATTTAAATAAATGTTGACATGAAAAACGTCAAATGTCATTTGCCAATATTTATGAAAATAATTATATAAATAGATTTACAAGTTATATTTTTTTGATTAGCTTACCAAATTATTTCGGATACCAAAACTTCATCAAAAACCTAATAGATCAGAGATCACAATA
Source organism: Ctenocephalides felis (assembly GCF_003426905.1). Lineage (NCBI taxonomy): Eukaryota > Metazoa > Arthropoda > Insecta > Siphonaptera > Pulicidae > Ctenocephalides > Ctenocephalides felis. Next base: position 7,107,189 of record NW_020536999.1, read on the forward strand.
AAAGCGGCATATGAATTTAAAATTAATCATAAACAAAAATTTGACATTTCACAAAAAAAAAAAATGTTAACGACTTCAATAGGAAACAAATAAATTAATTATTTCAAGTTATTCATAAGCAATATTGCCAAACAAATCATAGATACAAAACATTATTGTAGAATATATACTATCATTTTCGTCCAAAAAGGAAATATTTTGACATTTATAAATTTAGTGCATATTGGATATATGAAATTGACATTCACTATTTAAATTAAATGAAAATGTAAAAAAATGATACTTATATAAAAAATTGTATATTTAGATAATGATACTGCGTTGATTTAGACTAATCCATGATGCGAATGAATTAATTTTGGAAGTATGAAATGTCAAATAATTTTGAAAATTATAACAAGTTTTTAACTATTTGTCAGAAAGAATATATTTTATTACAAATTCATATCCATATCAAGCACCAAAGTAATAAATAATACTTATAAAATGACATATTATTTATAGACAATATTTACCTTACTTAGCAAAACAACGTTTGCCGGGTCAGCTAGTATATATATATATATATATATATATATATATATATATATTTATATATATGTCACAAGTTCTACAGAAAAGCGTCCCAAAATTGCTAGTGATTCCTTACATTAATGTCTCTGAATGGTGAGATTCATTTTCTATTTTCAATTGCAATTTTAGAGTATATCGAGTTGCTGTAGGTCAATATGATGTTAGACAATATTATAAACAATTTAATTCTGTATATTTTTTTCTAATACTTCATTTATATTAGGTTGTCAAATATCTCCCTTCCGCTTTTTTGTTCTTGGTTTATAATACAAAAAGGCGGAAGGGAGATATTTGACAACCTTATATTAATTTATATCCCAAATCTTGTATGGAACACTTAAAACGATTCATAAGGGCGAGTTCGTATTGGATTTGTTCAAAAAATTTATATTGAACTGTACTAAAGTGTTTTCAGGAAAATGTAGTGAATTTTATTTAGTTTTTACTAAGCTAGATAAACAAAAGTGTCCCGATTTTTTTTTGAGATATTAAAAAAACTGAAAATGTCTTGAAACCTTGTATGGAACACTTAGAATATATATAAGAGCTAGGTTGAATTGGATTTATTCAAAAATAATATATAAAACTGTATTAAAGTGTTCTCAAGAAAATGTAGTGAATTTTATCTTGTTTCTTCTAAGCTAGATAAACAAAAGTGTCCCGGATTTTTTTTTTTTTGAGATATTCAAAAAACTGTGAAAACATGTCGTGAAACCTTGTATGGAACACTTATTGTTAGAATAATATTTAAGAGCTAGGTTGAATTGGATTTATTCAAAAATAATATATAAAACTGTATTAAAGTGTTCTCAAGAAAATGTAGTGAATTTTATCTTGTTTCTTCTAAGCTAGATAAACAAAAGTGTCTTAAATAAATTTTTTGAGATATTCAGAATTTTAGAAAAGTTACAAAAGATTAACTGACTAAATGTACAAAAAGTAGTACGTGTTAAAGTTTTGACCGTTATATTTTTAATATTTATTTGAAATATACCGAGTTGCTGTAGGGCATTATAATGTTAGACAATATTATTCATAATTTAATTCTGTAAAAATTTTTCTAATACACCATTCATATTAATCGAATGGTTTCAAAGTTACAAAAGATTTACTGTATGTATGTACATAAAGGAGTAAGTGTTGAAGTTTTAAATATTCAATTTTCAAAAATTATTTTAAAGTATACTGAGTTGCTGTAGGGATTTATGATGTTATACAATATTATAAACTATAAAATTCTGTACAAATTTGTCTAATACACCATTCATATAAATCGAATGGTTTTGAAGATACAAAATATTTACCGAACAATGTACAAAAACCTTGTACGTGTTGAAGTTTTAATTGCGCTATTTTTAATGATTATTTTAAAGTATACTGAGTTGCTGTAGGGCTTTGTGATATTAGACAATTTTATACAGTATTTAATTCTGTATAAATTTGTCTAATACCTCATTTAAATTAATCTAATAGTTTTAAAGTTACAAAAAATTTATCGAACGAATGTACGAAAACAAGTACGTGTTGAAACTTATTTTCTAAATTGATTTTAAAGTATACCGAGTTGCTGTAGACTCGAGTTAGACCATATTCTAAGTTTGGTATACTGTAAAATCGCAATTGAAATTATCAAAATTAAATCGTAACTGAATTTCTGTATTCATTTGTGATATCTTGTATAACTTTTGAATGGTTATATAAAATTAATTGAAGTATTTAGCAAATTTGATTAAAATTAAATAATCTATACATAATTGTAATATTATGAGCCCTGCAGGAACTATGTGTACTATAAAATCGCCTTTGAATGAAGTACATTTTAAACGTGAATTGACATTTAGTTTGTATGCATTTATTCATTACATCTGTTATAACTTTTGAATAATCGGTCTAAATGTAATACAACATTTTGCAAATTTGTTCAAAATTTAAAAATCTATGGTGTTGTCTAATACTACAAGGCTCTACAACCACTCGGTGTGCTCTAAAACCACTAAAAATAGAACAAGTCAAATATTCTAGTGTAACTTTGTGTATGTAAAAATTTATTTAATTATTCAAAGTCTTGTAACTTTTAAACAGTTTATCTAAAATAAATGAAATATTCGAGAAATTTGTTCAAAGTTAAATTGTCTGTAATATTATCTAATATTATAATGCCCTACAACTACTCAGTATACTTTAAAATTATTAAAAAGTAAAGCAATGTGCACCAAGTAGCAGGTACAACAAGTTTATATATAATAAGTGCATTGTTATATAATATGTCTCGTAACTTTTGAACGATTTATCTAAAATAAATGAAATATTTTGAAAACTAATAATTGAATTTTTATGTAATATTTTCTAATATTATGATACCCTACAACTACTCAGTATACTTTAAATTTAGTAAAAAGTATAACAATGTGCATCATAAAGCAGATACAACAAGTTTATTTACAACAAGTGCATTTATTTATAATGTCTCTTGTAACTTTCAAACGGTTCGTCCAAAATAAACAAAATATTCGAGAAATTCATACAAAATTAAACAATCTATGATATTGTCTAACATTATAATCCCCTACAGCAACTCTGTCTACTCATAAATCGCATGCAAACACCTCTCTCCTTACATCAATAACAATAAATATCTTATGTAATCCATAATTTCATGGCCGGGGATGAATTTCCTGTATTATTTCGCCATAAAATCTGCCATTCAATGCAAATCGATCCTCGGGGACATAATTATCGATATTGAGTATCGATAATGTCGATATTATCGACACAATGATCGATACGGACGAGAGACGTAATAGTTATCGATGTGATGGTCATAAATCACTTTTGTAATAAATAAATAAATAAATGTGCTCTATTCAAAGGCGAGTTTAAAGTATACCGAGTTGGTGTAGTGCATCATAATATTCAACAATAATATGAATTATTTAATTTTAAATAAATTTGTCGAATATTTCATTACAATTAGAAAAATTGTTTAAAAGTTATTACAGATGCAATAAATCAATACATATAACTATACGATTAGAATTCCATTCACATTTAAAATGTAGCATATTCAAAGGCGATTTTAAAGTATACCGAGTTGATGTACGGTATCAGAATATTAAACAATATTATAAATAACTTAATTTTCAACAAATTTGTCGAATATTTCATTACGATTAGACGAATTGTTCAAAAGTTTAAAAAATATAATAAATGACTATACGACTAGATTCAAATTAAAAATTCATTCAAAACTAAAAGTACTATATTCAAAGGCGATTTTAAAGTACACTGAGTTGTGTAGAGATTTATAATATTAGGCTACATTATAGATTATTTAATTTTAAACAATTTTGTCGAATATTTCATTACAATTAGACAAATTGTTCAAAAGTTATGAAAAATACAAGAAATGAATACGTATAGCTATACGACTAGATGTCCAATCAAAATTAAAATGTAGTATATTCAAAGGCGATTTTAAAGTATACCGAGTTACAATAGGGCATCATAATATTAAACAATATTATAGATTATTTAATTTTAAGCAAATTTGCAGAATATTTCATTACAATTAGACTAATTGTTGAAAAGTTATGAAAAACGCAATAAATGAATACGTATAACTATACGACTAGATTTCCATTCACATTTAAAATGTACTATATTCAAAAGCGATTTTAAAGTATTCGGAGTTGCTGTAGGGCATTATAATATTCAATAATAATATAGATTATTTAATTTTGAAAAAAATTATCGATATTTCATTACAATTAGACAAATTGTTTAAAAGTTATGAATTATGCAAGAAATGAATACGTATAACTATACGACTAGATGTCCATTCACATTAAAATGTAGTATATTCAAAGTTGATTTTAAAGAATACCGAGTTGCTGTAGGGCATCAAAATATTAAACAATATTAAAATTTATTTAATTTTGAACAAATTTGTCGAATATTTCATTAAATTAAGCGAATTGTTCAAAAGTTATGAATAATGCAATAAACGAATACATATAACTATACGACTAGATGTCAATTCATATTAAAAATGTAGTATGTTCAAAGGCGATTTTAAAGTATACCGAGTTGATGAAGAGCATCATAATATTAAACATTAATATAGATAATTTAATTTTAAATAAATTTGTCAAATATTTCATTACATTTAGACAAATTGTTCAAAAGTTATGAAAGATGCAAGAAATCAATACATACGACTAGATTTTCATTCACGATTAAAATGTAGTATATTAACAGGCAATTTTAAAGTATACCGAGTTGCTGTAGGGCATCATAATATTCAACAATAACATGAATTATTTAATTTTAAATAAATTTGTCGAATATTTCATTACAATTAGAAAAATTGTTTAAAAGTTTTACAATGCAATAAATCAATACATATACTATACGATTAGAATCCATTCACATTTAAAATTCAAAGGCGATTTTATTACGAGTTTAGTGCAAGTATACAACAATTATGAATTATGCAATAAATTCAACAATATAGATTTTTATTTTACAATTAAAAAATTTGTCGAATATTTCATTAAAAGAAAAATTGTTTAAAAGTTATACAGATGCAATAAATCAATACATATAACTATACGATTAGAATTCCATTCACATTTAAAATGTAGCATATTCAAAGGCGATTTTAAAGTATACCGAGTTGATGTACGGTTCAGAATATTAAACAATATTATAATAACTTAATTTTCAACAAATTTGTCGAATATTTCATTACGATTAGACGAAATTTTCAAAAGTTAAAAATATAAATAAATGACTATACGACTAGATTCAAATTAAAAATTCAATCAAACTAAAATGTACTATATTCAAAGGCGATTTTAAAGTACACTGAGTTGTTGTAGAGATTTATAATATTAGGCTACATTATAGATTATTTAATTTTAAACAATTTTGTCGAATATTTCATTACAATTAGACAAATTGTTCAAAAGTTATGAAAAATACAAGAAATGAATACGTATAGCTATACGACTAGATGTCCAATCAAATTAAAATGTAGTATATTCAAAGCGATTTTAAAGTATACCGAGTTACAATAGGGCATCATAATATTAAACAATATTATAGATTATTTAATTTTAAGCAAATTTGCAGAATATTTCATTACAATTAGACTAATTGTTGAAAAGTTATGAAAAACGCAATAAATGAATACGTATAACTATACGACTAGATTTCCATTCACATTTAAATGTACTATATTCAAAAGCGATTTTAAAGTATTCGGAGTTGCTGTAGGCATTATAATATTCAATAATAATATAGATTATTTAATTTTGAAAAAAATTATCGAATATTTCATTACAATTAGACAAATTGTTTAAAAGTTATGAATTATGCAAGAAATGAATACGTATACTATACGACTAGATGTCCATTCACAATTAAAATGTAGTATATTCAAAGTTGATTTTAAAGAATACCGAGTTGCTGTAGGGCATCAAAATTTAAACAATATTAAAATTTATTTAATTTGAACAAATTTGTCGAATATTTCATTAAAATTAAGCGAATTGTTCAAAAGTTATGAATAATGCAATAAACGAATACATATAACTATACGACTAGATGTCAATTCATATTTAAAATGTAGTATGTTCAAGGCGATTTTAAAGTATACCGAGTTGATGAAGAGCATCATAATATTAAACATTAATATAGATAATTAATTTTAAATAAATTTGTCAAATTTTTATTACATTTAGACAAATTGTTCAAAGTATGAAAGATGCAAGAAATCAATACATACGACTAGATTTTCATTCACGATTAAAATGCAGTATATTAACAGCAATTTTAAAGTATACCGAGTTGCTGTAGGCATCATAATATTAGACAATATTAAAATTTATTTAATTTTGAACAAATTTGTCGAATATTTCAATAAATTAAACAATTGTTAAAAAGTTATGAAAAACGCAATAAATGCATACGTATAACTATACGACTTGATGTCCATTTACTATAAAAATGTAGTATATTAAAAAACGATTTTAAAGTATACCGAATTGTTATAGGGCTTTATAATATTAGACTACATTATAGATCATTTAATTTTGAAGAAATTTTGGAATATTTCATTACAATTAGACAAATTGTTCAAAAGTTATGAAATGCAATGGACGAAGACGTATAACTATACGACTAAATGTCCATTCAAATTAAAATGTACTATACTCAAAGGCGATTTTAAAGTACACTGAGTTGTTGTAGAGATTTATAAATTAGGCTACATCATAGATTATTTAATTTCAAACAATTTTGTCGAATATTTCATTACAATTAGACAAATTATTCAAAAGTTATGAAAAATACAAGAAATGAATACGTATAGCTATACGACTAGATGTCCAATCAAAATTAAAATGTAGTATATTCAAAAGCGATTTTAAAATATACCGAGTTGCTGTAGGGCATCGTAATATTAAACAATATTATAGATTATTTAATTTTAAACAAATTTGCAGAATATTTCATTACAATTAGACTAATCGTTCAAAAGTTATGAAAAACGCAATAAATGCATACGTATAACTATACGACTAGATGTACATTCGGAATTAAAATGTAGTATATTCAAAAGCAATTTTAAAGTATTCCGAGTTGCTGTAGGGTGTTAAAATATTTAACAATATTATCGATTATTAAATTTTGACGATGTTTACTTAACATCATATTTCAATAGATCGAATAATTCTAAAGTCACAAAAGATATACTGAAACCTTGCACACTTTTGTCAAAAACATTTTGGAATATCCATAATTTTCTGAAGCCATTTTAAAGGATATCGAGTTGGTATGGAACAATATAATATTAGACAAATATGTTAAAAATATAATATTCAAAAACTTTGTCAAATATTTGACTCGTATTAAATCAATATTTTAAAAGTTATAACTCATTTATAAATGCTCAAAATCTGGTTACCGGTCAATTCGTACCGCACTATAAATAGTACACCGGGCTAATTTATTACGCCTGAACAATAGGCTAATTTAACGTCTGATTTAATATTATCTTAAATTACTTTTGTTACAATAAGATTATAAAATATTTGTTTATCTACTCTTGTAATATATAACTTTCTTATCACGTAATGCGTTATTTAGATACGCTCTAATTTCGTATACGGAACTTTGATATTCTGAAGGAATTTTAGAGTATACCGAGCTGCTGTAGAGCATTAGTATATTAGGGTAATTAAAAGTTTATTTAATTTTGTACAGATTTTCTTAGGGCAATATCTAAATTGGTCGAATGGTTTTTGAGTTACAAGCAACAAAAGAAATAAATGCACTATCAAGTAGGGTAATTTTTTTTTTCCAATTTCTGAGGCGATTTTTCAGTATATCTAGTTGTTGTAGGTCATTATAATGTTAGAAAATATTATAAAGCATTTAATTTTGAACAAAATTTTCAAACATTTTATTTATTTTGGCCCAATAGTTTAAAAGTTGTATATTAGCAACGCAAATGTGCACTTTCACAATTAGTGTTTACAACTTGCCAATGTTTAAAACAATTATTTTTTTCCAATTGTTAAACTTTATAAAACCAAATAATTTTTATGCCCGCTAATTACAAATCTACGTACAAATTTTTAAAAATATTTATAAAACCCTACTATTTATATTTATTACACCATTTTGCAATCTACCAATAGGTCACCACTAAAACTTTCCACTAAATATGAATAATAAATTCTTTTATAATTCTCTTCGTTGTAATATTTATTTTATTTCTGTTTCTAAAAAGATTTTAAGAAATAGCTATATTATATAATAAAATAAATGTCTGTGTGTCTTTTACAAAAGAGGCAAGGCCATTTTTTTGTACAAACAACATTGTATTTCAATTTAAAATTGTGATAATGTAAATTTAACGACATGATACATAGAACGATTCATTGTGGAAGGAAATAGACAGAGAGCTGGGTATGAATTGATATATGAGAAATATATACATACTTATTTATTAGATTTAAAATGTTGTCAATACAATACTTTTTGAATTGTTTAAATATCTTGTTTAGAGTAGGAGTAAAATGCATTTAAAAATTGGGGTCACTTTATAAAATCATTATAGCACTATAGTTTTTTATTATTTTGACCCTGATTATTTTGGGATATATTTTGAAACCAAAATATACATATTTGATGGTGGAAAGTGTCCTGAATAAAACACTTTTTGAATTTTCTGAATAACTTGTTTAGTTCAAGAGTTAAATGGATTCCAAAATAGGGGTCACTTTACTAATAAATATTTGTATCATAGTTTTTTATTATTTTTATTCTGATTGATGCGCAAAACATTTTGAAACCAAAATATACATATTTGATAATGTAAAGTGTCCTGAATAAAACACTTTTTGAATGTTTTAATAACTTGTTTAGTTCAGGAGTAAAATGGATTCAAAAATAGGGGTCACTTTACGAAATAAAATTTGTATCATAGTTTTTTATTGTTTTTACTCCGATTGCCGCGTGAAACATTTTGAAACCAAAATATACATATTTAATAATGTAGAGTGTCCTGAATAAATTATTTTTTCAATTTTTTTAATACCTTGTTTAGTTCAGGAGTAATATGGATTCAAAAATAGGGGTCACTTTAGGAAATAACATTTGCATTTTTGTTTTTCATTATTTTTACTCTGATCGTTGCGTAAAACATTTTGAAACTAAAATGTACATAATTAATGAAAGAAAGAGTTCTAAATAAAATACTTGTTAAATTGTTTAAATAACTTGTTTAGTTCAGGAGTAAAATGGATTCAAAAATAGGTGTCACTTTACTATTATAGTTTTTTATTATTTTTACTCTGGTTGTTGCGTAATTCATTTTGAAACCAAAATATTCAAATTTAATAATTTTAAGAGTCCTAAATAAAACACTTTTTGACTTGTTTAAAAAACTTGTTTAGTTTAGAAGTAAAATGGATTCCAAAATAGGGGTCACTTTGCGAAATAATATTTGCAATATGATTTTATTATTTTTACCTTGGTTGTTGTCTAATTTATTTTGAAACTAAAATGGATTCCAAAATAGTGGTCGCTTTACTAAATAATATTTATTCATCAATGAATTATTATTACTATAATAAAAAATCAATTAATAGTTTTTCTCGATATTTTCCTCCAGCTCTCTGTCTATCGATTACCTCGAGCAAGTCATCGCAATTATACGAAATCGTGGTCACCAAAAATGATTTTGACAACGATTCCAAGACGATTATCATCCTAATATTCTATTATATGGAATGACTAGGCCTAAAAAAAGCCCAACAATTGGCCTAATAGCCAATTTAACAAATTCGTGTCAATACAAAAAGGGAAATCGAAACGTTAGGAACTTTTTCGATACTTATGAATGTAATGTGATCGATAAATATACAATGATAGGGTTTCAATTTTATTCTTAAAAAAATTAAACATTTGTTTATAATTTATACCGCCAAAAATAAATTTAATCCATAAATTCAAACTACAATAAATTATTTTCTTACGTTGGGACACTCAGATCAAATCTCAATCTTTAGTCTGAAAGTCATTCCCTAATTTTAAATTTTCCTAAATCCTGGCACCTGTTATCAGCCTTATCACAGTCCCTTCTGTCACCTGTCCCTTCACTTTATACAAAATTAAATATTTATTCAAGAAATTTCTTGTAAAAACGGAACAAACACAAAACTTCAACTCGGTAAACGAAAGCGTAGTGCAGGGTCAATATTAGTACAGAGAGACGAGAGATTAGTTTTGTGTTTTTTAAAATACTAATTAGTAATTGGTCTGTAATAATTGTAGTGAGTATTATGGAGTAATTGAGTCTTAGTAAAATAGTTTTTAATTTGTTGCAATATCTGGCGTGGTTTGGGAGTAAAATGGGTTCAAAAATAGGGGTCATTGTAAAAAAACTTGGTTGGATTACAGTTTTTTATAATATTTTTCCTGGTTGATGCGTAATTCATTTTGAAACTAACATATACATATTTAGTAATTAAAGTGTCTTTAATAAAATAAATTTTGAGTTGTTTTCATATCTTGTTTAGTTTAGGAGTAAAATAGATTCAAAAATAGGGATCACTAGGTGAAAAGTTTTTTTTTTAACAAACTGTTTCTATTTTTTTATTATTTTTATCATGATCATTCTGTAATACTTTTTGAACCAAATATGATTAGATATTATAGATTAAAGTGTTTTAAATAAAATACTGTTTAGATTGTTTTAATATCTTGTTTAGTTCAGGAGTAAAATGGTTTCAAAAACAGGGGTCACTTTGTGAAAATTAATGTTTTAACGAAATATTGATAGTTTTTTATTATTTTTACCATGATCATTCTGTAATACTTTTTGAACCAAATATGATTAGATATTATAGCTTAAAGTGTTCTGAATAAAATACTTCTTAGATTGTCAAAATATCTTGTTTAGGTTGGAAGTAAAATGGATTCAAAATTAGGGGTCACTTTGTGAAAAATAATTTTTTAACGAAATCTTTATAGTTTTTTATAATTTTTACCATGATTATTTGGGGTATTTTTTGAGACAAATATATGTAGATATTATACCTGAAAGTGTTCTGTATGAAATACTTTTCGAATTGTTTTAAAATCTTGTTTAGTTTTGGAGTAAAATGCATTCAAAAATAGGGGTCACTTGGTGAAAATTAATTTTTTAACGAAATGTTTATAGTTTTTTATTATTTTTACCCTGATTATTGCGGGGTATTTTTTGAGTCAAATACAAGTAGATATTATAGCTTAAAGTGTTCTAAATAAATATTCTTTTAAATTGTTTTAATATCTTGCTTAGTTTTGGAGTAAAATGGATTCGAAAATAGGGGTTACTTTGTAAAAATTTATTTATTTTGCAAGTTTTTAATTGTTTTTTTTAGAAGATTACAAATCATTTTAGACACTTTTGGGGTTAAACAATTTTGTTTGTTGTTTAATTCTAAACATTTTTTCTAAACACATCATTCATATTAATCGAATGCTTTGGAAGTTATAAAAGATATATTGAAGCGATGCATTTTCAAATGTTAGGATGGAGACTTGTTTGTTGCGTTTTGATTTTAAGGTATCCTGAGCTGCTCTAAGGACTTTAAATGATATACAACAGTTGTTTATTTAATTCTGAACAAATTTGTCAAAGGCTGCATTATATTGAGCAAATGGTTTAGGATTTATGAACCAAATAAAAAGTGCATACAATTGTATAGAACAAATTTCGATATTCAATTAGACCTCACGTTTGTTCACAATTTTTGCCGGTATATATAAAACCTATGAACCAAAATTTAGTATCAAATTATAGCTACATATCTTGTTTAAACTATAACAGAAAATTTGAATCTCTAGCTATTTTCTTATACTCATTATACACATCTCAACAAACACCTACACTTTTAATCCACTCATGATCTATATTTATAAACCTTGTGTTTGTTAATAAATTTTTCCAAAATTTGTAAAAATTTATGAACAAACTTATATTGCAAATAGTACCTACATACGAGTATATCCTTAAACCACAACAGAAAATTTGGACCTCTAGGTCCATTCTAAATACTCATTAATCCATTCTCAACATACTCCTGCACCGTTTAATTCACTTATGTTCTATATTTATAATCCTCACGTTTGTTTACAAATTTTTGCAAATTTGTACAAATTTATGAACAAACTTATATTGCAAATTGTACCTACATATATCCTTAAACCACAACCCAAAATTTGGACCTCTAGGTCCATTCTATATACTTATTAATCCATTCTAAACACACTCTTGCACCAAATGCGTTTCTATTAACTTCATTAATTATTCACAATCTCTTCTTCACGAACAAAATACACACCGTTGACTTGTACAAATATTGACTCTCAAGAAGTTTAACTTCAATATTTATCTCAAACTATTTTCCGGCAGCTGGAGAATGAATTAAATTATAAAATGATAAAAAATAGGGTCACCAGAAAAATTGTAATTTAATTACTTATATGCTATGTACTTTTTTTATTAAGAAGTTTAGATTTTTTTAATTTTTTTTTTAGGCCGAATGTGTGCAGGACGAGGTATAGGACTTACTGTTGCCCAGGATGGTCAATTCAGGCTCATACAGGATTTTGTCTTGTCCGTGAGTATACTTTTTTATACTTTCGAAACTTTTTTTATACTTTAGAACACTTTTTTGAATTTTCATTTTAATTTTCAGTACGAAAGATATTATTATTATTTTATTTATAATAATTTCTTATACTTTGTGGTTCTCAGTATCATGCTTTCTTATGCTTTCTATACTTTTTATACTTTTTTTCACTTCTTGAAATTTCTTTCAAGACTTTCGTACACTTTTTTAAATTTTTATTGCGAACTCTACTGACGAGCAAATTAAACGAGATCACAAAAAGTACAACAAATAGAAAAGGACTCTACTGACGAGCAAACGAAAAAAGAGTACAAAGACTAAAACCACTAAAAAGGAAACTCTACTGACGAGCAAACTGAAAAAAGAGTACAAAGACTAAAACCACTAAAAAGGAAACTCTACTGACGAGCAAACTGAAAAAAGAGTACAAAGACTAAAACCACTAAAAAGGAAACTCTACTGACGAGCAAACTGAAAAAAGAGTACAAAGACTAAAACCACTAAAAAGGAAACTCTACTGACGAGCAAACTGAAAAAGAGTACAAAGACTAAAACCACTAAAAAGGAAACTCTACTGACGAGCAAACTGAAAAAAGAGTAAAAAGACTAAAACCACTAAAAGGAAACTCTACTGACGAGCAAACTGAAAAAAGAGTACAAAGACTAAAACCACTAAAAAGGAAACTCTACTGACGAGCAAACTGAAAAAAAGAGTACAAAGACTAATAAAACAAGTGAAAAGTACGAAGACTAAAAAATGGGCTCTACTGATGAGTAATATAACATTTATATTAATAAATGTGTAAGAGACCGAAACAATGAGAAAGGAACTTTACTGACGAGCAAACTAAGAAAAAAAAGCAATGACTAAAATCACTGAAAAGGGGACTCTACTGACGAGCAAAATACAAGTAATAGAAAATAAATTCCACAGACAATCAAACTATAAGAAGAGTAAAAGGAATAAATCAAAGAAAAAAGGGACTCTACTGACGAGCAAAATATAAAAGCAGCAAAAAAATTTTAACGGAAAAATTAAAATAACTAGTTGGTATTGGTATTTTGCCTTGAGGCAAGTTACATGAACTTCCCGAAATGTGTAAATAATCGACTTAATCAATAAAAAATGAATTAATTTATGAGTGATTAGAAGTATTTCGAGTGGATCTATTACACATAATTGCAAACGAACGAACACGTTAACTCGGAGTATTTTTTAAAAGCAAATTTTCAAAGATCAATAATTTTTATAATTGAGCCAGTTTTTTGTAGGACTTTAATGGTTTACTATGTTCATTAAAACCAAGTACTCTATCATTATACCAAGTAAATCATCTAATTTTATTTTTAACAAACGTCAAAAATACTACTCATTTTCTCAAACTTTGATGAATTTTTAAAATTAAACTACTTGTCGTAAGGCAGTAATATTTCAGTAAGTTCTATAAGACCCTGATATACGATATCGCAAAAAAAAGTTCCATGAAAATCGGCTTAAATTTTTTTTTCAATTAATTACAAGAAAACGGCTCGGTAGATTTTCACCTAAAACTAATCAGTACCATTTCCAACTAATATCTTTCGAACAGTTTTTGATTTTTTAAAATCGATTTGGTAGTATGAGCTTAATGTGGACGAAAAGTTTAACACTTTTTTCTAAATTACAAAGAAACGGCTCGGCCGATCGTCGCACTGAGAAACGATAATCCTCATCGAGATACATCAAATGGTATTTAAATTTTTGAAATCGGTTCAGGCGTTTTTGAGAAAACGTCGATCAAAGGTCTAATTTTGACAAATGCCAAAAAGATCATACTAATTTTTGCAAACTTTGACGAATTTAGCTAAACGAGTTGTCGTATGGCCGTAATATTTTAGTATCATCTAGAAGACTATGGTATCTACCGACAAAAAAATAATCATAAAAATTGTCGATTTTTTTTTAAAAAAAACCTTATTACAAGAAAACGGCCCGGCCGATCTCTACCAAAAACTAATCAGCACGATTCCCATCTATCGAATGGTTTTTGAATTTTCAAAATCGATTCAGAATTGCGGACTAAAACGTGGACGAAAAATTTTTCACTTTTCTGTGATTTATAAAGAAACGGCTTGGCCGATCGTCGCACAGAACTGACAAACAATAGTTCTCGTTGAGATACATTGAATGGCTTTTAAATTTTTGAAATCGGTCCAACCTTTTTTGAGAAAACGTCGATTTAGGGCAAAAAATCTGTTCACACACACACACACATACTTTTGGTACAAATGTTGGTCTCATTCGATTCAGAATGGCTTGAAACGTCGAGAAAACATAAAATTAGCGAATCGGATTTTTTGATGAAAACATAAACTTCTCCTTCGGGAAGTTAAAAATGAGAATTCTTTTTCTTACCAGATCCTAGAACAATTTACCGATTACGTAACGAAACGAAACGCGATCCGTCCGAGCGTTTCTTTTTTTTTTTTCTTATTTTCTTATTACGGCGACGTCGACATGTGCTCGTAGACGAACGGCTCGTTAATAAATAATTTAATATTCGTATCGGGGGATATTTAAAACGAGCAAACTCGTATTTCATGTCGATACCTGATTCGATATGATTTGACTTGATTTGATTTAATAAGCAGGTCGATAGTATCGAATTACCGATAATTAATAGAGAACCTGCTGCTACTACTGCCGTGCTATCGATATATATATATCGATATATATATATATATATATATATATATATATATATATATATATACATGTATATACGCGTGACTCGCCTATAGAAAAACGACCTCTGGGTAAGGTAAATATTTATATCGTGGATGGAAATTCCAATGGAAAAATATCGATTGTCGTCGATATTGATATTATAATTGTTCTATGTAATCGATACGTTCTTATTTCACCACTATTTAACTTCCCGAAGGCGAAGTTTATGTTTTCATAAAAAAATCCGATTCCCTAATTTTATGTTTTCTCGACGTTTCAAGACATTCTGAATCGAATGAGACCAACATTTGGAATAAGTATGTGCGTGTGTGCGTGTGCTTGTGCGGGAACAGATTTCTTGCCGTAAATCGAGGTTTTCTCAAAAAACGGCTGGACCGATTTCGGTGTTAAAAAGTCATTCGATGTATCTCGATGAGGACTGTCGTTTCTCCGTTTTGTGCGATTAACGGCCGAGCCGTTTCTTTATAAATAGCAGAAAAGTGAAAATTTTTTTGTCCACGTTTTAGCCCGCAATTCTGAATTGATTTTGAAAATTCAAAAACCGTTTGAAAGATATTGGTTGGGAATCGTGCTGATTAGCTTTTGGTAAAGATCGGCCGGGCCGTTTTTTGTAACAAAATCGGATTTTTAACTTCCCGTAGGGTAAGTTATAGTAATCGCAAAAAAATCGAAAAAGAATATTTCTATACATCTTTACGTTTCAGAGGTTTCTGAATAGTTTGGCATACCTAAGAAAAAAATGTCATTTGGCGGTCAAAAATAAACATTAGACATATGTACATCGTATTATCGGATATTTTATAAAGATTATAATAATAAGTACAAATTTTGTGTACATTTATATGAGTTCCGTACCAAAGTTTACACGTTACACGACAAAGCGGCGCTTACGCGCTTTCGATTCCAAATCAGCTATACAGCGCGATTTCTTGAAAAAAAAAATCAAAATTTTCAAAAAAATCAAATTACAAAAGAAAATCCAAATATAAGAAAAATCAAATTTTTCAAAAATGTCAATTTCTTCAAAAATTTCGAAATCTCTCAAAAATCTAATTTTTTCAAAGGTTTTTTTAATAATTTAGTTTCCGGTACGAGAAGTTCTAGCAAATTGCCTTAAAGGACTGTGCCATGCACCACTAGTTTGTTTTAGTTTTTGTATTCTTTTATTATTTGCTCGTCAGTAGAGTCCTTTTTTCCTCGTTTTAGTCTTCTTGCTCTTTTTGTAGTAGAAATCTCAATTTGCTCGTCAGTAGCATCCCATTTTTGCTTATTTTACTCTTTGTACTCATTTTTTTAGTCAATAGAGTCTATTTAATACTAGTTTAATTTTTTGTTCTCATTTTTTTTAGTTTTTTCGCTAGTAGAATTTTTTTTCGTTTATGTTTTAATTTTGTTATTTTTTTATTCCTTTTGTTTGTCAGTAGAGTAATTGTTTAAGTTTTCCATGTGTTTGTCTTTGTACTTTTATTTTTAGTTTGCTCGTCAGTAGAGTCTCCTTTTTTTACCTATTTCAGTTTTCTCGTCAGTAGAGTCCTTTTTTAACTCGTTTTGGTCATTTTTTTTTTTAATTTGCTCGTCAGTAGAGTCTCTTTTGTTACATATTTTAGTCTGTACTGTTTTTTTAGTTTGCTCGTCAGTAGCGTCCCTATTTTACTTGTTTTTATTTGATTTTTTTAAACTTTTATTTTTAATTTGCTTGTTAATTGAATCTCTTTCTTTCTTTTTTCTATTTTGCAGTAGAGTTTTATTTTCAGTATGTTTAATTTTTTCTTCGGTAGAGTTTTTTGCTTTTATTATATTAGATTTCTGAAATTTCTAATTTTAGAAAAACTAAGTTCATTTCTATCTATTTAGGATCTATTTATTTACTTTCTGAGGTAAAAGTTTATGTTTTTGGCATAAAATCCGATTGGCTCATTTTACGTCTTTTCGATGTTTAGCAAACAATGTACCTGCCTTCGGGCAGACAACCATCTATCATTAATATCTACTTATGTAGGGTTATTTTATGCAATTTGCCTTAAAACATAATGTCACTTACACCTAGTTCTGTTTTCCTGAACTAATTCTCACCGAGATGTGAATTCTCACGCCTTCACCTCCTCATTACATTTTGTATCTTCATCATCATCCTTTATCTTTGCCCATATTATCACTGTCGTATATTTATTTCACCAAAATCACTACAATTTTATTAAACAAATTACCGGGTTTTAGTTAATATTACCAAAATTGCTAATATTACCAAAATTATAACCCTGTTTTTTGCTTTTTGCAGCCGTTTGCCGAAATTGTCCGAGCGGAAAGTGCCTGAAGCCAAACATTTGCCAATGTGATGGAGGATATTTGGCGTCGTCCTGTTCGGGAAAATTGTAAGTAGATAAAATATACATGTATATATATATATATATATATATATATATATATATATATATATATATACTGGTGAGTTATTTGGACACAGTAACACCAAGTAAAACAGTTGTAAAAAAGCTTATTTAACCACACGTTTCGGTCTTTGTCGAGACCGTCATTCAGTGGACACAAAAAATTAATTATACAAAAACATACTACACCATTACACAGTAATAAACCAAGCTATTAATAACTGGAACATTCAAAACTAATGATTTTTGACAATATTTTGTTGCATTTTAGTGTGTACAGAGTAACTGACGTCTAAATACTGAATGAAAATTCGGTTATTAAAATTCGATTTTTATTGAGTAGCAAAAAATTACTTATTTATTTGTTTAAATTATTTGTTTAAAAGGTTGTGGTATATCAGTGGTCTTAACATTGACAGAGTTTAAAATCAATAAAATACCAAATTTTTACTTTTTCAAATATAATAATTTTATTAACATTATTAGTTAGACCAACATTTGCTATTGATACAAACACACCAGAAGGTTTACCTATCGTATAATTCAATTCAAGATATTGTTGGGTCTTTTAAACATTGTTAATTAGTTTTTTAGTATATAATAAGTTTTAGTTTAAATGTTAGTTTATTTCATGTTTTACTAACTGCATGACTTTAAGAGTTCCTTAAAACTAGACAATTCTTCTTATCAACAAGGTACAACAAAAACTTTTGAAATCGAAAATTTTATCCAAATTTCTAAATCTGAATTTTTATTTATCAAGTCGATCATGTAACTTGCCTAAAGGCAAAATGCCACTTGCAACTAGTTAGTGAATAAAATAAGTTTTAGTCTAAATTTTACTTTGATGTCCTATTCACTGGTAACAATGATCTGTTCCATTTTTCCCATTCTTCCTATTTCAGTGTGCGAAATATACATTTTACAAGCAAGTTTTAAATAGTTTCTCGTGTGTAAAGACTTCCCTGTATCACGACGAATATTTCAAGACCAAAATTAGCAAAATCGGTTCAGCCGTTCTCGAGTTTTATTAAACTTGAATATGAATTTTAAGGTATACAACTTTGTCTCCGCCGTTTTTACAATACGAGTTCTTTACAATAACGGCGGCAACAAAGTTGTGCGGACTTTTGGATTTATATAGTCATTGAAAATTTCAATTAACTCTGGTGGGAAAGGGACTCTCCTCACGAGCAAACTAAAAAAAAGAGTACGAAGACTAAAAGAAGTACACAAAGGACTCTACTGGTGAGCACACTAAAAATAAGAGTACAAAGTCTTAAACAATTGGAAAAGGGGATTTTACTGACGAGCAAACGTAAAAAAGGAGTACAAGCCTAAAACAAGTTAAAAGAGACTCTACTGACGAGCAACCAAATCAAGAGTAAGAGACAAAAAAACCAGTGAAAAGGGCACTCTACTGACAGCCAATTAAAAAAGAGTACAAAGACTTAAATAAGTGACAAAGGGACTCTACTGATGAGCAAACTAAAAAGTACTGTAGAAAGACTAAAACAAGTAAAAAAATGACTCTACTGACGAGCAATCTAAAAAGAAGTACGAATGCCAAAACAAGTGAAAAAGAAACTCTACTGACGAACAATTAAGAAAAACTGATTACAAGTCTCAATGTGAAAAAGGACTCTACTAATGTCGGCATTTCAACTACAATTATCAAAATTTCAAAATACAGTGTATATAACAGTATCTACTAGATTTTAGTAAATTTTATCT
>NW_020536999.1:7127798-7152722 GCF_003426905.1 Ctenocephalides felis
TTGCTCACAGTAGAGTCCTTTGTGTACTTCTTTTAGTCTTCGTACTCTTTTTTTTAGTTTGCTCGTGAGGAGAGTCCCTTTCCCACCAGAGTTAATTGAAATTTTCAATGACTATATAAATCCAAAAGTCCGCACCACTTTGTTGCCGCCGTTATTGTAAAGAACTCGTATTGTAAAAACGGCGGAGACAAGTTGTATACCTTAAAATTCATATTCAAGTTTAATAAAACTCCGAGAACGGCTGAACCGATTTTGCTAATTTTGGTCTTGAAATATTCGTCGTGATACAGGGAAGTCTTTACACACGAGAAAACTATTTAAAACTTGCTTGTAAAATGTATATTTCGCACACTGAAATAGGAAGAATGGGCAAAAATGGAACAGATCATTGTTACCAGTGAATAGGACATCAAAGTAAAATTTAGACTAAAACTTATTTTATTCACTAACTAGTTGCAAGTGGCATTTTGCCTTTAGGCAAGTTACATGATCGACTTGATAAATAAAAATTCAGATTTAGAAATTTGGATAAAATTTTCGATTTCAAAGTTTTTGTTTGTACCTTGTTGATAAGAAGAATTGTCTAGTTTTAAGGAACTCTTAAAGTCATGCAGTTAGTAAAACATGAAATAAACTAACATTTAAACTAAAACTTATTTTATATACTAAAAAAACTAATTAACAATGTTAAAAGACCCAACAATATCTTGAATTGAATTATACGATAGGTAAACCTTCTGGGTGTGTTTGTATCAATAGCAAATGTTGGTCTAACTAATAATGTTAATAAAATTATTATATTTGAAAAGTAAAAATTGGTATTTTATTGATTTTAAACTCTGTCAATGTTAAGACCACTGATATACCACAACCTTTTAAACAAATAATTTAAACAAAATAAATAAGTAATTTTTTGCTACTCAATAAAAATCGAATTTTAATAACCGAATTTCATTCAGTATTTAGACGTCAGTTACTCTGTACACACTAAAATGCAACAAAATATTGTCAAAAATCATTAGTTTTGAATGTTCCAGTTATTAATAGCTTGGTTTATTACTGTGTAATGGTGTAGTATGTTTTTGTATAATTAATTTTTTTTGTTCCACTGAATGACGGTCTCGACAAAGACCGAAAAACGTGTGGTTAAATTAAGCTTTTTTACAACTGCTTTAGTTTTTTACTTGGTGTTACTCCAAAATAACTCACCAGTATATATATATATATATATATATATATATATTTATACATGTACATTTTATCTACTTACAATGTTTTCCCGAACAGGACGACGCCAAATATCCTCCATCACATTGGCAAATATTTGGCTTCAGGCACTTTCCGCTCGGACAATTTCGGCAAACGGCTGCAAAAAAGCAAAAAACAGGGTTATAACTTTGGTAATATTAGCAATTTGGTATAATATCAAAAATTTTGGTAATTTTAGCCTAAAACGGGTAATTTGTTGATATAAATTGTAGTGATTTTGGTAAATAAATATACGACAGAGATAATGGCAAAGATAAAGGATGATGATGAAGATAACAAATGTAATGAGGAGGTGAAGGCGTGAGAATTCACATCTCGGTGAGAATTCAGGACAGTTAGTGGAAACAGAACTAGGTGTAAGTGACATTATGTTTTAAGGCAAGTTTGCATAAATTAACCCTATATAAGTAGATATTAATGATAGATGGTTGTCTGCCCGAAGGCAGGTACATTGTTTGCTAAACATCGAAAAGACGTAAAATGAGCCAATCGGATTTTATGCCAAAAACATAAACTTTTACCTCAGAAAGTAAATAAATAGATCCTAAATAGATAGAAATGAACTTAGTTTTTCTAAAATTAGAAATCAGAAATCTAATATAATAAAAGCAAAAAACTCTACCGAAGAAAAAATTAAACATACTGAAAATAAACTCTACTGCAAAATAGAAAAAGAAAGAAAGAGGTTCAATTAACAAGCAAATTAAAAATAAAAGTTAAAAAAATCAAATAAAAAACAAGTAAAATAGGGACGCTACTGACGAGCAAACTAAAAAAAACAGTACAGACTAAAATATGTAACAAAAGAGACTCTACTGACGAGCAAATTAAAAAAAAGTAAAATGACCAAAACGAGTTAAAAAGGACTCTACTGACGAGAAAACTGAAATAGGTAAAAAAAGGAGACTCTACTGACGAGCAAACTAAAAATAAAAGTACAAAGACAAACACATGGAAAACTTAAACAATTACTCTACTGACAAACAAAAGGAATAAAAAAATAACAAAATTAAAACATAAACGAAAAAAAATTCTACTAGCGAAAAAACTAAAAAAATGAGAACAAAAAATTTAAACTAGTATAAATAGACTCTATTGACTAAAAAAATGAGTACAAAGAGTAAAATAAGCAAAAATGGGATGCTACTGACGAGCAAATTGAGATTTCTACTACAAAAAGAGCAAGAAGACTAAAAACGAGGAAAAAAGGACTCTACTGACGAGCAAATAATAAAAGAATACAAAAACTAAAACAAACTAGTGGTGCATGGCACAGTCCTTTAAGGCAATTTGCTAGAACTTCTCGTACCGGAAACTAAATTATTAAAAAAAACCTTTGAAAAAATTAGATTTTTGAGAGATTTCGAAATTTTTGAAGCAAATGACATTTTTGAAAAATTTGATTTTTCTTATATTTGGATTTTCTTTTGTAATTTGATTTTTTTGAAAATTTTGATTTTTTTTTTCAAGAAATCGCGCTGTATAGCTGATTTGGAATCGAAAGCGCGTAAGCGCCGCTTTGTGTCGTGTAACGTGTAAACTTTGGTACGGAACTCATATAAATGTACACAAAATTTGTACTTATTATTATAATCTTTAAAAATATCCGATAATACGATGTACATATGTCTAAATGTTTATTTTTGACCGCCAAATGACATTTTTTTCTTAGGTATGCCAAACTATTCAGAAACCTCTGAAACGTAAAGATGTATAGAAATATTCTTTTTCGATTTTTTTGCGATTACTATAACTTACCCTACGGGAAGTTAAAAATCCGATTTTGTTACAAAAAACGGCCCGGCCGATCTTTACCAAAAGCTAATCAGCACGATTCCCAACCAATATCTTTCAAACGGTTTTTGAATTTTCAAAATCAATTCAGAATTGCGGGCTAAAACGTGGACAAAAAAATTTTCACTTTTCTGCTATTTATAAAGAAAGAAACGGCTCGGCCGTTAATCGCACAAAACGGAGAAACGACAGTCCTCATCGAGATACATCGAATGACTTTTTAACACCGAAATCGGTCCAGCCGTTTTTTGAGAAAACCTCGATTACGGCAAAAAATCTGTTCCCGCACAAGCACACGCACACACGCACATACTTATTCCAAATGTTGGTCTCATTCGATTCAGAATGTCTTGAAACGTCGAGAAAACATAAAATTAGGGAATCGGATTTTTTATGAAAACATAAACTTTCCTTCGGGAAGTTAAATAGTGTGTGAAATAAGAACGTATCGATTACATAGAACAATTATAATATCAATATCGACGACAATCGATATTTTTCCATTGGAATTTCCATCCACGATATAAATATTTACCTTACCCAGAGGTCGTTTTTCTATAGGCGAGTCACGCGTATATACATGTATATATATATATATATATATATATATATATATATATATATATATCGATAGCACGGCAGTAGTAGCAGCAGGTTCTCTATTAATTATCGGTAATTCGATACTATCGACCTGCTTATTAAATCAAATCAAGTCAAATCATATCGAATCAGGTATCGACATGAAATACGAGTTTGCTCGTTTTAAATATCCCCCGATACGAATATTAAATTATTTATTAACGAGCCGTTCGTCTACGAGCACATGTCGACGTCGCCGTAATAAGAAAATAAGAAAAAAAAAAGAAACGCTCGGACGGATCGCGTTTCGTTTCGTTACGTAATTGGTAAATTGTTCTAGGGTCCGTAGGAAGGGTCCCTTTTCTAGTGGTAAGAGGATTCACATCCTCTTTTTACTTCAAATATTGTGGAGTTTCCTTCCTGCTTTTTGCAGTAGAATACCACTTTCTCTTTCTTTACATTCTTAACTTCCCGTAGGGTGAGTTCTTGTAATCGTCCAAAAATCGAAATTGAAATTTTTTGCATTTCTCGACGTTTTGAATGTTTCTGAACATTTGGACATACCTAAGAAAAAATGAATGTGTGTGTGTGTGTGGATAAAATTTTTCGTCCACGTTTTCGGGCGCACGAATCAACCGATTTGAATGGTTTAAAAAACATTCGATTCCTACTCATAGGGAAAAGAGCTGATTATTTTTGGGCAAAGGCAGGTCCAGCCGTTTCGGAGATACGGAGCAAAGAATGCAGAAAATAGAAATCGACTTTTTGAGAGAACGGAGTATCCGATTTGAATGATCTAAAAAACATTCAATTAGTAATGATTGGGAGAAGTGTTTATTAGTTTTTGGAAAAGGCAGGCCCAGCCATTTTGAAGATACGGAGCTAAATATGTAAAAAATGGCGGTTTTTGAGAGAACTAAGCGTCCGATTTAAATGATTCAAATAACTTTCTGCTTGTCTTAACAAAATAATTGATTTTGGAAAAAAAAATTCCTTTTTTTTTTATTTTTTTTTTTATTTTTTGTATATCGAAAATAATTCAGATTTTATTTTTAATTCTGACTAAATTTCTAATATACTTTAAACAAATAATTTTAACCTTGCAATTCAGTTTATATAATTCTTATAAATATTAGACAATGTTACAATATTTATAATAATCTATTTGAAAACATTCAGTATTCCTCGAACATTTCGTTACGGTACGGGAAGTTCCAGCAATTTGCCTTAAGGCACGATGCCATAATTGCCTCAAGACAGAATTCCACTTACAGCTAGTTTTTTTTTATTTCGCTCGGTCAAATTATTAGGAAGTTGAAAAGTATAAAACTTTGCAATAAAAGTTAAGAAGTATAAGATAGCTCAAAAAGTATAAAAAATAACTTAAACTAAAGTATAATAAAGCATAAAAAATGAAATTGAATGTAAATGATTTAATAATAGCATAAAAAATAAAATTGCATATAAAGAAATTTGATTCCTGAAAAGTGTAAAAAGGTTGAAAAGTATAAAAATGGGTAATGAATCTTAAGAAAGTATAAGAAAACATAAAAAGTTCAAAAATCAAAAACAAATGTAACTACAAATTACAAAACTGATTATTACGAATCAAGAAAAATTATAGCAAAGTTGAAAAAAAATAATAAAAAAAACAAAATAAAAGAAAGCATCAGGAAGTATAAGAAGAAATAAAAAAATATAAAAAGTGAATAATGTATAAAAAAGCTTATAAAAAAAAACATTACAAATTATAAGAAGGTAGATTAAATAAAATGTATGATTAAGAATTGAAAAAAATGTACGAAAATATAAAGTTCAATAAAAATGAAAGAGGATAATAAGTATAAAAAAGCATAATACTAAACATCCTAAGTTATAATAGAATATAATAAGCAATTATCATTTCTAACGGAAAAGGAAAATAAAATAAAATCTAAAAAAAGTGTACAAAAGAATAGAAAAGATTTAGGAAGTATAAAAAGTTTAGGAAGTATAAAAAAGTATAAGAAGGCATGATACTGAGCACCACAAAATATAACAAATTATTATAAATAAAATAATGATAGCGTGACGATAAAAAGTGTAAAAAATTCAAAAAAGTACACAAAGGTATAAAAAATAAGAAAGTATAAAAAAGTATACTCACGAACAAGACAAAATCCTGTATGAGCCTGAATTGACCATCCTGGACAACAGTAAGTCCTGTACCTCGTCCTGCACACATTCGGCCTGTAAAAAAAAAAAAAAAATATTCTAAACATCTTAATAAAATTAATTCTAATCTAATTAAATTACAATTTTTGGTGACCCTAATAAAAGTACTATAAGGTGACCCTATTTTTTTATCATTTTATAATTTAATTCGTTCTCCAGCTGCCGGAAAATAGTTCGATAAATATTGAAGTTAACTTCTTGAGAGTCAATATTTGTACAAGTCAACGGTGTGTGTGTTTTGTTCGTGAAGAAGAGATTGTGAATAATTAATGAAGTTAATAGAAACGCTTTTGGTGCAGGAGTATGTTTTAGAATGGATTAATGAGTGTTTAGAATGGACCTAGAGTTCTAAATTTTCTGTTGTGGTTTGAGGAGATATGTAGGTACAATTTGCAACCTAAATTTGTTCATAATTTTTTACAAATTTGCAAAATTTTGTGAACAAACGTAAGGTTTATAAATATAGATCATAAGTGTATTAAAAGGTGCAGGAATATGTTCAGGAAGGATTAATGAGTATGCAAAATGGATCTAGAGGTACAAATTTGCAATCTAGAGGTAGATACTATTTGCAATACAAGTTTTTTCATAAATTTTTACAAATTGAAAAATGTGAATAATGAGTATTAAAAAATAGCTAGAGATTCAAATTTTGTTGTAGTTTAGAATATATGTAGCTACAATCTGGTACTATTTTTAGTTCATAAGATTTACATATACCGGCCAAAATTGTGAACAAATATGAAAACATGATGAGGATAAAAATTTATTCTATGTACTTTTTGTTTGGTTCATAAATCCTAAACTATTCGCTCAAATACATGTATGTTTAGACAAATTTGTTCAGAATTAATTAAACAATTGTTGTATACAAAAAAGCAACTCAGGATAGCCTAAAATTCCAATGCAATGAATAAATCTCCAGCCTAACGAGTTATACATTTGTAAATGCATCGCTTCAATATATCTTTCATAACTTCTAAAGCATTCGATTAATATGAATGATGTGTTTAGAAAAAATGATTAGAATTAAACAAGAACAAAATTGTTTAACACCAATAGCCTATACAACAATTTGTGAAATACTCTAAAAAGCATTTAAAACTGTTAAGCAAATTTGCTTGTGTTTATAAAATAAATTTTCACAAAGTGACCCTATTTTTGAATCTATTTTACTCTGAACTAAACAAGATATTAAAACAATTCGAAAAGTATTTTATTCAAAATAATTTAGTCTATAATATCTAATCATATTTGCCTCAAAAATTTCCCACAATAATCACGGAAAAAATAAACAAAACTATAAACAATTTGTTAAAAAATATGTATTCACAAAGTGACCCCTATTTTTGAAACTATTTTACTCCTGAACTAAACAAGATATTGAAACAATCCAAAAGTATATCATTCAGAATACTTTAATCTATAATAACTATGTATGTTTGATTCAAAAAGTATCACAAAATGATCAGGGTAAAAATAATAAAAGCTATAAACAATTTGTTAAAAAAATATATTTTCACAATGTGACCCCTATTTTTAAAACCGTTTTACTCCTGAATTAAACAAGATAATATAATAATCCAAAAAGTGTTACATTCAGTACACTTTAAGCTAAATATTTACATATATTTGGTTCAAAATTCCACAATAATCATTGTAAAAATAATAAAAAACTGTAAACATTTCGTTAAAAAATTAATTTTCACAAAATGACCCCTATTTTTGAATCTATTTCACTCCAAACTAAACAAGATATTAATCCAATCCAAAAGTATTTAATTCAGAACACTTTCATCTATAATATCTAATCATATTTGATACAAAAAGTATCACCCAATAATCAGGTAAATATAATACAAAACTATAAACATTTTGTTAAAAAAATTTTTCACAAAGTGACCCCTATTTTTGAAACCATTTTTTTCCTAAACTAAACAAGATATTCAAACAATCTAAAAAGTATTTTATTCAGAACATTTTAAGCCATGATATCTACTTGTACTTGTCTCAAAAAAATTCCCCAATAATCATGAAAAAAATATTAAAAACCTTCTTAACATTTTGTTAAGAAAAATATTTTTTTGTAAAGTGACCCCTATTTTTGAAACCATTTTACTCCAGAATTAAACAAGATATGAAAACAATTCAAAAAGTATTTTATTTAAGACACTTTACATTATTATATATGTATATGTTAATTTCAAAATGTATTTTGCAACACAAGAAAAAAATAATCAAAAAAATTGTAACCCAAACAGTTTTTTTGTCCTATGACCCCTATTTTTGAACCCATTTTACTCCCAAACCGCGCCATATATTGCAACAAACTAAAACTATTTTACTAAGACTCAATTACTCTATAATGCTCACTACAATTATTACAGACCAATTACTAATTAGTATTTTAAAAACACAAAACTAATCTCTCGTCTCTCTGTACTAATATTGACCCTGCACTACGCTTTCGTTTACCGAGTTGAAGTTTTGTGTTTGTTCCGTTTTTACAAGAAATTTCTTGGATAAATATTTAATTTTGTATAAAGTGAAGGGACAGGTGACAGAAGGGACTGTGATAAGACTGATAACAGGTGCCAGGATTTAGGAAAATTTAAAATTAGGGAACGACTTCAAATCCAGACTGGAGATTGAGATTTGATCTGAGTGTCCCAACGTAAAAAAATCATTTTTTGTCATATAAATTATGAAAAAATGTTTAATTTTTTAAGAAAAAATTGAACCCTATCGTTGTGTATTTATCTATCATCATAAGTATCGAAAAAGTTCTTAACGTTTCGATTTCCCTTTTTGTATTGACACGGATTTGTTAAATTGGCTATTAGGCCAATTGCTGGGCTTGTTTTAGGCCTAGTCATTCCATATAATAAAATATCAAGATGATAATCGTCTTGGAATCGTTGTCAAAATCATTTTTGGTGACCACGATTTCGTATAATTGCGATGACTTGCTCGAGGTAATCGATAGCCGGAGAGCTGGGGGAAAATATCGAGAGAAACTATAAATTAATTTTTTATTACAGTAATAATAATTTATTGATAAATAAATATTAGTTAGTAAAGTGACCACTATTTTGGAATCCATTTTAGTTTCAAAATAAATTAGACAGCAACCAAGGTAAAAATAATAAAATCATATTGCAAATATTATTTCGAAAAGTGAACCCTATTTTTGAATCCATTTTACTCCTAAACTAAACAAGTTTTTTAAACAAGTCAAAAATTGTTTTATTTAGGGCTCTTGAAATTATTTAATATGTATATTTTGGTTTCAGAAAATATCCCAAAATAATCAGGGTAAAAATAATAAAAAACTATAATGCTGGTATGATTTTATAAAGTGACCCTCATTTTTGAATGCATTTTACTCCTAAACTAAACAAAGTATTTAAACAATTCAAAAAGTGTTTTATGTAGGACACTTTACGTCTTAAAATATGTATATTTTGGTTTCAAAATGTATTACGCAACAATCGTAGTAATACAATAAAAAACTATGATACAAATTTTATTTCGTAAAGTGACCCCTATTTTTGAATCCATTTTACTCCTGAACTAAATAAGGTTTTAAAAACAATTCAAAAAGTGTTTTATTTAGAACACTTTACATTATCAAATATGTATATTTTGGTTACAAAATGTTTTGCGCATCAATCAGAATAAAAATAATAAAAAACTATGATACAAATATTTATTAGTAAAGTGACCCCTATTTTGGAATCCATTTAACTCTTGAACTAAACAAGTTATTCAGAAAATTCAAAAAGTGTTTTATTCAGGACACTTTCCACCATCAAATATGTATATTTTGGTTTCAAAATATATCCCAAAATAATCAGGGTCAAAATAATAAAAAACTATAGTGCTATAATGATTTTATAAAGTGACCCCAATTTTTAAATGCATTTTACTCCTACTCTAAACAAGATATTTAAACAATTCAAAAAGTATTGTATTGACAACATTTTAAATCTAATAAATAAGTATGTATATATTTCTCATATATCAATTCATACCCAGCTCTCTGTCTATTTCCTTCCACAATGAATCGTTCTATGTATCATGTCGTTAAATTTACATTATCACAATTTTAAATTGAAATACAATGTTGTTTGTACAAAAAAATGGCCTTGCCTCTTTTGTAAAAGACACACAGACATTTATTTTATTATATAATATAGCTATTTCTTAAAATCTTTTTAGAAACAGAAATAAAATAAATATTACAACGAAGAGAATTATAAAAGAATTTATTATTCATATTTAGTGGAAAGTTTTAGTGGTGACCTATTGGTAGATTGCAAAATGGTGTAATAAATATAAATAGTAGGGTTTTGTAAATATTTTTGAAAAATTGTACGTAGATTTGTAATTAACGTGTATGAAAGTTATTTGGTTTTTTAAATTTTAACAATTGAAAAAAAATGTTTTGAACAATGTCAAGTTGTAAACACTAATTGTGAAAGTACACATTTTTGTTGCATTATTTACAACTTTTAAACTATAGGGCTATATATTTTTATAAAATTAAATGCTTTATAATATTTTTCAACATTATAATGAGCTACAACAACTAGATATACTTAAAAATCGCCTCAGAAATTTGAAAAAAAAACCCTACTTGATAGTGCATTTATTTCTTTTGTTGCTTGTAACTCAAAAACCATTCGATCAATATAAATGATGTCTTAAGAAAATCTATACAAAATTAAATGCACTTTTAATTACCCTAATACATTATACCCTACAGCAGCTCGGTATACTCTAAAATTCCTTCAGAATATCAAAGTTCCGTATACGAAATTAGAGCGTATCTAAATAACGCATTACGTGATAAGAAAGTTATATATTACAAGAGTAGATAAACAAATATTTTATAATCTTATTGTAACAAAAGTAATTTAAGATAATATTAAATCAGACGTTAAATTAGCCTATTGTTCAGGCGTAATAAATTAGCCCGGTGTACTATTTATAGTGCGGTACGAATTGACCGGTAACCAGATTTTGATGCATTTATAAATGAGTTATAACTTTTAAAATATTGATTTAATACGAGTCAAATATTTGACAAAGTTTTTGAATATTATATTTTTAACATATTTGTCTAATATTATATTGTTCCATACCAACTCGATATCCTTTAAAATGGCTTCAGAAAATTATGGATATTCCAAAATGTTTTTGACAAAAGTGTGCAAGGTTTCAGTATATCTTTTGTGACTTTAGAATTATTCGATCTATTGAAATATGATGTTAAGTAAACATCGTCAAAATTTAATAATCGATAATATTGTTAAATATTTTAACACCCTACAGCAACTCGGAATACTTTAAAATTGCTTTTGAATATACTACATTTTAATTCCGAATGTACATCTAGTCGTATAGTTATACGTATGCATTTATTGCGTTTTTCATAACTTTTGAACGATTAGTCTAATTGGAATGAAATATTCTGCAAATTTGTTTAAAATTAAATAATCTATAATATTGTTTAATATTACAATGCCCTACAGCAACTCGGTATATTTTAAAATCGCTTTTGAATATACTACATTTTAATTTTGATTGGACATCTAGTCGTATAGCTATACGTATTCATTTCTTGTATTTTTCATAACTTTTGAATAATTTGTCTAATTGTAATGAAATATTCGACAAAATTGTTTAAAATTAAATAATCTATAATGTAGCCTAATATTATAAATCTCTACAACAACTCAGTGTACTTTAAAATCGCCTTTGAGTATAGTACATTTTAATTTTGAATGGACATTTAGTCGTATAGTTATACGTCTTCGTCCATTGCATCTTTCATAACTTTTGAACAATTTGTCTAATTGTAATGAAATATTCCACAAATTTCTTCAAAATTAAATGATCTATAATGTAGTCTAATATTATAAAGCCCTATAACAATTCGGTATACTTTAAAATCGTTTTTTAATATACTACATTTTTATTGTAAATGGACATCAAGTCGTATAGTTATACGTATGCATTTATTGCGTTTTTCATAACTTTTTAACAATTTGTTTAATTTTATTGAAATATTCGACAAATTTGTTCAAAATTAAATAAATTTTAATATTGTCTAATATTATGATGCCCTACAGCAACTCGGTATACTTTAAAATTGCCTGTTAATATACTACATTTTAATCGTGAATGAAAATCTAGTCGTATGTATTGATTTCTTGCATCTTTCATAACTTTTGAACAATTTGTCTAAATGTAATAAAATATTTGACAAATTTATTTAAAATTAAATTATCTATATTAATGTTTAATATTATGATGCTCTTCATCAACTCGGTATACTTTAAAATCGCCTTTGAACATACTACATTTTAAATATGAATTGACATCTAGTCGTATAGTTATATGTATTCGTTTATTGCATTATTCATAACTTTTGAACAATTCGCTTAATTTTAATGAAATATTCGACAAATTTGTTCAAAATTAAATAAATTTTAATATTGTTTAATATTTTGATGCCCTACAGCAACTCGGTATTCTTTAAAATCAACTTTGAATATACTACATTTTAATTGTGAATGGACATCTAGTCGTATAGTTATACGTATTCATTTCTTGCATAATTCATAACTTTTAAACAATTTGTCTAATTGTAATGAAATATTCGATAATTTTTTTCAAAATTAAATAATCTATATTATTATTGAATATTATAATGCCCTACAGCAACTCCGAATACTTTAAAATCGCTTTTGAATATAGTACATTTTAAATGTGAATGGAAATCTAGTCGTATAGTTATACGTATTCATTTATTGCGTTTTTCATAACTTTTCAACAATTAGTCTAATTGTAATGAAATATTCTGCAAA
Organism: Ctenocephalides felis; assembly: GCF_003426905.1. Lineage (NCBI taxonomy): Eukaryota > Metazoa > Arthropoda > Insecta > Siphonaptera > Pulicidae > Ctenocephalides > Ctenocephalides felis. Next base: position 7,140,530 of record NW_020536999.1, read on the forward strand.
TTTGCTTAAAATTAAATAATCTATAATATTGTTTAATATTATGATGCCCTATTGTAACTCGGTATACTTTAAAATCGCCTTTGAATATACTACATTTTAATTTTGATTGGACATCTAGTCGTATAGCTATACGTATTCATTTCTTGTATTTTTCATAACTTTTGAACAATTTGTCTAATTGTAATGAAATATTCGACAAAATTGTTTAAAATTAAATAATCTATAATGTAGCCTAATATTATAAATCTCTACAACAACTCAGTGTACTTTAAAATCGCCTTTGAATATAGTACATTTTAGTTTTGAATGAATTTTTAATTTGAATCTAGTCGTATAGTCATTTATTATATTTTTTAAACTTTTGAACAATTCGTCTAATCGTAATGAAATATTCGACAAATTTGTTGAAAATTAAGTTATTTATAATATTGTTTAATATTCTGATACCGTACATCAACTCGGTATACTTTAAAATCGCCTTTGAATATGCTACATTTTAAATGTGAATGGAATTCTAATCGTATAGTTATATGTATTGATTTATTGCATCTGTAATAACTTTTAAACAATTTTTCTAATTGTAATGAAATATTCGACAAATTTATTTAAAATTAAATAATTCATATTATTGTTGAATATTATGATGCACTACACCAACTCGGTATACTTTAAAATCGCCTTTGAATAGAGCACATTCATTTATTTATTTATTACAAAAGTGATTTATGAACATCACATCGATAACTATTACGTCTCTCGTCCGTATCGATCATTGTATCGATAATATCGACATTATCGATACTCAATATCGATAATTATGTCCCCGAGGATCGATTTGCATTGAATGGCAGATTTTATGGCGAAATAATACAGGAAATTCATACCCGGCCATGAAATTATGGATTACATAAGATATTTATTGTTATTGATGTAAGGAGAGAGGTGTTTGCATGCGATTTATGAGTAGACAGAGTTGATGTAGGGTATTATAATGTTAGACAATATCATAGATTGTTCAATTTTGTACGAATTTCTCGAATATTTTGTTTATTTTGGACGAACCGTTTGAAAGTTACAAGAGATGAAATAAATAAATGCACTTTTTGTAAATAAACTTGTACCTGCTTCTTGGTGCACATTGTTTTACTTTTTATTAATTTTAAAGTCTACCTGTTTGCTTTAGAGTATCACAATATTAGACAAATCTGCAGATAATTTAATTTTGAACAAATTTTCAAAATATTTCATTTATTTTAGATAAATCTTTCAAAAATTACTAGAGATATTATATAACAATGTACCTGCTACTTGGTGCACATTGCTTTACTATTTAATAATTTTAAAGTATACTGAGTAGCTGTAGGGCATCATAGTGTTAGACAATATCAAAGATTATTGAATTTTGAACAAATTTCCCAAATATTTCATTTATTTTAAACGAACTGTTTAAAAGTTACAGAACATGGAACAAAGAAACGCATTTTTACAAACACAATAAGTCTAAGTGTTTGCGTGCATGTTGTTTTTATTATTATTATTATTTTATTATTACTCGGTATTTTTCAGTAGTTTTAGAATATATAGAGTGAATGTAGGGCCTTGTAGTATTAGACAACATTATAGATTATTTAATTTTAAACAAATTTGTCGAATATTTCATTACATTACATTTAGACCAATTATTCAAAAGTTATAACAGATGTAATGATTAAATGCATACAAACTAAATGTCAATTCACGCTGAAAATGTACTATATTGAAAGGCGATTTTAAAGAACAGATAGGGCTCATAATAATAAAATAATTTATAGATTATTTAATTATAATCAAATTTGCTAAATACTTCAATTAATTTAAAATAATCCTTCAAAAGTTAAACAAGATATCGCAAATGAATACAGAAATTCAGTTATGATTTAATTTTGATAATTCCAATTGCAATTTTACAGTATACCAAACTTAGAATATTAGACAATATTATAGATAATTAATAATAAACAATATGGTCTAATTCGACTCTACAGCAACTCGGTATACTTTAAAATCAATTTAGAAAATAAGATATTCAAAAATTCAACACGTACTTGTTTTCGTACATTCGTTCGATAAATTTGTTGTAACTTTAAAACTATTAGATTAATTTAAGTGAGGTATTAGACCTAACATCATAGAGCCCTACAGCAACTCAGAATACTTTTAAATAAATATCAAATATAGAATATTTGAATATTCAACACGTGTTGGTTGTTGTACATACATACAGTAAATCTTTTGTAACTTCAAAACCATTCGATTAATATGAATGATGTATATATAAGACAAATTTATACAGAATTAAATAGTTGAAAATATTGTCTAACGTCATAATGACCTACAGCAACTCGTTGTACTTAAAAATGACAATTTAAAATCGCACATTCATGTAGGTATACCCAATTCAATACGTGCTAGTGTTTGTACACCGATTCGGTAAATCTCTTGTAACTCCAAAACCATTCGATTAATATGAATGATGTATCAGACAAATTTATACAGAATTAAATAGTTTAAAATATTGTCTAACATCACAAAGCCCTACAACAACTCGGTATACCCCTAAAGTTCTCCTGAAACAACTATTTATAATTTTTCAGTCCTTTATCAAATCCGATGCGTTCTTCTCCCTCCAAATGTTAAATGATGATGCAACTCGATTATTATTGATGCGGTTTTAAAATCTGGCACAGTTGGCACATTAGTAGTGTTGGTGGTGTTGGTCTTTAATTTAGAATTCCATTAATCAATTCGAAATGAGAGTAATTAAGGCTCCGTTGAGCCTATTTAGAGTCGTACGAGATAATTGACTCAATAATCGCAACGGATTAAAGAATGCGAGGAATTCGTTTCATTCTAAAAGACTAGATATAAAATACACATAAACACACATTTATATATATATATATATATATATATATATATATACCTATATATATATATATATATATATATATATATATATATATAAATACAGAGCCGGTCCTACCTTGCATGCAATGCATACGAAAAATGCGGGCGCAAGCCTTTGGGGGCGCCAAAATGAAGTTCGGAAATAAAATTTATAATATATTATTTACTTTTTTCAATATAAAATCAAGAATACTTATTAGATTATAATAGTCTATCTAACTAGTTGAAACGGAACTTGTTAAAATAATAGATACAAATTAAATGAAACGAAGAAAAAATGAAAAATGGGGAGTAAGTGATTAGAAAATGGCTTATTTATTCCGAGAAATTGAATTGTAACTTTCGTTTTTACAGCAAAAGCTTTGCATCTGATAAAATTTGAATTTTGAAGCCATGGAATTGAAGAAAATAAGAAAAATGAAAGTAAAATTTACATTGGAACAAAAATCTTTGAGCTTTTTTATATATAGTGGTGTTCATACTCTAAATTTGATTATTTACTATGCGAAAATAATACAGATACAAATATAATTAGTTTTTTTTGTTTCGATATAGTTCAAGAAATATGTAATTTATTGCATTTTTTACTAATCTCTGGACAATACCTTAAAAATTTAATGGAAAAGTAAAGATGAATACAGTTTGGCCCTTACGATATCAATAAGGAGAAGTTTACAATGCAATTTTGGATATTGTAAGTAATGAGAAAATAAATTAAATTAAAATTTTAAAAATCCAACATGAAATACGAGTGTTATGATTAAAAATGAAAGGCTAGTTTTTTTTGTTCTCTTATCATGATTTGCTCAATAGGAAATATGGCATACTAAATAAGTAAAATGTTTCAAAACGAAAATATTAATATTACACTTACGATAGAAATAAGTGAAAATTTAAAAATTTGATTATGATCAACCCGCAAATGAATTTTATACGGTTGTAGATTATATTTTTAGATTAATTTTTTATGTACTAAATCCGGAATGATTAATTAAATTAAACACAAAAAATACGTTAATATTTATATTATTTTAACAATAAACTATTAAAAACAGTTAACATTATTAGGGGCGGGGGGGGGGTGGTAACGCTGGAAAAAAATTGCATGCGGGCGCTGAGAACCCCAGGACCGGCCCTGTATATATATATATTATATATATAAATGTATATATAAGTCACAAGTTTTAGGAGAACTACGCTAAAAGTTCTTGCTAATTCCCTATTAAGGTTTGTGAACGGTGGAATTCATTTTCTATTTTCAATAATTATTTTAAAGTATACTGAGTTGCTGTAGAGATTTGTAATGTTAGACAGTATTTTAAATTGTTTTATTCTGTATAAATTTGTCTAATATATCATTTATATAAATCGAATGGTTTTAAAGTTATTAGAGTTATACTGCATGAATATACCAAAACCTGTACGTGTTCAAGTTTTGACTACTCTATTTTCAACAATTATTTTAAAGTATACTGAGTTGCTGTGGGTTTTTATGTTGTTAGGCAAATTAGGATTATTTAATTTTAAAAGTTTTCGTAATATACCATCATATTGAACGAATGGTTTTCAAGTTACAATAGATTTACTGAATGAAAATACAAAATAAGTCAGTAAGTTGAAGTTTTGAATATTTTAATTTCAATAATTATTTTAAAGTATACCGAGTTGCTGTAGGGCATTATGATGTTAGACAATAATATAGATGATTTTGTTTTATACAAATTATCTGAACATAACTTTTCTATTAATCAAATGGTTTTGAAGATACAAGAGATTTACTGAATAAATGTACAAAAACCAGTACATGTTAATTAATTAATTAATTAATTATTTTAAAGTATATAGAGTTGCTGTAGGATATTATGATGTTAACAATATTTTAAACTGTTTAATTCTATACAAATTTGTCTTATACATCATTCATATTAATCGAATGGTTTTCAAGTTACAATAGATTTACTGAATGAATGTACCAAATCGAGTTAGTGTTAGGTTTTCAGTACATAATTTATTTTCAATAATTATTTCGAATTATTTCGAAGTATACCAATTCGATGTAAAGCATTATAATGTTATGCAATATTATAGATAATTTAGTTATAGAGAAATTTTCTAAATGCATCACTCATATAAATCAAATGGTTTTGAAGTTATAAGAGATTTACTGAGTAAATGTATGCAATAATTGAGTTTATATCAATTCAATGTTAAAATTTTCACTATTTTATTTTCAATAATTATTTTAAAGTATACAGAGGTGCTGTAGATTGTTTTGTTGTTCGACAATATTATAGACAATTTAATTTTATATGTACTTCCTGAATATACTCATAAAATCCGATAAACAGTTTAGAATATACAATACATTTATTAGATAAATGCATCGGGAGTTTGCTACTAATTCCCTCTTCAAGTTTGTAAACGTTGATATTACAAAATACAAACGTTGATATTTTTAATCGTGATTTTAAAGTATACCGATTTGTATGAGAATTTTATAATATTAGAACATATTATAGATAATTTAATTTTACATAAATTCGCCGAATATACTCTTAAGAGTCGTATATAAGAGTTTAAAAGTTACAATAAATCAAAATAAACTAATGCACCAGGAATATTTTTTATATCTTTATAAAGCTACTGAGTGTTGAATTATATACTCGTTAATTTTCGAGAGCAATTTTAAAGTACACCGTTGCTGTAGAGCATTATGAAGTTAGGCAATATTATAGACAATTTAATTTTATATATATTTGCTAAATATAATCCTAAAATCGGATAAACTTTGTAGAAGTCACAATAGATCAAATAAATAATTGCACCAGGAATTTGTTACTAATTCCCTATGGCTTCTGGACGTTGAATATATACTTGTCTATTTTCAATCGCAATTTTAAAGTATACCGAGTTGCTGTAGGATATTGTAATGTTAAACAATATTATAAATCATTCAATTCTAAATAAATTTGCCAAATACTTCATTCAAATTAATCAAATGGTTTTTGAGTTATAGATAATATAAGATATAAATACACACTTTTCCATATACCTAACTTGAGTTATTTTACTTGCTGTGAAAAATAAATCACACTAACAATTTTTAGGTGTACTTAATTGTTATTATTCAAATTACTAAAAAAAACAGTTTTAGACAAATTTTGAAAATATTAAGGGGACGTCTATTAATGTGAGGGATTTGATCAAAAATCACTAAAATTCACGTGGGGTAGAAAGGAGTCTAGTAAGATTGTTTTTTTATTTTCTTAAAAATTACAGTCTGTCTAAATAGAAAGACATTGAGTAATTAGTTTGACAAATTTTAAAAGGAAAACCCAGTGATTCACCTTTTATTAATGTTAGTATATTATATTTTAATTTTGGTATAATAAAGAAAAAAAAAGAAACTCAAATATACATATACACATACATACACACACCTAATTTAAATAATATGGTAGAACAACTTATAATTGATTAATGTGTTAGATCTATTAATTGTATTCTTTTTAATCATATATTATGTGTGGTGTAAAGACTTGCTATCAGTTTGTTTGAAGTGTGAATCTAATATAATATCACGTGTATTTATTTTTTAACCGAATTTAAAAAATTCAAACTCTTTCAAATAAAAATTCATTATTTTTATAATTTTTGGTGGGAGAGGGGAGGAGGTAATTATGATTATTTCCAAGGGGGAGCGGGTTAAAAAAATCCTTAAAAAATGATCACGTGATTAATGACAATTGATTTGATAATTACAAAAAATTTACAACATTTTCAAACAAATTTCGCTCAGTCTCTTTTCAGTAAGGTTGAAAGATTAACACGATTAACAGTAAGTTGAAATTGGCTTTAGAAGTTGCACTTCTTTAAAGATGACTAAAGCAAAATTTTCAAGTAAAAAAATGCAAATAAGTATCCCGTATATAGTTTCTGATAAAGTACTTAAAATCGAACATTTCAGCACCAATAATTCCTTAAAAACATTTTTTACCACGTTCAATCTAAAATGTAGATCCAATCCTGCATTGCTCCATCAATATTTTATTGCACAATCTCAATCGCAATAAAACAAATTATATGCCAAGAGAACAATAAAAAAATCATCAATCGGCTAAAGTTGCTTCTCCTGTTCATCTATAATATATATATATATATATATATATATATATATATATATATATATATATATTATATAGTGTTGTCCTAATTTCCAAAGAAAGGGCCTCGCCCTATACTTCTTCCTTACGCTCGACTTGGCATCGAGTGCTTCCTGCACTATTTGACGATGGATATATCGATATATATATATATGGATTAGTTTAAAAGTCGAGGATGTCATTTAACATATTGACACTTGGATGATTCATTTGATATAAGACAAATTTTGAAGTAAAACTTGTTTAAACGCGACTAAAGAGTGACTGAATGCAAGGGAAGTCCGTAACGGCAGTAAGTCGAGGGTGCGTTTTGACTAGTCAACACTTATTGTAAAATATATTGTAACTTCTGAAGTGTTTATCCGATTTTAAGAATATATTCGGTAAGCAGTGGCGGCGCTAGACCATTCGTGGGCGTCGGCGAAATTCGTTTGCGAGGCCCCCCTTTTTTGCCAGTTGCAAGTTCACTAGTGGTACATGGCATCGTGCCTAAAGGCAAATTGCTGAAAGTTTTCGCGCCGTAATTTAAATTTTTGAAAAGCTTTTAAAAAAATTGAAAAGTGAAAGAAATTGACTTTTTTTAATTTGAAATATTTTGTTGAAAATTTCGAACTTTTTTTCAAAGCAATCACGTTGCGTTAGCTGCTTAGAGACGAAATATCGAAGCGCGTAAACGCCGCGTTGCAGTCTAACTTAACTCACTATTAATTAAAATCTTTATAAAATATCTGATCATTTGATGTGCATATGCCAAATGGCTTTTGTTGTGCTTTTTTACTGGATTTCCAAAACCGCTAGACCTGCCTTCCTAAAAATGTAATCAGTTTGGCACTTTTTGCCCCGTATATTCGAAACGGCTTATCCTGCCTTTGCCAAAAAACTAGTCAGCACGTCTTCTTACCTTCAATACATGACAAATGATTTCTGAATTTTTCAAATTGGTTGATCCATGTTCGCGAAATCGTCGACGAAAATTTGCCAAAATGTTCAGAAATCTTTGAAGATATATAAAATTTTTTGTTTTAGATTTTTTTGCGATTACTATAACTGTATATGAGATTTATTTTTAATCAGATAAATACACCAATTGAAATAGACAAAAATTACACAAGTTAAAATAAACAAACTCTTCGGCAAAAATGGTTTGTTCTCCAGCTATTAAAAAAGCACTAAAATTAAATAATTATCGCAAAAAATTTTCCTTTGCCCAACCATTTGATTAGTAAATTTTATGTTTTTTCGATCATTATGAATAAAAAATGGTTGGAAATCACCGACTTAATAACTAATTAGACAAAATTTTGCAATCTGCAAGTGATTAATTAGATTTAAAAAATCTATGTTTATACTATTTTTTTTTTTTTTTTTTTTTATTATTTTATTGGCTTATACTAATTTGAGTGCACAAATCCGCACATCACATAGTAGGTACACATGGTCTGAAAGCTCGTCCCATTATTTTAAAATTTAATGAGTTTTTATAATTAATCATTTATCGTAGTTCCATAAAATTTATGTTAGATGATACTAACAAGTTTCTGAAAAAAGATTTTTACAATAAATTACGAAGAAACTGTGCGGTCGATCTTGACGAAAAACAATTCAGGGCGATCGCCAACTGAAAACTTTCGATCAGTTTTTGAATTTTTAAAATTAGTTCAAAAATGCCAAAATGTCGTTTTTTTTAAGACGCTTTAATTTTTTGTCGACGACATCAGAGCCGATCAACCGATTTAAAGGATTTAAAAACATTCGATTTGTGTTGATAAATTGTCAAAGGCAGGTTTAGCGGTTTTGGAGATACAAAAAAAGTTTAAAAGGGTATCAATTTTATTTGAAAGAACTGATCATCCCAATAGAATGTTTAAAAAAATATATTGCTTGTGTTGACGGTGTGAAACAATGATTAGTTTCAAATTAACAGTTTTTGCTATTATCTCATTGTTATTTCTCACTGATAAATTTTATTGAACATTGATTACTTTTATTCCTCGAATATTTAATTACTGTTTCGATGATTTACATAGTGCTCACATAAGAAATACACAAATATAAACAACCAGAGAATTAGCTTGCGCAAAGTTGTTTAGATTTAATAATCTATAGTGTTGACAGACGATATTAGATAATGTCCATAAAAGATAAAAGAGTAAAATGATAGTGCCTGTAAACCACTAATCACCTTTTTTACTCGCACATCCGTATGAAAATTAACTAAATTTTAAATAATTAAAATTTTTCCGGGGCCTCTTGCGAGGCCCCCCCAGGCGCGAGGCCGTCGGCGGCCGCCGACACCGCCGACGCCTCGCGCCGCTACTGTCGGTAAGTATATATAAAATTAATTTGTCTATAATATTGTCTAACATCATAAAGCACTATATCAACTCGGTTTACTACAAAATGCTCTTGAAAATAGACGAGATGATTCAAGTCTAGAAACTTTAATAAAACAACCAAAGTCAGCAAAGTTTCTGATGTATTTATTTATCAAATATATCATAAGTTCTAAACCGTTCTTCTGATTTTAGGTGTATATATGGCAAATTTTTAGAAAATTAAATTGTCTATAATATTGTCTAACATTATGATATCCTACAGCAACTCGGTATACTTTAAAATTGTGATTAAAAATTAACAAGTATATTTTCAATGTCCAGAAGATTTAATAGGGAAACAGTAGTAAATTCCTGGTGCATTTATTTATTTGATCTATTGTAACTTCTAAACTGATTTACCGATTTTAGGACTATATATGGGAAATCCATATGAAATTAAATTATCTATAATATTGTCTAACATTATAATATCCTACAGCAACTCGGTATAATTTAAAATAATTATTGAAAATAAAATAGTGTAAACTTTAACACTGACTCGATGTTGTGCATTTACTCAGTAAATCTCTTATAACTTTGAAACCATGCGATTAGTATAAATGAAAATTATGTGTATTAGCAAATCTGATTTTCAGTAAAAAACATAAATTTTTCTTTCGGAAAGTAAATAACATAAACAAATATTTTTCGACACTCTTTTTGAAGCGAAACTTCTAATGCGACTTTTAGGTGTAAATTGTCTGCAAAAATTATAAATTGTCATAAATAAATAATTTTAAACTAGTCAAATTTACGATAGCCTAAACGAATAAAACAATTTACCTTTCACATATTATAAAAAAATTAAATAAATAAATAAATAATATTTCTCGACTTATGGTAAAGATACAGTAGAGTTATATGATAAATCTTAGTGTTTCTCAATTAAAATTTCAACACAACAAAATACAAAGTAATCATAAATCCATTAAAAGATATAACATTAAATCATCAGAATCTATTTTTTGTAGCTGTGCTAGAAAAAAAACACGATGTTTTGAAACCCAAAATTACTGTCCTAAATGTAAACTAGGCACTAAAATCAAACTATGTTTTTTGCCTTGGAAAACTTGACAATATGTGTAAATAATCGACAAAATCGATGAGGAATCAATATATTAATAAATAAGTGATTTACATACAATTTAACTCAAGTAGCACTTAGTTCTAAATTTATCAATTCAGATTTTCCCACAAAACTTAAACTTCTCCTTCAAAAAAAATTTGAGTACATATCTTTCAAGTTAATAATGTCCGACACTAAAATCAAACTAGGTCTTTTGCTTTAATGAAAAATTGCCAATATGTGTGAATAATCGAAAAAATCGATGAGAAATCAAAATATAATTAATAAGTGATTTAAATCTTTCTAAATTACCAATTGGGATTATCTTACAAAAACTTTTCCTTCGGAAAAAATTTGAGTACACATGTTTCAAATAAATTTTATAATTCTATAATTAATTCAAATCTTTCTTGATTTGTAACTAATTAAAATCGCATCCGCTTGTCTTTCATTCGTGCGCAAGCGGCGCCATCTCTTGACGCCTTCGAGAGCGACACGAATGAATTCACATCTGGAATTCATTTCAGTAATATATAGAAGCAGCAATTATTATTTAAAACCAGGCTGATATCGATATCATGGCATTTATTCTAATATTAAATTATAAACACACTTAATTCTTCACACGCAGTACAACTTAAAAGTCTAAAATTATTGCTAAAATATAGATTTACACATATTTTACGATGTTTTTGTAGAACTAGTGGTGCATGGCAAATCGTGTCTTAAGGCAAATTGCTGGAACTAAAATTATTAAAAGACTTTGCAAAACTTTGAAAGAATAGATTTTGAGGAATATTGAAATTTTTGAGAAAAATTGACTTTTGAAAAATTTGATTTTTTTTTATATTTTGATTTTTTTTTGTACTTTGATTTATTTGAAAATTTTCAACATTTTTTTAACACAATCGCGCTGCAGAGCTGATTTGGAGTCGAAATATCAAATGTACACAGAATTTGTACTTAATATTATAATCTTTATAAAATATCTGATGATACGATGTACATATGTCTAATGTTCATTTTTGACCGCCAAATGGCATTATTTTTCACACTTTTTCATTGTATCTCCGAAACAGCTAAACCTGCCTTTGCCAAAAACTAATCAGCACGTCTCATTATCAGTAAAAATCAAATGTTTTTGAATTATTCAAATCGGTTAATCCGTGTTCGCGAAATTGTCGACAAAAATTTGTATCCGCACACATACTTTCATTTTTCTAAGCCAAAATGTTCAAGAATTTTAATTTTCGATTTTTTTTTAATTTTCGCCCTCCGGGAAGTTAAAAATCATATAATATTTTTTGTACAAGGTTTACGCCGATTAAGTTGCAATAGTACGCATTATGTTACCGCCCATTTTTGTTCAGTCAATTAGTAGTTTTACCTTAAAAGTTTTGAAAATTTTGTGATTTCATAGATTTCGATGTGATCTTCTCACGAATTTCACTTTGCGACCTCGAATTTTTGCCGTTGCCGCCGTCATATGGGAAAATTGCGTCAAAAACCAGTTTTTTCAACTACATCTCCTTTCCGACTCATATTACAATAAAGTAAACTATATACAAAATTAAAACTAGACAAAATTTCCTATAATTTCTTCAATAACGTTTTTTTCTGTAAAATCAATAATTTTAGCATAT
>NW_020536999.1:7153722-7176030 GCF_003426905.1 Ctenocephalides felis
TGAAAAAAAAATTACTTTGAAAAAATAAGATTTTTGGGAAACTATAAATTGGACAAAAAATAACTTTTTTTTGAAAAAAAAAATTTTTAAAAAAAAAAATTTTTTTAATTTTTTTTTTTGAAAAAAAAAAATTATTTATTTGGACATATTGTGGAAGATCTGAACTTTTTTTCAAAGCAATCGTACTGCTTTAACTGCATAGGCACAAAATATAAAGCGCGTAAGCGCGCGTCGCTGTCTAACGCATAAGCATTGGTACGGAACCCATAGGAATGTTGACAAAATGTATACTTATTGTTAAAAATCTCTATAAAATATCTGATAATTGATGTGCATAGTTTAATGATCATTTTTGACCGCCAAATGGCTCATTTTTTAACTTTTTTCCTCCATATCTCCGAACCGCTAGACCTACCTTCATGAAAATTTCATCGATTTTAATCTTGTCAATACAAGTGAAATGTTTTTTGAATTATTCAAATCGGGCGATCGTCTCTTAAAAACTGAGTTACCGTTTTCGGGCACTTTTGCCCCGTATCTTCGGAACGGCTAGACCTGCCTTCGCCAAAAACTAATCAGCACGTCTCCTTATCATACGAATCGAATGTTTTTTGAATTATTCAATCGGTTGATCCGTGTTCCTGAAATCGTCGACGAAAATTTGTATCCGCACATACCTACACACACGTACATACATACACACACAAATACACACACACATACACACACACATACACACACACACAACACACACACACATAAATCCATTTTTTCTAAGGTATGCCAAAATGTTCAGAAACCTTTGAAACGTAAAGATATATAAAAATTTTCATTTTCGATTTTTTTGCGATTACTATAACTTACCCTACGGGAAGTTAATTAAACTGTCTATAATTTTGTCTAATATTATAAGGCATTATATCAACTCGGTATACTTTTAAATTGTGGTTGAAAATAAGTAAGTAATATCAGCGTGTAAGTAATATCAAACTTTAATAGGAAAATAGCAACAAGTTATAAAATGTTCTGTTTGTTTAAAAAAATGTTTGATTTTTTTTAAACCTAACGTGATTAATGGACGCCCCTTTGGTGTAAATGGTTTCAAAAATTGTGCAAAACCATTTTTTTAATAATTTTTAACATTATGAAGCTCTATTATAATTGAGTACACCTAAAAATCGTTGAACGTTGTATTTTCTTCGTAGTAAGTAAAATAACTCAATAAGTTAGGTATATGGAAAAGTGTATTTATATCTTATATTATCTATAACTCAAAAACCATTCGATTAATATAAATGATGTATTTGGCAAAATTGTTTAGAATTGAATGATTTATAATATTGTTTAACATTATCATATCCTACAGTAACCAGGTATACTTTAAAATTGCTCTTGAAAATAGAAAAGTATATATTCAACGTCCAGAAACTTATATAGAGAAATAGCAATAAACTCTCGGTGCATTCAAATATTGTAACTTTTAATTTGTTTGTACGATTTTAAGTGTGTATTTGGCAAATTTATATAAAATTAAATTATCTATAATATTGTCTAACATCATAAAGCCATATAACAACTCGATATACTCTAAAATTGCTATTAAAAATAGGCGAGTATATATTCAACATTCAGTAGCTTTATAAAGATATAAGAAAATATTCCTGGTGCCTTAGTTTATTTGATTTATTGTAACTTTTAAACTGTTTATACGATCTTAAGAGTAAATTCGGCGAATTTATGTAAAATTAAATTATCTTTAATATTTTCTAATATTATGATATCCTACAGCAACTCGGTATACACTAAAATTGCGATTAAAAATAGGCGAGTATATATTCAACATTCAGTAGCTTTATAAGATATTAAGAAAATATTCCTGGTGCCTTAGTTTATTTGATTTATTGTAACTTTTACAACTGTTTATCGATCTTAAGAGTAAATTCGGCGAATTTATGTAAAATTAAATTATCTATAATATTGTCTAATATTATAAAGCCATATAACTACTCGGTATACTTTAAAATACCTATTAAAATTGACAAGTGATCTCGATGTTCACAAACTTGAAGAGGGAATTAGTAGCAAACTCTCGGTGCATTTATCTAATAAATGTATTGTATCTTCTAAACTGTTTATCGGATTTTATGAGTATATTCAGGAAGTATATATAAAATTAAATTGTCTATAATAATGTCGAACAACAAAACAATCTACAGCAACTCCGTATACTTTAAAATAATTATTGAAAATAAAATAGTGAAACTTTAAACATGGAATTGATACAACCTCAATTATTACATACATTTACTCAGTAAATCTCTTATAAACTTCAAACCATTTGATTTATATGAGTGATGGACAAAGAGCCTGAAATAATAACTATTATTATTGATTACGGCTTGCTTATGAATAAAAATAAATAAATAAATAAATAGATGTATTCAGATAATTTTTCTATAACTAAATTATCTATATTTTTATCTAACATTATAGTGACCTACATCAACGCGGTATACTTTAAAAAAAAATTATTGAAAAAAAAATTGCTGTAAACTTTAACACTGACTAGATTTTGTATAATCAATCGGTAAATCTTTTGTATCTTCGAAACCATTCGATTAATATGAATGATGTATTAGACAAATTTATACAGAATTAAATAATTTAAAATATTGTCTAACATCATAAAGCCCTACAGTAACTCGGTATACTTTAAAATAATTATTGAAAATTGAAGGGTCAAAACTTCAACACATACTGGTTTTGGTACATTCATGCAGCATATCTCTTGTAACTTGAAAACCATTCGATTTATAAATGATGCATTAGACAAATTTATACAGAATTAAATAGTTAAAATTTTGTCTAACATCACAAAGCCCTACAACAACTCGGTATACCCCTAAAGCTCTCCTGAAACAACTAGTGATAATTTTTCAGTCCTTTATCAAATCCGATGCGGTCTTCTCCCTTCAAATGTTAAATGATGATGCAACTCGATTATTTTTGATGCGGTTTTAAAATCTGGCACAGTTGGCACATTAGTAGTGTTGGTGGTGTTGGTCTTTAATTTAGAATTCCATAATCAATTCGAAATGAGAGTAATTAAGGCTCCGTTGAGCCTATTTAGAGTCGTTCGAGATAATTGACTCAATAATCGCAACGGATTAAAGAATGCGAGGAATTCGTTTCATTCTAAAAGACTAGATATAAAATACACATGAACACACATTATATAATATATATAATATATATATATATATATATAAATCTCGTGTCACGATGTTGGTTCGCGATGGACGCCCAAACTACTGAACCGATTTTGAATTTTATTGCCTCATCGTGTGTATATACATCCAACTTAGGTTATAGGAAATTTTGAAAAGTAAATTTGAATATAAATATATAATTTTTATACATTTTTAAAAATATTGACAGAAAATGACCAAAAAAAAAACAAAACACTATAATGTCAAATGTCAAAATTTATGGATAATTCGAGAAAAAAGATGATTCTGAAAAAAAATTGACTGTTCAAAACATATAATTCAAAAACGTATACATATATAGATATATCCAACATTTATATCCGAATTAGATGAATTGTTATATTCAAAATCACAATTTATAGTTTTAAATATAATTAAAAATCAATGTTTATAAATTTAAATAAATGTTGACATGAAAAACGTCAAATGTCATTTGCCAATATTTATGAAAATAATTATATAAATAGATTTACAAGTTATATTTTTTTGATTAGCTTACCAAATTATTTCGGATACCAAAACTTCATCAAAACCTAATAGATCAGAGATCACAATAAAAAGCGGCATATTGAATTTAAAATTAATCATAAACAAAAACTTGACATTTCACAAAAAAAAAATTAACGACTTCAATAGGAAACAAATAAATCAATTATTCCAAGTTATTCATAAGCAATATTGCCAAACAAATCATAGATACAAAACATTATTGTAGAATATATACTATCATTTTCGTCCAAAAAGGAAATATGTTGACATTTATAAATTTAGTGCATATTGGATATATAAAATTGACATTCACTATTTAAATTAAATGAAAATGTAAAAAAATGATACTTATATAAAAAATTGTATATTTAGATAATGATACTGCGTTGATTTAGACTAATCCATGATGCGAATGAATTAATTTTGGAAGTATGAAATGTCAAATAATTTTGAAAATTATATAAAGTTTTTAACTATTTGTCAGAAAGAACATATTTTATTACAAATTCATATCCATATCAAGCACCAAAGTAATAAATAATACTTATAAAATGACATATTATTTATAGACAATATTTACCTTACTTAGCAAAACAACGTTTGCCGGGTCAGCTAGTATATATATATATATATATATATATATATATATATATATATATATATATGTCACAAGTTCTACAGAAAAGCGTCCCAAAATTGCTAGTGATTCCTTACATTAATATCTCTGAATGGTGAGATTCATTTTCTATTTTCAATTGCAATTTTAGAGTATATCGAGTTGCTGTAGGTCAATATGATGTTAGACAATATTATAAACAATTTAATTCTGTATATTTTTGCTCTTGGTTTATAATACAAAAAGGCGGAAGGGAGATATTTGACAACCTTATATTAATTTATATCCCAAATCTTGTATGGAACACTTAAAACGATTCATAAGGGCGAGTTCGTATTGGATTTGTTCAAAAAATTTATATTGAACTGTACTAAAGTGTTTTCAGGAAAATGTAGTGAATTTTATTTAGTTTTACTAAGCTAGATAAACAAAAGTGTCCCGGATTTTTTTTTGAGATATTAAAAAAACTGAAAAAATGTCTTGAAACCTTGTATGGAACACTTAGAATAATATATAAGAGCTAGGTTGAATTGGATTTATTCAAAAATAATATATAAAACTGTATTAAAGTGTTCTCAAGAAAATGTAGTGAATTTTATCTTGTTTCTTCTAAGCTAGATAAACAAAAGTGTCCCGGATTTTTTTTTGAGATATTAAAAAAACTGAAAAAATGTCTTGAAACCTTGTATGGAACACTTAGAATAATATTTAAGAGCTAGGTTGAATTGGATTTATTCAAAAATAATATATAAAACTGTATTAAAGTGTTCTCAAGAAAATGTAGTGAATTTTATCTTGTTTCTTCTAAGCTAGATAAACAAAAGTGTCTTAAATAAATTTTTTGAGATATTCAGAATTTTAGAAAAGTTACAAAAGATTAACTGACTAAATGTACAAAAAGTAGTACGTGTTAAAGTTTTGACCGTTATATTTTTAATATTTATTTGAAATATACCGAGTTGCTGTAGGGCATTATAATGTTAGACAATATTATTCATAATTTAATTCTGTAAAAATTTTTCTAATACACCATTCATATTAATCGAATGGTTTCAAAGTTACAAAAGATTTACTGTATGTATGTACATAAAGGAGTAAGTGTTGAAGTTTTAAATATTCAATTTTCAAAAATTATTTTAAAGTATACTGAGTTGCTGTAGGGATTTATGATGTATACAATATTATAAACTATAAAATTCTGTACAAATTTGTCTAATACACCATTCATATAAATCGAATGGTTTTGAAGATACAAAATATTTACCGAACAATGTACAAAAACCTTGTACGTGTTGAAGTTTTAATTGCGCTTTAAGGGCTTTGTGATATTAGACCATTTTATACAGTATTTAATTCTGTATAAATTGTCTAATACCTCATTTAAATTAATCTAATAGTTTTAAAGTTACAAAAAATTTATCGAACGAATGTACGAAAACAAGTACGTGTTGAAAACTTATTTTCTAATTGATTTTAAAGTATACCGAGTTGCTGTAGACTCGAGTTAGACCATATTCTAAGTTTGGTATACTGTAAAATCGCAATTGAAATTATCAAAATTAAATCGTAACTGAATTTCTGTATTCATTTGTGATATCTTTTATAACTTTTGAATGGTTATTTTAAACTAAATGAAGTATTTAGCAAATTTATTCAAAATTAAATAATCTATACATAATAAAATATTAAAATGACCTCTAGCAACTCAGTGTACTTTTAAATCGCCTTTGAATATACTACATTTTAAACATGAATTGACATCTAGTTTGTATTCATTTATTTATTACATCTGTTATAACTTTTGAACTATTGGTCCAAATGTAATGAAATATTTTGCAAATTTGTTCAAAATTTAAAAATCTATGGCGTTGTCTAATACTACAAAGCCCTACAACCACTCTATACACTCCAAAACCACTCAAAAATAGAACAAGTCAAATATTATAGTGTAACTTTGTGTATGTAAAAATCTATTTGTTTTTTCCAAGTGCTGTAACTTTTAAACCGTTTGTCTAAATTAAATGAAATATTCGAGAAATTTGTTCAAAGTTAAATTGTCTGTAATATTATCTAATATTATAATGCCCTTCATCGACTCGTTACACTTTAGAATTAATATAATGTAAAACAATGTGCACCAAGTAGCAGGTACAACAAGTTTATATATAAAAAGTATTTTTATATAATATCTCTCGTAACTTTTGAACGATTTATCTAAAATAAATAAAATATTTTGAAAATTAATAATTAAATTTAATGTTATATTGTCTAATATTATGATACCCTACAACTACTTGCTATAATTTAAAATTAACTTCAAGTAAAACAATGCACGCCTAGAAACAGGAACAACTTACATTACTTAAAAGTGCTTTTATTTATAATATCTCTTTAAACGGTTCGTCTAAAATAAATAAAATATTCTGGAAATTTGTTTAAAATTAAATTATCTGTAATTTTGTCTAAATTGTGATGCCCTAACAATCAGTATCCTTTAAAATTAATAAAAGTAAAACAACAAGTTTATTTACAACAAGTGCATTTATTTATAATGTCTCTTGTAACTTTCAAACGGTTCGTCCAAAATAAACAAAATATTCGAGAAATTCATACAAAATTAAACAATCTATGATATCGTCTAACATTATAATCCCCTACAGCAACTTTGTCTACTCATAAATTGCATGCAAACACCTCTCTCCTTACATCAATAACAATAAATATCTTATGTAATCCATAATTTCATGGCCGGGGATGAATTTCCTGTATT
This sequence comes from Ctenocephalides felis, assembly GCF_003426905.1. NCBI lineage: Eukaryota > Metazoa > Arthropoda > Insecta > Siphonaptera > Pulicidae > Ctenocephalides > Ctenocephalides felis. Next base: position 7,160,867 of record NW_020536999.1, read on the forward strand.
ATTTCGCCATAAAATCTGCCATTCAATGCAAATCGATCCTCGGGGACATAATTATCGATATTGAGTATCGATAATGTCGATATTATCGACACAATGATCGATACGGACGAGAGACGTAATAGTTATCGATGTGATGGTCATAAATCACTTTTGTAATAAATAAATAAATAAATGTGCTCTATTCAAAGGCGAGTTTAAAGTATACCGAGTTGGTGTAGTGCATCATAATATTCAACAATAATATGAATTATTTAATTTTAAATAAATTTGTCGAATATTTCATTACAATTAGAAAAATTGTTTAAAAGTTATTACAGATGCAATAAATCAATACATATAACTATACGATTAGAATTCCATTCACATTTAAAATGTAGCATATTCAAAGGCGATTTTAAGTATACCGAGTTGATGTACGGTATCAGAATATTAAACAATATTATAAATAACTTAATTTCAACAAATTTGTCGAATATTTCATTACGATTAGACGAATTGTTCAAAAGTTTAAAAAATATAATAAATGACTATACGACTAGATTCAAATTAAAATTCATTCAAAACTAAAATGTACTATATTCAAAGGCGATTTTAAAGTACACTGAGTTGTTGTAGAGATTTATAATATTAGGCTACATTATAGATTATTTAATTTTAAACAATTTTGTCGAATATTTCATTACAATTAGACAAATTGTTCAAAAGTTATGAAAAATACAAGAAATGAATACGTATAGCTATACGACTAGATGTCCAATCAAAATTAAAATGTAGTATATTCAAAGGCGATTTTAAAGTATACCGAGTTACAATAGGGCATCATAATATTAAACAATATTATAGATTATTTAATTTTAAGCAAATTTGCAGAATATTTCATTACAATTAGACTAATTGTTGAAAAGTTATGAAAAACGCAATAAATGAATACGTATAACTATACGACTAGATTTCCATTCACATTTAAAATGTACTATATTCAAAAGCGATTTTAAAGTATTCGGAGTTGCTGTAGGGCATTATAATATTCAATAATAATATAGATTATTTAATTTTGAAAAAAATTATCGAATATTTCATTACAATTAGACAAATTGTTTAAAAGTTATGAATTATGCAAGAAATGAATACGTATAACTATACGACTAGATGTCCATTCACAATTAAAATGTAGTATATTAACAGGCAATTTTAAAGTATACCGAGTTGCTGTAGGGCATCATAATATTAGACAATATTAAAATTTATTTAATTTTGAACAAATTTGTCGAATATTTCAATAAAATTAAACAAATTGTTAAAAAGTTATGAAAAACGCAATAAATGCATACGTAAACTATACGACTTGATGTCCATTTACAATAAAAATGTAGTATATTAAAAAACGATTTTAAAGTATACCGAATTGTTATAGGGCTTTATAATATTAGACTACATTATAGATCATTTAATTTTGAAGAAATTTGTGGAATATTTCATTACAATTAGACAAATTGTTCAAAAGTTATGAAAGATGCAATGGACGAAGACGTATAACTATACGACTAAATGTCCATTCAAAATTAAAATGTACTATACTCAAAGGCGATTTTAAAGTACACTGAGTTGTTGTAGAGATTTATAATATTAGGCTACATCATAGATTATTTAATTTTAAACAATTTTGTCGAATATTTCATTACAATTAGACAAATTATTCAAAAGTTATGAAAAATACAAGAAATGAATACGTATAGCTATACGACTAGATGTCCAATCAAAATTAAAATGTAGTATATTCAAAAGCGATTTTAAAATATACCGAGTTGCTGTAGGGCATCGTAATATTAAACAATATTATAGATTATTTAATTTTAAACAAATTTGCAGAATATTTCATTACAATTAGACTAATCGTTCAAAAGTTATGAAAAACGCAATAAATGAAGACGTATAACTATACGACTTGATGTACGTTCACAATTAAAATGTAGTATATGCAAAGGTGATTTTAAAGTATACCGAGTTGCTGTAGGGCATTGAAATATTAAACAATATTATAGCTTTCTTAATTTTGAACAAATTTGTCGAATATTTCATCACAATTAGACGAATTGTTCAAAAGTTATGAAAAATGCAAGAAATGTATACGTATAACTAGGTGTCCATTCAAAATTAAAATGTGTTATATTCAAAGGCGATTTTAAAGTATGCTGAGTTGCTGTAGGGCATTATAATATTAAACAATATTATACATTATTTTACTTTGAACAAATTTGCTAAACATCATATATCAATAAATCGAATAATTCTAAAGTTACAAAAGATATACTGAAACAGTGCACATTTTTGTCAGAAACTTTTTGAAATATTTTTTAATTTTCTAAGGCGATTTTAAAGTACACCGAGTTGATATGGAGCAATATAATATTGCACAAATATGTTAAAAATATATTATTCAAAAACTTTATCAAATATTTGATTCATATTAAATCAATATTCTAAAAGTTATAACTCATTTATAAATGCACCAAAATCTTGTTACCGGTCAATTCGTACCGCACTATAAATAGTACACCGGGCTAATTTATTACGCCTGAACAATAGGCTAATTTAACGTCTGATTTAATATTATCTTAAATTACTTTTGTTACAATAAGATTATAAAATATTTGTTTATCTACTCTTGTAATATATAACTTTCTTATCACGTAATGCGTTATTTAGATACGCTCTAATTTCGTATAAGAAACTTTGATATTCTGAAGGAATTTTAGAGTATACTGAGTTGCTGTAGGGCATTAGTATATTAGGATGAATAATAGCTTGATTAATTTTGTACAGATTTTTCAAAAACACCATCTATATTAATCGAATGGTTTTTAAGTTATAGAAGATCTAAGAAACCAATGCACGTTTTCATATTTTGTCCCAGAGATAATACTGTGATACTTTTAGATTTTCTTAAAGGATTTTGAGATATACTGAGTTGCTGTAGGTACTTTTGGTATTTAGAAAATCTATAGATTATTTAATTTTGTATAAATCTGTCTAACACACCATTCATATTAATCGAATGGTTTTTGAGTTTTGCAAGATTTAAACAACCAGTGCACATTTTCCTCAAAACAGCAGCAATTTGCATATTCTAAGACAGTTTTAAAGTATACCAAATAGCTGCAGGTACCGATTTCCAACATCAGGGTTTTCAAAATATTTTAAAAAATCATCACCCAAAAAATAAATTCAATAAACAAACTACAACCATATTAAAATCGAACTGATCCATCCATAAGTCATCTCGAAAAGTTCTTAATATCATTTCTAATGTTTCGATTTCCCTTTTTGCATTGACACGGTTTTGTTAAATTGGCCCTTTAGCCAATTGTTGTCGAATTGGGCTTTTTTTAGGCCTAGTCATTCCATATAATAGAATATTAGGATGATAACCGTCTTGGAATCGTTGTCAAAATCATTTTTGGTGACCACGATTTCGTATAATTGCGATGACTTGCTCGAGGTAATGGATAGCCAGAGAGCTGGAGGAAAATATAGAGGAAAAATTTAAAAAAATATAATTTATTTTTTTATCATTGTAATAATTATTTATTTATAATATTATATTATTTTGTAAAGTGACCCCTATTTTTGAATCCATTTTACTCCTGGACTAAATGAGATGTTAAAGCTATTCAAAAAATATTTTATTTGGGACACATTATATTATTAATTTATATTTTTAAATATGCATTTTTGGTTTTATGTAGCCCAGTATGATTAGGGTAAAAATAATAATAAAACCCTATAATACAAATATTATTTAGAATTCATTTAGAATTCATTTTTACTTCTGAGCTAAACAAGGTATTTAAACAATTTAAAAAGTGTTTTATTTAGGGCACATTACCAAATTTGTACATTATCAAATATGTATATTTTGGTTTTAAAATAAATTAAACATCAACTAGAGTAAAAATAATAAAAGACTATAATGCAAATATTATTTAGTAAAGTGACCCCTATTTTTGAATCTATATTACTCAACAAAATTTTTAAACGATTCAAAAAATATTTTATTTAGGACACTTTACGTTATCAAATATGTATATTCTGATTTCAAAATATATTCCAGAATAATTAGGGTAAAAATAACAAAAAACTATAATGCAAATTTTATTTTGTAAAGTGACCCCTATTTTTGAATCGATTTTTCTCCTGAACTAAACAAGATATTCAAAAAATTTAGAAAGTGTTTTATTAAGGACATTTTAAATTATGCAAAATGTATATTTTGGTTTTATAATGTATTACGCAACATTCAGAGTAAAAATAATGAAAAACTATAACACAAATTTTATTTTCTAAAGTGACCCCTATTTTTGAATCCATATTACATCTGAACTAAACAAAGTATTTAAACAATTCAAAAAGTGTTTCATTCAGGGCACTTTACATTATCAAATATGTATATTCTGATTTCAAAATATATCCCAAAATAATTAGGGTAACAATAATAAAAACCTATAATACAAATATTATTTAGTAAAGTGACCCCTATTTTTGAACCCATTTAACTCCTGAACTAAACAAGATATTAAAACAATTCAAAAAGTATTTATTTGAGACACTTTAAATTAATAAATATGTATATCCTGATTTCAAAATTTATTCCAGAATAATTAGGGTAAAAATAATAAAAAACTATAATACAAATATTATTTAGTAAAGTGACCCCTATTTTTGAATCCATTTAACTCCTGAAATAAACAAAGTATTAAAACAATTCAAAAAGTGCACTTCAGGGCACTTTATATTATAAAATATGTATATTTTGATTTCAAAATATATCCCAAAATAATTAGGGCAAAAATAATAAAAAAAACTATAATGCAAATAGTATTTTGTAATGTCACCCCTATTTTTGAATCCATTTAACTCCTAAACTAAATAATAAAAATAATAAAAAAATATAATGCAAATATTATTTAGTAAAGTGACCCCTATTTTTGAATCGATTTAACTCCTGAACTAAACAAAGTATTAATACAATTCAAAAAGTATTTCATTCAGGGCGATTTACATTATCAAATATGTATATTCGGATTTCAAATTATATCCCAAAATAATTAGGGTAAAAATAATAAAAACCATTAATACAAATATTATTTAGTAAAGTGACCCCTATTTTTGAATCAATTTTTCTCCTGAACTAAACAAGATATTCAAAAAATTTAAAAAGTGTTTTATTAAGGACATTTTAAATTATGTATATGTATATTTTGGTTTCAAAATAAATTGAACAACAACCAGAGTGAAAATAATAAAAAACTAAAATGCAAAGCTAAAATGCAATTTCGTAAAGTGACCCCTATTTTTGAGTGCATTTTACTACTAAACTAAACAAGATATTCAAAAAATTCAAAAAGTATTTCATTAAGGACATTTTAAATTATGCAAAATGTATACTTTGGTTTCAAAATGTATCACGCAACAATCGGAGTAAAAATAATATAAAAACATAAACCAAATGTTATTTCCTAAAGTGACCCCTATTTTTGAATCCATTTTACTCCTAAACTGAACAAAATATTTGAATAATTCGAAAAGTATTGTATTCAGCACATTTTAAATTTAATAAATTTGCATGTATATATTTCTCATGTATCATTTCCTCCTTACAAATTTACACCAAGCTCTCCCACTATTTCCTTCCACAATGAATCGTTCTATGTATCATGTCGTTAAATTTACATTATCACAATTTTAAATTGAAATACAATGTTGTTTGTACAAAAAAATGGCCTTGCCTCTTTTGTAAAAGACACACAGACATTTATTTTATTATATAATATAAATATTTCTTAAAATCTTTTTAGAAATAGAAATAAAATAAATATTACAACGAAAGAATTATAAAGGAATTTATTATTCATGTTTGGTGGAAAGTTTTAGTGGGACTTATTGGTAGATTGCAAAATGGTTTGGAAGTATTAATTTATATTAATGGTAATAAAATTATATTTTATATATTAGTTTAGTGTATTAGTTTCAAGTTTCAACACTTTCAACTGGCGGATAAACAGCATTAAGGCCACAAAAATATTTTCATAAAATTAAGCATCTCTCACTCAAGTTTAAGTCTGGATTCCAGGTCGTTTCCTAATTTCTTATAAATCTTAAATTTTCCTAAATCCTGACACCTGTTATCAGTCTTATCACAGTCCCTTCTGTCACCTGTCCCTTCACTTTATACAAAATTAAATATTTATCCAAGAAATTTCTTGTAAAAACGGAACAAACACAAAACTTCAACTCGGTAAACGAAAGCGTAGTGCAGGGTCAATATTAGTACAGAGAGACGAGAGATTAGTTTTGTGTTTTTTAAAATACTAATTAGTAATTGGTCTGTAATAATTGTAGTGAGCATTATAGAGTAATTGAGTCTTAGTAAAATAGTTTTTAGTTTGTTGCAATATATGGCGCGGTTTGGGAGTAAAATGGGTTCAAAAATAGGGGTCATAGGACAAAAAAACTTGTTTGGGTTACAATTTTTTTGATTATTTTTTTCTTGTGTTGCAAAATACATTTTGAAATTAACATATACATATATAATAATGTAAAGTGTCTTAAATAAAATACTTTTTGAATTGTTTTCATATCTTGTTTAATTCTGGAGTAAAATGGTTTCAAAAATAGGGGTCACTTTACAAAAAAATATTTTTCTTAACAAAATGTTAAGAAGGTTTTTAATATTTTTTTCATGATTATTGGGGAAATTTTTTTGAGACAAGTACAAGTAGATATCATGGCTTAAAATGTTCTGAATAAAATACTTTTTAGATTGTTTGAATATCTTGTTTAGTTTAGGAAAAAAATGGTTTCAAAAATAGGGGTCACTTTGTGAAAATATTTTTCTTAACAAAATGTTTATAGTTTTGTATTATATTTACCCTGATTATTGGGTGATACTTTTTGTATCAAATATGATTAGATATTATAGATGAAAGTGTTCTGAATTAAATACTTTTTGGATTGGATTAATATCTTGTTTAGTTTTGGAGTGAAATAGATTCAAAAATAGGGGTCATTTTGTGAAAATTAATTTTTTAACGAAATGTTTACAGTTTTTTATTATTTTTACAATGATTATTGTGAGAATTTTTGAACCAAATATATGTAAATATTTTAGCTTAAAGTGTACTGAATGTAACACTTTTTGGATTATTATATTATCTTGTTTAATTCAGGAGTAAAACGGTTTTAAAAATAGGGGTCACATTGTGAAAATATATTTTTTTAACAAATTGTTTATAGCTTTTATTATTTTTACCCTGATCATTTTGTGATACTTTTTTGAATCAAACATACATAGTTATTATAGATTAAAGTATTCTGAATGATATACTTTTTGGATTGTTTCAATATCTTGTTTAGTTCAGGAGTAAAATAGTTTCAAAAATAGGGGTCACTTTGTGAATACATATTTTTTAACAAATTGTTTATAGTTTTGTATTATTTTTTCCGTGATTATTGTGGGAAATTTTTTTGAGGCAAATATGATTAGATATTATAGACTAAATTATTTTGAATAAAATACTTTTCGAATTGTTTTAATATCTTGTTTAGTTCAGGAGTAAAATAGATTCAAAAATAGGGGTCACTTTGTGAAAATTTATTTTTTAAACACAAGCAAATTTGCTTAACAGGTTTTAATGCTTTTTTAGAGTATTTCAAATTGTTGTATAGGCTATTGGTGTTAAACAATTTTGTTTCTTGTTTAATTCTAATCATTTTTTCTAAACACATCATTCATATTAATCGAATGCTTTAGAAGTTATGAAAGATATATTGAAGCGATGCATTTACAAATGTATAACTCGTTAGGCTGGAGATTTATTCATTGCATTGGAATTTTAGGCTATCCTGAGTTGCTTTTTTGGTATACAACAATTGTTTATTTAATTCTGAACAAATTTGTCTAACACTACATGTATATTGAGCGAATAGTTTAGGATTTATGAACCAAACAAAAAGTACATAGAATAAATTTTTATCCTCATCATGTTTTCATATTTGTTCACAATTTTGGCCGGTATATGTAAATCTTATGAACTAAAACATAGTACCAGATTGTAGCTACATATATTCCTAAACTACAACAAAAATTTGAATCTCTAGCTATTTTTTAATACTCATTATTCACATTTTTGCAAATTTGTAAAAATTTATGAACAAACTTGTATTGCAAATAGTATCTACCTCTAGATTGCAAATTTGTACCTCTAGATCCATTTTGCATACTCATTAATCCTTCCTGAACATATTCCTGCACCTTTTAATACACTTATGATCTATATTTATAAACCTTACGTTTGTTCACAAAATTTTGCAAATTTGTAAAAAATTATGAACAAATTTAGGTTGCAAATTGTACCTACATATCTCCTCAAACCACAACAGAAAATTTAGAACTCTAGGTCCATTCTAAACACTCATTAATCCATTCTAAACATACTCCTGCACCAAAAGCGTTTCTATTAACTTCATTAATTATTCACAATCTCTTCTTCACGAACAAAACACACACACCGTTGACTTGTACAAATATTGACTCTCAAGAAGTTTAACTTCAATATTTATCTCGAACTATTTTCCGGCAGCTGGAGAACGAATTAAATTATAAAATGATAAAAAAATAGGGTCACCTTATAGTACTTTTATTAGGGTCACCAAAAATTGTAATTTAATTTAGATTAGAATTAATTTTTATTAAGATGTTTAGAATAATTTTTTTATTTTTTTTTACAGGCCGAATGTGTGCAGGACGAGGTACAGGACTTACTGTTGTCCAGGATGGTCAATTCAGGCTCATACAGGATTTTGTCTTGTTCGTGAGTATACTTTTTTATACTTTCTTATTTTTTTTATACCTTTGTGTACTTTTTTGAATTTTTTACACTTTTTATCGTCACGCTATCATTATTTTATTTATAATAATTTGTTATATTTTGTGGTGCTCAGTATCATGCCTTCTTATACTTTTTTATACTTCCTAAACTTTTTATACTTCCTAAATCTTTTCTATTCTTTTGTACACTTTTTTTAGATTTTTATTTTATTTTCCTTTTCCGTTAGAAATGATAATTGCTTATTATATTCTATTATAACTTAGGATGTTTAGTATTATGCTTTTTATACTTATTATCCTCTTTCATTTTTTATTGAACTTTATATTTTTTCGTACATTTTTTTCAATTCTTAATCATACATTTTATTTAATCTACCTTCTTATAATTTGTAATGTTTTTTATTAAGCTTTTTTATACATTATTCACTTTTTATATTTTTTTATTTCTTCTTATACTTCCTGATGCTTTCTTTTATTTTGTTTTTTTTTTATTATTTTTTCAACTTTGCTATAATTTTTCTTGATTCGTAATAATCAGTTTTGTAATTTGTAGTTACATTTGTTTTTGATTTTTGAACTTTTTATGTTTTCTTATACTTTCTTAAGATTCATTACCCATTTTTATACTTTTCAACCTTTTTACACTTTTCAGGAATCAAATTTCTTTATATGCAATTTTATTTTTTATGCTATTATTAAATCATATTACATTCAATTTCATTTTTTATGCTTTATTATACTTTAGTTTAAGTTATTTTTTATACTTTTTGAGCTATCTTATACTTTCTTAACTTTTATTGCAAAGTTTTATACTTTTCAACTTCCTAATAATTTGACCGAGCGAAATAAAAAAAAACTAGCTGTAAGTGGAATTCTGTCTTGAGGCAATTATGGCATCGTGCCTTAAGGCAAATTGCTGGAACTTCCCGTACCGTAACGAAATGTTCGAGGAATACTGAATGTTTTCAAATAGATTATTATAAATATTGTAACATTGTCTAATATTTATAAGAATTATATAAACTGAATTGCAAGGTTAAAATTATTTGTTTAAAGTATATTAGAAATTTAGTCAGAATTAAAAATAAAATCTGAATTATTTTCGATATACAAAAAATAAAAAAAAAAAAAAAAAAAAGGAATTTTTTTTTCCAAAATCAATTATTTTGTTAAGACAAGCAGAAAGTTATTTGAATCATTTAAATCGGACGCTTAGTTCTCTCAAAAACCGCCATTTTTTACATATTTAGCTCCGTATCTTCAAAATGGCTGGGCCTGCCTTTTCCAAAAACTAATAAACACTTCTCCCAATCATTACTAATTGAATGTTTTTTAGATCATTCAAATCGGATACTCCGTTCTCTCAAAAAGTCGATTTCTATTTTCTGCATTCTTTGCTCCGTATCTCCGAAACGGCTGGACCTGCCTTTGCCCAAAAATAATCAGCTCTTTTCCCTATGAGTAGGAATCGAATGTTTTTTAAACCATTCAAATCGGTTGATTCGTGCGCCCGAAAACGTGGACGAAAAATTTTATCCACACACACACACACATTCATTTTTTCTTAGGTATGTCCAAATGTTCAGAAACATTCAAAACGTCGAGAAATGCAAAAAATTTCAATTTCGATTTTTGGACGATTACAAGAACTCACCCTACGGGAAGTTAAGAATGTAAAGAAAGAGAAAGTGGTATTCTACTGCAAAAGCAGGAAGGAAACTCCACAATATTTGAAGTAAAAAGAGGATGTGAATCCTCTTACCACTAGAAAAGGGACCCTTCCTACGGACCCTAGAACAATTTACCAATTACGTAACGAAACGAAACGCGATCCGTCCGAGCGTTTCTTTTTTTTTTCTTATTTTCTTATTACGGCGACGTCGACATGTGCTCGTAGACGAACGGCTCGTTAATAAATAATTTAATATTCGTATCGGGGGATATTTAAAACGAGCAAACTCGTATTTCATGTCGATACCTGATTCGATATGATTTGACTTGATTTGATTTAATAAGCAGGTCGATAGTATCGAATTACCGATAATTAATAGAGAACCTGCTGCTACTACTGCCGTGCTATCGATATATATATCGATATATATATATATATATATATATATATATACATGTATATACGCGTGACTCGCCTATAGAAAAACGACCTCTGGGTAAGGTAAATATTTATATCGTGGATGGAAATTCCAATGGAAAAATATCGATTGTCGTCGATATTGATATTATAATTGTTCTATGTAATCGATACGTTCTTATTTCACCACTATTTAACTTCCCGAAGGCGAAGTTTATGTTTTCATAAAAAAATCCGATTCCCTAATTTTATGTTTTCTCGACGTTTCAAGACATTCTGAATCGAATGAGACCAACATTTGGAATAAGTATGTGCGTGTGTGCGTGTGCTTGTGCGGGAACAGATTTTTTGCCGTAAATCGAGGTTTTCTCAAAAAACGGCTGGACCGATTTCGGTGTTAAAAAGTCATTCGATGTATCTCGATGAGGACTGTCGTTTCTCCGTTTTGTGCGATTAACGGCCGAGCCGTTTCTTTATAAATAGCAGAAAAGTGAAAATTTTTTTGTCCACGTTTTAGCCCGCAATTCTGAATTGATTTTGAAAATTCAAAAACCGTTTGAAAGATATTGGTTGGGAATCGTGCTGATTAGCTTTTGGTAAAGATCGGCCGGGCCGTTTTTTGTAACAAAATCGGATTTTTAACTTCCCGTAGGGTAAGTTATAGTAATCGCAAAAAAATCGAAAAAGAATATTTCTATACATCTTTACGTTTCAGAGGTTTCTGAATAGTTTGGCATACCTAAGAAAAAAATGTCATTTGGCGGTCAAAAATAAACATTAGACATATGTACATCGTATTATCGGATATTTTATAAAGATTATAATAATAAGTACAAATTTTGTGTACATTTATATGAGTTCCGTACCAAAGTTTACACGTTACACGACAAAGCGGCGCTTACGCGCTTTCGATTCCAAATCAGCTATACAGCGCGATTTCTTGAAAAAAAAAATCAAAATTTTCAAAAAAATCAAATTACAAAAGAAAATCCAAATATAAGAAAAATCAAATTTTTCAAAAATGTCAATTGCTTCAAAAATTTCGAAATCTCTCAAAAATCTAATTTTTTCAAAGGTTTTTTTAATAATTTAGTTTCCGGTACGAGAAGTTCTAGCAAATTGCCTTAAAGGACTGTGCCATGCACCACTAGTTTGTTTTAGTTTTTGTATTCTTTTATTATTTGCTCGTCAGTAGAGTCCTTTTTTCCTCGTTTTAGTCTTCTTGCTCTTTTGTAGTAGAAATCTCAATTTGCTCGTCAGTAGCATCCCATTTTGCTTATTTTACTCTTTGTACTCATTTTTTTAGTCAATAGAGTCTATTTAATACTAGTTTAATTTTTGTTCTCATTTTTTTTAGTTTTTTCGCTAGTAGAATTTTTTTTCGTTTATGTTTTAATTTTGTTATTTTTTTATTCCTTTTGTTTGTCAGTAGAGTAATTGTTTAAGTTTTCCATGTGTTTGTCTTTGTACTTTTATTTTAGTTTGCTCGTCAGTAGAGTCTCCTTTTTTACCTATTTCAGTTTTCTCGTCAGTAGAGTCCTTTTTTAACTCGTTTTGGTCATTTTACTTTTTTTTTAATTTTCTCGTAAGTAGAATCCCTTTCATAACATGTTTTAGTCTGTACTGTTTTTTCAGTTTGCTCGTCAGTAGCGTCCCTATTTTACTTGTTTTTATTTGATTTTTTTAAACTTTTATTTTTAATTTGCTTGTTAATTGAATCTCTTTCTTTCTTTTCTATTTTGCAGTAGAGTTTATTTTCAGTATGTTTAATTTTTTCTTCGGTAGAGTTTTTTGCTTTTATTATATTAGATTTCTGAAATTTCTAATTTTAGAAAAACTAAGTTCATTTCTATCTATTTAGGATCTATTTATTTACTTTCTGAGGTAAAAGTTTATGTTTTTGGCATAAAATCCGATTGGCTCATTTTACGTCTTTTCGATGTTTAGCAAACAATGTACCTGCCTTCGGGCAGACAACCATCTATCATTAATATCTACTTATGTAGGGTTATTTTATGCAATTTACCTTAAAACATAATGTCACTTACACCTAGTTCTGTTTTCCTGAACTAATTCTCACCGAGATGTGAATTCTCACGCCTTCACCTCCTCATTACATTTTGTTATCTTCATCATCATCCTTTATCTTTGCCATTATCTCTGTCGTATATTTATTTACCAAAATCACTACAATTTATTTAAACAAATTACCGGGTTTTAGGTTAAGATTACCAAAATTGCTAATATTACCAAAATTATAACCCTGTTTTTTGCTTTTTTGCAGCCGTTTGCCGAAATTGTCCGAGCGGAAAGTGCCTGAAGCCAAACATTTGCCAATGTGATGGAGGATATTTGGCGTCGTCCTGTTCGGGAAAACATTGTAAGTAGATAAAATGTACATGTATATATATATATATATATATATATATATATATATACTGGTGAGTTATTTTGGAGTAACACCAAGTAAAAAAACTAAAGCAGTTGTAAAAAAGCTTAATTTAACCACACGTTTCGGTCTTTGTCGAGACCGTCATTCAGTGGAACAAAAAAAAATTAATTATACAAAAACATACTACACCATTACACAGTAATAAACCAAGCTATTAATAACTGGAACATTCAAAACTAATGATTTTTGACAATATTTTGTTGCATTTTAGTGTGTACAGAGTAACTGACGTCTAAATACTGAATGAAAATTCGGTTATTAAAATTCGATTTTTATTGAGTAGCAAAAATTACTTATTTATTTGTTTAAATTATTTGTTTAAAAGGTTGTGGTATATCAGTGGTCTTAACATTGACAGAGTTTAAAATCAATAAAATACCAAATTTTTACTTTTCAAATATAATAATTTTATTAACATTATTAGTTAGACCAACATTTGCTATTGATACAAACACACCAGAAGGTTTACCTATCGTATAATTCAATTCAAGATATTGTTGGGTCTTTTAACATTGTTAATTAGTTTTTAGTATATAAAATAAGTTTTAGTTAAATGTTAGTTTATTTCATGTTTTACTAACTGCATGACTTTAAGAGTTCCTTAAAACTAGACAATTCTTCTTATCAACAAGGTACAAACAAAAACTTTTGAAATCGAAAATTTTATCCAAATTTCTAAATCTGAATTTTTATTTATCAAGTCGATCATGTAACTTGCCTAAAGGCAAAATGCCACTTGCAACTAGTTAGTGAATAAAATAAGTTTTAGTCTAAATTTTACTTTGATGTCCTATTCACTGGTAACAATGATCTGTTCCATTTTTGCCCATTCTTCCTATTTCAGTGTGCGAAATATACATTTTACAAGCAAGTTTTAAATAGTTTCTCGTGTGTAAAGACTTCCCTGTATCACGACGAATATTTCAAGACCAAAATTAGCAAAATCGGTTCAGCCGTTCTCGAGTTTTATTAAACTTGAATATGAATTTTAAGGTATACAACTTTGTCTCCGCCGTTTTTACAATACGAGTTCTTTACAATAACGGCGGCAACAAAGTGGTGCGGACTTTTGGATTTATATAGTCATTGAAAATTTCAATTAACTCTGGTGGGAAAGGGACTCTCCTCACGAGCAAACTAAAAAAAAGAGTACGAAGACTAAAAGAAGTACACAAAGGACTCTACTGGTGAGCACACTAAAAATAAGAGTACAAAGTCTTAAACAATTGGAAAAGGGGATTTTACTGACGAGCAAACTAAAAAAAGGAGTACAAAGCCTAAAACAAGTTAAAAGAGACTCTACTGACGAGCAACCTAATCAATGAGTAAGGAGACAAAAACCAGTGAAAAGGGCACTCTACTGACAAGCCAATTAAAAAAGAGTACAAAGACTTAAATAAGTGAAAAAGGGACTCTACTGATGAGCAAACTAAAAAGTACTGTAGAAAGACTAAAACAAGTAAAAAAATGACTCTACTGACGAGCAATCTAAAAAGAAGTACGAATGCCAAAACAAGTGAAAAAGAAACTCTACTGACGAACAATTAAGAAAAACTGATTACAAGTCTCAATGTGAAAAAGGACTCTACTAATGTCGGCATTTCAACTACAAATTATTCAATATTTCAATATACATGTGTATATAACAGTATCTACTAGATTTTAGTAAATTTTATCTGGTTTTCATTGAAGTATATAAAATAGAGTGACCACCGCAAATTTCTAAGGTATTTAAA
>NW_020536999.1:7177030-7204637 GCF_003426905.1 Ctenocephalides felis
AATCGAAACGTAAGAACTTTTTCGATACTTATGATGATAGATAAATACACAACGATAGGGTTTCCAATTTTTTTCTTAAAAAATTAAACATTTTTTCATAATTTATATGACAAAAAATGATTTTTTTACGTTGGGACACTCAGATCAAATCTCAATCTCCAGCCTGGATTTGAAGTCGTTTCCTAATTTTAAATTTTCCTAAATCCTGGCACCTGTTATCAGCCTTATCACAGTCCCTTCTGTCACCTGTCCCTTCACTTTATACAAATTAAATATTTATTCAAGAAATTTCTTGTAAAAACGGAACAAACATAAAACTTCAACTCGGTAAACGAAAGCGTAGTGCAGGGTCAATATTAGTACAGAAAGACGAGAGATTAGTTTTGTGTTTTTTAAAATACTAATTAGTAATTGGTCTGGACTAATTGTAGTGAAAATTATATAGTAATTGAGTCTTAATAAAATAGTGTTTGGTTTGTTGTAATATCTGGCGTGGTTTTGGAGTAAAATGGGTTCAAAAATAGGGGTCATAGGACAAAAAAAATTGTTTAGATCGTAGTTTTTCATAATATTTTTCCTGGTTGATGTGTAATTTATTTTGAAATCGAAATATACATATTTAATACCTTAAAGTATCCTTAATAAAATACTCTTTGAATTGTTTAAATATCTTAATTAGTTTAGGAGAAAAATGGATTCAAAAATAGGGGTCACTTCACAAACAAATATTTTTTAACAAATTGTTCAGAGTTTCTTATTATTATTACCCTGGTTAGAGTGGGGTAGTTTTTGAACCAAATATATGTAAATATTTTAGCTAAAAGTGTTATGAATGAAATACTTTTTGGATTGTTTTATTGCCTATTTTAGTTTCAGAGTAAATTGGATTCAAAAATAAGGGTCACTTTACAAAAAATCATTTTTTAACAAATTGTTTATAGTTTTTTATTTTATTTGCCCTGATCATTTTGTGATACTTTTTGAACCAAATATTACTAGATATCACAGATTAAAGTGTTCTGAATGATATACTTTTTAGATTGTTTTTATATCTTGTTTAGTTCAGCAATAAAATGGTTTCAAAAATAGGGGTCACTTTACAAAAAAAATATTTTTTAATAAAATGTTTGTAGTTTTAAATTATTTTTATCATGATCATTCTGTAATACTCTTTGAACCAAATATGATTAGATATTATAGATTAAAGTATTCTGAATAAAATACGTTTTAAATTGTTTTAATATCTTGTATAGTTTAGGAGTAAAATTGTTTTAAAAATAGGGGTCACTTTGTGTACATTTATTTTTTAACACTAATAAATTTGTTTTACAAGTTTTTAACTGTTTTTTTAGAAGATTACAAATCATTTTAGACACTTTTGGGGTTAAACATTTTTGTTTGTTGTTTAATTCTAAACATTTTTTCTAAACACATCATTCATATTAATCGAATGCTTTGGAAGTTATAAAAGATATATTGAAGATATGTATTTACAAATGTATAACACGGTAGGTTGGAGATTTATTTATTGCATTGGAATTTTAGAGCATCCTGAGTTGCTCTACGGACTTTTATTGGTATATAACAATTGTTTTTGTAATTCTGAACAAAATTGTCTAAAACTACATTTGCATAGAATAAATTTCTATACTCAATCGGATATTATGTTTGTCCACAATTTTTGCAAGCATATATAAAACTTATGAACCAAAATTTAGTATCAAATTATAGCTACATGTCTTCTTAAACCACAACAAAAAATTTGAATCTCTACCAATTTTTTTAATACTCATTATTCACATCTCAACAACCACCTACACTTTTTAATCCACATACGATCTATATTTATAAACCTAACGTTTGTTCATAAATTTTTCCAAATTTGTAAAAAAATATGAACAAATTTAGTTTGCAAATTGTACCTACATATATCCTTAAATCACAACCGAAAATTAGGGTCTTTAGCTCTATTCTAAATACTTATTATTGATCCATTCTAAACATATTCCTGCACCAAAGGCGTTTCTATTAACTTCATTAATTATTCACAATCTCTTCTTCCCGAACAAAATACACACCGTTGACTTGTACAAATATTGACTCTCAAGAAGTTTAACTTCAATATTTATCTCAAACTATTTTCCGGCAGCTGGAGAACGAATTAAATTATAAAATGATAAAAAATAGGGTCACCAGAAAAATTGTAATTTAATTAGATTTATTGCTATATACTTTTTTTATTAAGAAGTTTAGATTTTTTTTTTTTTTTTTTTCAGGCCGAATGTGTGCAGGACGAGGTACAGGACTTACTGTTGTCCAGGATGGTCTATTCAGGCTCATACAGGATTTTGTCTTGTTCGTGAGTATACTTTTTTATACTTTCTAAATTTTTTTATACTTTGGAACATTTTTTTGAATTTTCATTTTAATTTTCAGTACGAAAGATATTATTATTATTTTATTTATAATAATTTGTTATACTTTGTGGTTCTCAGTATCATGCTTTCTTATGCTTTCTATACTTTTTATACTTTTTTCACTTCTTGAAATTTCTTTCAAGACTTTCGTACACTTTTTTAAATTTTTATTGCGAACTCTACTGACGAGCAAATTAAACGAGATCACAAAAAGTACAACAAATAGAAAAAGGACTCTACTGACGAGCAAACTGAAAAAAGAGTACAAAGACTAAAACCACTAAAAAGGAAACTCTACTGACGAGCAAACTGAAAAAAGAGTACAAAGACTAAAACCACTAAAAAGGAAACTCTACTGACGAGCAAACTGAAAAAGAGTACAAAGACTAAAACCACTAAAAAGGAAACTCTACTGACGAGCAAACTGAAAAAAGAGTACAAAGACTAAACCACTAAAAAGGAAACTCTACTGACGAGCAAACTGAAAAAAGAGTACAAAGACTAAAACCACTAAAAAGGAAACTCTACTGACGAGCAAACTGAAAAAGAGTACAAAGACTAAAACCACTAAAAAGGAAACTCTACTGACGAGCAAACTGAAAAAAGAGTACAAAGACTAAAACCACTAAAAAGGAAACTCTACTGACGAGCAAACTGAAAAAAGAGTACAAAGACTAAAACCACTAAAAAGGAAACTCTACTGACGAGCAAACTGAAAAAAGAGTACAAAGACTAAAACCACTAAAAAGGAAACTCTACTGACGAGCAAACTGAAAAAAGAGTACAAAGACTAAAACCACTAAAAAGGAAACTCTACTGACGAGCAAACTGAAAAAAGAGTACAAAGACTAATAAAACAAGTGAAAAGTACGAAGACTAAAAAATGGGCTCTACTGATGAGTAATATAACATTTATATTAATAAATGTGTAAGAGACCGAAACAAGTGAGAAAGGAACTTTACTGACGAGCAAACTAAGAAAAAAAAGCAATGACTAAAATCACTGAAAAGGGGACTCTACTGACGAGCAAAATACAAGTAATAGAAAATAAATTCCACAGACAATCAAACTATAAGAAGAGTAAAAGGAATAAATCAAAGAAAAAAGGGACTTTACTGACGAGCAAAATATAAAAGCAGCAAAAAAAATTTAACGGAAAAATTAAAATAACTAGTTGGTATTGGTATTTTGCCTTGAGGCAAGTTACATGAACTTCCCGAAATGTGTAAATAATCGACTTAATCAATAAAAAATGAATTAATTTATGAGTGATTAGAAGTATTTCGAGTGGATCTATTACACATAATTGCAATCGAACGAACGAACACGTTAACTCGGAGTATTTTTTAAAAGCAAATTTTCAAAGATCAATAATTTGTATAATTGAACCAGTTTCCAGGACTTTAATGGTTTATTACGTTTATTAAGACCAAGTACTCTATCATTATACCAAGTAAATCATCTAATTTTATTTTTAACAAACGTCAAAAATACTACTCATTTTCTCAAACTTTGATGAATTTTTAAAATTAAACTACTTGTCGTAAGGCAGTAATATTTCAGTAAGTTCTATAAGACCCTGATATATATCGCAAAAAAAAGTTCCATGAAAATCGGCTTAAATTTTTTTTTCAATTACAAGAAAACGGCTCGGTAGATTTTCACCTAAAACTAATCAGTATCATTCCCAACTAATATCTTTCGAACAGTTTTTGATTTTTTAAAATCGATTTGGTAGTATGAGCTTAAATGTGGACGAAAAGTTTAACACTTTTTTCTAAATTACAAAGAAACGGCTCGGCCGATCGTCGCACTGAGAAACGATAATCCTCATCGAGATACATCAAATGGTATTTAAATTTTTGAAATCGGTTCAGGCGTTTTTGAGAAAACGTCGATCAAAGGTCTAATTTTGACAAATGCCAAAAAGATCATACTAATTTTTGCAAACTTTGACGAATTTAGCTAAACGAGTTGTCGTATGGCCGTAATATTTTAGTATCATCTAGAAGACTATGGTATCTACCGACAAAAAAATAATCATAAAAATTGTCGATTTTTTTTTTAAAAAAACCTTATTACAAGAAAACGGCCCGGCCGATCTCTACCAAAAACTAATCAGCACGATTCCCATCTATCGAATGGTTTTTGAATTTTCAAAATCGATTCAGAATTGCGGACTAAAACGTGGACGAAAAATTTTTCACTTTTCTGTGATTTATAAAGAAACGGCTTGGTCGATCGTCGCACAGAACTGACAAACAATAGTTCTCGTTGAGATACATTGAATGGCTTTTAAATTTTTGAAATCGGTCCAACCTTTTTTGAGAAAACGTCGATTTAGGGCAAAAAATCTGTTCACACACACACACACATACTTTTGGTACAAATGTTGGTCTCATTCGATTCAGAATGGCTTGAAACGTCGAGAAAACATAAAATTAGCGAATCGGATTTTTTGATGAAAACATAAACTTCTCCTTCGGGAAGTTAAAAATGAGAATTCTTTTTCTTACCAGATCCTAGAACAATTTACCGATTACGTAACGAAACGAAACGCGATCCGTCCGAGCGTTTCTTTTTTTTTTTCTTATTTTCTTATTACGGCGACGTCGACATGTGCTCGTAGACGAACGGCTCGTTAATAAATAATTTAATATTCGTATCGGGGGATATTTAAAACGAGCAAACTCGTATTTCATGTCGATACCTGATTCGATATGATTTGACTTGATTTGATTTAATAAGCAGGTCGATAGTATCGAATTACCGATAATTAATAGAGAACCTGCTGCTACTACTGCCGTGCTATCGATATATATATCGATATATATATATATATATATATATATATACATGTATATACGCGTGACTCGCCTATAGAAAAACGACCTCTGGGTAAGGTAAATATTTATATCGTGGATGGAAATTCCAATGGAAAAATATCGATTGTCGTCGATATTGATATTATAATTGTTCTATGTAATCGATACGTTCTTATTTCACCACTATTTAACTTCCCGAAGGCGAAGTTTATGTTTTCATAAAAAAATCCGATTCCCTAATTTTATGTTTTCTCGACGTTTCAAGACATTCTGAATCGAATGAGACCAACATTTGGAATAAGTATGTGCGTGTGTGCGTGTGCTTGTGCGGGAACAGATTTCTTGCCGTAAATCGAGGTTTTCTCAAAAAACGGCTGGACCGATTTCGGTGTTAAAAAGTCATTCGATGTATCTCGATGAGGACTGTCGTTTCTCCGTTTTGTGCGATTAACGGCCGAGCCGTTTCTTTATAAATAGCAGAAAAGTGAAAATTTTTTTGTCCACGTTTTAGCCCGCAATTCTGAATTGATTTTGAAAATTCAAAAACCGTTTGAAAGATATTGGTTGGGAATCGTGCTGATTAGCTTTTGGTAAAGATCGGCCGGGCCGTTTTTTGTAACAAAATCGGATTTTTAACTTCCCGTAGGGTAAGTTATAGTAATCGCAAAAAAATCGAAAAAGAATATTTCTATACATCTTTACGTTTCAGAGGTTTCTGAATAGTTTGGCATACCTAAGAAAAAAATGTCATTTGGCGGTCAAAAATAAACATTAGACATATGTACATCGTATTATCGGATATTTTATAAAGATTATAATAATAAGTACAAATTTTGTGTACATTTATATGAGTTCCGTACCAAAGTTTACACGTTACACGACAAAGCGGCGCTTACGCGCTTTCGATTCCAAATCAGCTATACAGCGCGATTTCTTGAAAAAAAAAATCAAAATTTTCAAAAAAATCAAATTACAAAAGAAAATCCAAATATAAGAAAAATCAAATTTTTCAAAAATGTCAATTTTCTTCAAAAATTTCGAAATCTCTCAAAAATCTAATTTTTTCAAAGGTTTTTTTAATAATTTAGTTTCCGGTACGAGAAGTTCTAGCAAATTGCCTTAAAGGACTGTGCCATGCACCACTAGTTTGTTTTAGTTTTTGTATTCTTTTATTATTTGCTCGTCAGTAGAGTCCTTTTTTC
The DNA here is from genome assembly GCF_003426905.1 of Ctenocephalides felis. Lineage (NCBI taxonomy): Eukaryota > Metazoa > Arthropoda > Insecta > Siphonaptera > Pulicidae > Ctenocephalides > Ctenocephalides felis. The sequence goes on from NW_020536999.1 coordinate 7,183,476, forward strand.
CTCGTTTTAGTCTTCTTGCTCTTTTTGTAGTAGAAATCTCAATTTGCTCGTCAGTAGCGTCCCATTTTTGCTTATTTTACTCTTTGTACTCATTTTTTTAGTCAATAGAGTCTATTTAATACTAGTTTAATTTTTTGTTCTCATTTTTTTTAGTTTTTTCGCTAGTAGAATTTTTTTTCGTTTATGTTTTAATTTTGTTATTTTTTTATTCCTTTTGTTTGTCAGTAGAGTAATTGTTTAAGTTTTCCATGTGTTTGTCTTTGTACTTTTATTTTTAGTTTGCTCGTCAGTAGAGTCTCCTTTTTTTACCTATTTCAGTTTTCTCGTCAGTAGAGTCCTTTTTTAACTCGTTTTGGTCATTTTACTTTTTTTTAATTTGCTCGTCAGTAGAGTCTCTTTTGTTACATATTTTAGTCTGTACTGTTTTTTTAGTTTGCTCGTCAGTAGCGTCCCTATTTTACTTGTTTTTATTTGATTTTTTTAAACTTTTATTTTTAATTTGCTTGTTAATTGAATCTCTTTCTTTCTTTTTCTATTTTGCAGTAGAGTTTATTTTCAGTATGTTTAATTTTTTCTTCGGTAGAGTTTTTTGCTTTTATTATATTAGATTTCTGAAATTTCTAATTTTAGAAAAACTAAGTTCATTTCTATCTATTTAGGATCTATTTATTTACTTTCTGAGGTAAAAGTTTATGTTTTTGGCATAAAATCCGATTGGCTCATTTTACGTCTTTTCGATGTTTAGCAAACAATGTACCTGCCTTCGGGCAGACAACCATCTATCATTAATATCTACTTATATAGGGTTAATTTATGCAACTTACCTTAAAACATAATGTCACTTACACCTAGTTCTGTTTTCCTGAACTAATTCTCACCGAGATGTGAATTCTCACGCCTTCACCTCCTCATTACATTTTGTTATCTTCATCATCATCCTTTATCTTTGCCATTATCTCTGTCGTATATTTATTTACCAAAATCACTACAATTTATATCAACAAATTACCACGTTTTAGGCTAAAATTACCAAAATTTTTGATATTACCAAAATTGCTAATATTACCAAAGTTATAACCCTGTTTTTTGCTTTTTTGCAGCCGTTTGCCGAAATTGTCCGAGCGGAAAGTGCCTGAAGCCAAATATTTGCCAATGTGATGGAGGATATTTGGCGTCGTCCTGTTCGGGAAAACATTGTAAGTAGATAAAATGTACATGTATATATATATATATATATATATATATATATATATATATACTGGTGAGTTATTTTGGAGTAACACCAAGTAAAAAAACTAAAGCAGTTGTAAAAAAGCTTAATTTAACCACACGTTTCGGTCTTTGTCGAGACCGTCATTCAGTGGAACAAAAAAAATTAATTATACAAAAACATACTACACCATTACACAGTAATAAACCAAGCTATTAATAACTGGAACATTCAAAACTAATGATTTTTGACAATATTTTGTTGCATTTTAGTGTGTACAGAGTAACTGACGTCTAAATACTGAATGAAAATTCGGTTATTAAAATTCGATTTTTATTGAGTAGCAAAAAATTACTTATTTATTTGTTTAAATTATTTGTTTAAAAGGTTGTGGTATATCAGTGGTCTTAACATTGACAGAGTTTAAAATCAATAAAATACCAAATTTTTACTTTTTCAAATATAATAATTTTATTAACATTATTAGTTAGACCAACATTTGCTATTGATACAAACACACCAGAAGGTTTACCTATCGTATAATTCAATTCAAGATATTGTTGGGTCTTTTAACATTGTTAATTAGTTTTTTAGTATATAAAATAAGTTTTAGTTTAAATGTTAGTTTATTTCATGTTTTACTAACTGCATGACTTTAAGAGTTCCTTAAAACTAGACAATTCTTCTTATCAACAAGGTACAAACAAAAACTTTTGAAATCGAAAATTTTATCCAAATTTCTAAATCTGAATTTTTATTTATCAAGTCGATCATGTAACTTGCCTAAAGGCAAAATGCCACTTGCAACTAGTTAGTGAATAAAATAAGTTTTAGTCTAAATTTTACTTTGATGTCCTATTCACTGGTAACAATGATCTGTTCCATTTTTGCCCATTCTTCCTATTTCAGTGTGCGAAATATACATTTTACAAGCAAGTTTTAAATAGTTTCTCGTGTGTAAAGACTTCCCTGTATCACGACGAATATTTCAAGACCAAAATTAGCAAAATCGGTTCAGCCGTTCTCGAGTTTTATTAAACTTGAATATGAATTTTAAGGTATACAACTTTGTCTCCGCCGTTTTTACAATACGAGTTCTTTACAATAACGGCGGCAACAAAGTTGTGCGGACTTTTGGATTTATATAGTCATTGAAAATTTCAATTAACTCTGGTGGGAAAGGGACTCTCCTCACGAGCAAACTAAAAAAAAGAGTACGAAGACTAAAAGAAGTACACAAAGGACTCTACTGATGAGCAAACTAAAAAAGGAGTGCAAAGACTAAAACAACTGATAAAAGGACTCTAATGTCGAACAAACGTATAAACTTTGTACAATGACTAAAACCAGTACAAAAGGGGACTCTACTGAGGAGCAATTCAAATAAAAACCGATTACAAAGACTAAAACAAGTGAAAAGGAACTATACTGACTAGCAAACTAAAGAAGACTATAGAGACTAAAACAAGTACAAAGGGACTTTACTGTACGAGCAAATTACGAATTACAAAGACTAAAATAAGTGAAAAGGGACTATACTGACGAGCAAACTGAAAAAAAAGAGTATAATGACTAAAAGAAGTGTAAAAGGGACTCTACTGAAGAGCAAACTAATAAATGAGTACAAATACTGAAACAACTGAAAATGGACTCTACTGACTAGCAAATTAAAAAAGAACACTAATGGACACTACTGACCAGCAAACTAAAAAAAGACAAGTACAAACACTAAAAGGAGTGAAAAGGGACTCTACTAACGATCAAACTAATCAAAGAGTACAAAGACTAATACAAGTGCAAAAGCAACTCTACTGACAAGCAATTTTTAAAAAATCTGGTTACAAAGGCTAAAACAATAGGAAAAAGTGACGTTACTGACAAGTAAACTGAAAAAAAAGAGTATAAAGACTAAAAGAAGTACAAAAGGGACTCTACTGACGAGCAATTCAGAAAAACAACTGAGTACAAAGACTGAAACAAGAGAAAAAGTCACTCTATTGACGAACAAATTAAAAAACTTAGTACAAAGGCTAAAACTGGTGAAACAGGATTTTATTGACGAGCAAACTAAAAGAAGAATAAAATTACTAAAACATGTGATTACGGACTCTACTAACGAGCAAATTTAAAAAAGAACATAAGGAACACTACTGACAAGCAAAGTAACAGAAGCAGAGAAAGCATTCTACTGATAAGCAAGCAAGACAGAAAAATTTGAAAAGGGGCTCTACTGAAAAGCAAGCTAGAAAAATTAGGGTAGGAATTCTACTGACTAGAAGAATGATAAAATAGACTCTACTGTCGAAAAAACTAGAAAACGATGACATAGTACTCTATTGACGAGCAAGCTAGAAAAATTAGAGAAGGAACTCTACTGACGACCAAACTAAAAAAACAAAGTACAAACACTAAACAAGTACAAAAGAACTCTACTGACGAGCAAACTGAAGACACCGAGTACAATGACTAAAAACAAATGATGGTTCCGTACCATCAGCAACAAAGTCCGCCATTGTTCCGTCCGTCTACCGTGACCTTAATAAATAATAGTAATAAACGGATTTCCTTATTTGTCTTTTGCAGTTTACGACGGCTCTAAAAATAAATCGGCATGCCGTTTTGTTTTAATTCCTCCGACCATCCGACCATCTTATATAACCGAATTCCTTAATAAATTCTCTACAATGCGGACGAGACGAATTAAAGACACAAGGTGAATTAAAGATTCAAGAAGAGGATTCGTGCCAAGGACACGAACGAATGGATTAATTAATTAAGCGGATTAGTAGAAATATAGAACGCGATAAGGTTTTAGGTCAGGACTAGGTTATTGAAATATCCTAGGTTCACATGGAAATTGAAGACACTTATTTGAATGCGTAATTAAAAAAACACTTGCAGCCCTAAATTTTTACGAACCTCAGTTTGGTAATTTTTATACCACTTTTAGTCACCGGTTTAAGTCTTTTCCATTTATTAGTTTGCTCGTCAGTAGAGTCCCTTTTCAGTTGTTTTAGTCTTTGTACTCTTTCTTTAGATTGCTCGTCAAAATATTTTAATTCATATATTATTTATAATTTAGGTTTTATATATTAGTAAAATTTAAAAAATATTTACTAAAATTTATTAAAAAGTTTTGCATTTTTATAGTAATGTACTTGTTAGCAATATTGAATTTTAGACATTTTTTATATTTCTTTAAATACCTTAGACATTTTGCGGTGGTCACTCTATTTTATATACTTCAATGAAAACTAGATAAAATTTACTAAAATCTAGTAGATACTGTTATATACACATGTATTTTGTAATTTTGAATAATTTGTAGTTGAAATGCCAACTTTAGTAGAGTCCGTTTTCACATTTTTTAGACTTGTAACCAGTTTTTGTTTTAAATTACTCGTCTTTAGAGTTTTTCTACTTGTTCTCGCCTTTGAACAAAACTTTTTAGTTTGCTCGTCAGTAGAGTCTTTTTATCATTAGTTTTAGTCTTTGAACTCCTTTTTTATTTTGCTCGTCAGTAGAATCCTTTTTTCACTTGTTTTAGTCTTCGTACTCTGTTTTTTAGTTTGCTCGTCAGTAGAGTCCCTTTTCACTAGGATTAATTGGAATTTTATTAAACTTGAATATGAATTTTTGAATGTACAACTTTGCTGCCGCCACTTTTGTAAAGAAATCGTATTGTAAAAACGGCGGCGGCAAAGTTGTACACCTAAAAATTCATATTCAAGTTTAATTAATAATTCAAGTTTAATTATAAAGTATTTCTACCCCTATTTTAGGTTGCTCGTCATTTTTCACTTGTTTTAGTGTGTACTTAATTTTTTAGTTTGCTCGTCAGTAGAGTCCCTTTTCACTAGGATTAATTGGAATTTTATTAAACGTGTTTTATTAAATTTGAATATGAATTTTTAGGTGTACAACTTTGCTGCCGCCGTTATTGTAAAGAAATCGTTTTGTAAAAACGGCGGAGGCAAAGTTGTACACCTAAAAATTCATATTTAAGTTTAATAAAACTCGAGAACGGCTGAACCGATTTGGTTAATTCTGGTCTTGAAACTAGTGGTGTATGGCGTCGTGCCTTAAGGCAAATTGCTGGAACTTACTGTACTATAATGAAATATTTTATATTTGAGAAATATATTACATGTTTCCAAATAAATTATCATAAATACTGTAACACTGTTCAATATTTATAAGAATTATATAAACGGAAATGCTAAGTTAAAGATATTTTTTTGAAGTATATAAGTTAGCTTTAGAAATTTAGCCAGAATTAAAATTAAAATTAAAATCTAATTAATCTTAAAATTAAAATATTTGAAAAAAAAATTATTTTGAAATAATTTTTTTTTCTAAAAGCAATTTTATTTTTGCACTTTTTGCTCCGTATCTCCATAAAAGGTTCAGAAGCCTTTAAAACGTAAAAATATGCAAAAAATTTCAATTTCGATTTTCGGACGATTACAATAACTTACCCAACGGGAAGTTAATAAAGAACCTTATCTCATATTTCCAAAACCTATCTAAACTGATTTGCAAAGTAAGTATATAAGTGAGCTTCAGATAGAAATTAAAGTTCGAATCATTTGCAATATTTAAAAAATTAATTCTTTGAAAAAAATATTTTTATTCGTAGAAAGAAGTTTGTTTTCTATGTATATAGGGTTTTCTATATATATATATTATATAACATACATATATAATTACACTATTCCACATTATCAATTATAAAATCCTTGACTATTCATCCAGTTTCCGCCTTATCATCTCCGACAATAGTTATTAGTCACTAATGCAACAATAATTTACAATAACTTTTATTAAACAGTTATTAAATATAAATCACTCTAAAGTGTTGCAACATTGTAATAAATTAAATATAAATATAAATCATCACTTAGTTATTACTTAAGCAATTATATTATTACTTGTGATTGTTACGAGTCAATCGATGAAGGAGGAGTTAGACAGAGAGCTGGTGTAACTAGTCGCTAGGGGTATTTTGCTTCAAGGAAGGTGCATGCATTTTTCAAAATGTGGGAATAATTGACTAAATTAACCGAAATTGAGATGTAGATATTTAAGGTTTTTGAATTTTTGTAATCAATTCAGCAGTTTTTGAGAAAACTTTGATGAAATGTGTAATTTTAATAAACGCCAAAAAACTCTAGTAATTTTTTACATAATATTTAATTAATTTTAAACATAAAATTAGAAAATCGGATTTTTTTATGAAAACATAAACTTCTCCTTCGGGAAGTTAAAAGATTGAAAAATTTTAAATTTGTGATATAAAAAAATAATGCACTTGGTTCAGAAATTTAAAAAAAGGCGTGAATTATAATAAATCATGAAATATATTTATTTGTACGTTTCGACACCACATGTGTGCCATCATTTAGTAGTTCGAAAAAAATAGTTGCACAACAGTTAGCACAAGACCTAACAAATAATAAATTAAAAGTTAAAACAATTTTTTAAGGTTATAGTCGAAAAGCTGATGTAAAATTTGTTCATAAAATAATTGTATAACAATTTTCTGTAAAAAAATGAAGCGCTTTGGTTCACAAGTTTAAATATCATAATTAATAGTGATATCTAACAAATGAAAAATGAAATACAAAAAATATATGTAAAAAATATTTATTTGTACGTTTCGGAACAATATTTTTGTTCTTATTCATACCAAAAATTTTTTTTTTTGAACTAGCCGCACGAGACATAATAAATAAAAATAAAAACTAGCTGTAAGTGGAATTCTGTCTTAACGCAATTAAGGCATCGTGCCTTAAGGCAAATTGCTGGAACTACTTGTACCAAATATTATTTTTTTAAAAACGATTACCATTTTTGAAAAAAATTTACTTCGAAAAAATTATATTGTTGACAAACTAGGAATTTGACAAAAAATTACTTTTTTGAAAAAAAATTTTTTTGAAAGAAAAATGTTTTCTTTATTTTGACATATTTTGGAAATTTTGAACTTTTTTTCAAAGCAATCGTACTGCTTTAACTGCATAGAGACGAAATATCGAAGCGCGTAAGCGCCGCGCCGCCGTCTAACGCGTAAACATTGCTACGGAACCCATAGGAATGTAAACCAAATTTATACTTATTGTTAAAATCTCTATAAAATATCTGGTAATTTGATGTGCATATGTCTAATGATCATTTTTGACCGCCAAATGGCACATTTTTTACTTTTTCCTCCATATCTCCAAAGTCGTTAGACCTGCATTTCCAAAAATTTGAACAGCTCTTCATTTAGTCAATACAAATAAAATGTTTTTCGAATTATTCAAATCGGGCGCTCTTTTCTCTTAAAAAGTGAGTTACTGTTTTCGGCACTTTTTGCCCCGTATCTTCGGAACGGCTGGACCTACCTTCGCCGAAAACTAATCAGCACATCTTCTTATAAATACGAATCGAATGTTTTTTGAATTATTCAAATCGGCTGATCCGTGTTCCCGAAATCGTCGACGAAAATTTGTATCCGCACATACATACATACACGCACACACACACACACACACATACATTCATTTTTTCTAAGGTATGCCAAAATATTCAGAAACCTTTGAAACGTCGAGAAATGCAAAAATTTTCATTTTCGATTTTTTTGCGATTACTATAAATTACCCTACGGGAAGTTAATAAATAAAAATGAAAATTATAAAATTCTCAATTAATATTTTATTTTCTTGGGTCATAGTGAGAGAGTTGATGTAAAATTCGTTCACACAATATTACCATAGATTTTTTTTAATTTAAAAAAAATGTGAAACTAATTTGTTTAAAATATCAAACTAATTTTAAATTGTAAATAATTCTATTTTCCCATTTTTTTTCAGTAAATGGCACAAGAGACACGTCCTGCACGGCTGTTTGTATGAACGGAGGCACTTGCAAGGAAGGAAAGTGTTTGTGCAGGCCTGGTTACACAGGAGAATACTGTGCAGATCGTAAGTTATTAGTAAAAAGAAACTCTACTAACGACCAAACTAAAATACAACACAAACTTTACGCAGAAGGAATTTTTTTATGATTTTTAATTCTTTTTTTTTTTGTATTTTTTCAGCCGTCTGTAAGGAACCTTGCCTGAATGGAGGACGTTGCGTCGGTCCTGATAGATGTGCCTGTATTTATGGATTTACAGGACGAAGGTGTAATATAGGTAAATAATAATATTTTTATTAAAATTAGGCATCTTTGTAATGCTTTTAACCCAAACTTTGTTTTTGGGGTCCTCCACGTAAAATCAGTCTCATAAAAAAAGAAAAAAATGTAAACAAAAAGGGAGCAAATTCACCAGGATGCAAAATGATTGGATTAATAAAGCATCGTATAGGAGGGTGAAAATTTACGGTTGTATGTTAATTTTTTTTTTAAATTTGATAAAAATTGGTCAAACTGTTTTGGAGAAATCACCAACACATAGATTACCCTGTCGGGTTATTTTATTTTCTTGATAATTATTAATCACCAAAGATCAGTCAACACAAATCTGTAGTGCAGTAAATGCTTAGGAAAAAAGAGTGTAACCTCTAAATTTTTTTTACTGAGCTCCAATTTGCATGAATTTTTGGAAACAGGTTTATATTACCTTTAAGGCCAAAAGTGAAAGCAATTTGTACGTTACGACTCCTTAATAAAAAAGGACATTTTCGTAAGAAAACGTTTTTAATAATAAAGGACAATATTGTAAAATATTTTCTCATACATTTACCTTGCAATAAAATCATTTTCAATCCTCTAAATCGAAAAAAAAATACTTAACGCTTATTATTAACTTCCCGAAGGAGAAGTTTATGTTTTCATCAAAAAAATCGATTCGCTAATTTTATGTTTGCTCGACGTTTCAAGCCATTCTGAATCGAATGAGACCGACATTTGGAAAAAGTATGTGTGTGTGTGTGCGCGTATGTGTGTGTGAACAGATTTTTTGCCGTAAATCGACGTTTTCTCAAAAACGGTTGGACCGATTTCAAAATTTAAAAGCCATTCGATGTATTTCGACGAGTACTACATTTTTGAGTTTTGTGTGACGATCAGCCGGGCCGTTTCTTTGTAAATTGCAGAAAAGTGAAAAAAATTTCGTCCACGTTTTAGCCCGCAATTATGAATCGATTTTCAAATTCAAAAACCGTTCGAAAGATATTTGTTGGGAATCGTGCTGATTAGTTTTTGGTAGAGATCGGCCGGGCCGTTTTCTTGTAATAAAGTTTTTAAAAATAAAAATTCGACGATTTTTGTGAATATTTTTTTGACGGTAGATACCATAGTCTTCTAGATCATGCTAAAATATTACGGCCCTACGACAACTCGTTTAGATTTAGAAATTCATCAAAGTTTGCAAAAATTAGTATCGTTTTTTTGGCCTTTGTCAAAATTATACCTTTGATCGACGTTTTCTCAAAAACGCCTGAACCGATTTCAGAAATTTAGAAGCCATTTGATGTATCTCAATGAGGACTATAATTTGTCATTTACGTGAGACGATCTGCCGAGCCGTTTCTTTGTAATTTGAAAAAAAGTGTTAAACTTATCGTCCACATTTAAGCTCATACTACCGAACCGATTTTAAAAAATTAAAAACTGTTCGAAAGGTATTAGTTGGGAATGATACTGATTAGTTTTAGGTGAAAATCTACCGAGACGTTTTCTTGTAATTAACTGTTGAAAAAAGAATTTAAGCCTATTTTTATGGAATTTTTTTGGGCGATATATATCGTGGTCTTATAGAACTTACTGAAATATTACGGCTCAACGACAAGTAGTTTAATTTTAAAAATACATCAAAGTTTAAGAAAATGAGTAGTTTTTTTGACGTTGATTAAAATTAAAATTAGACGATTTACTTGGTATAACGATAAAGTACTCGGTCTTAATGAACATACTAAACCATTAAAGTCCTACAAAAAACTGGTTTAATTAAAAAAAATTATTGATTTTTGAAAACTTGCTTCTAGAAAATACTCCGAGTTAACGTGTTAGTTCATTCGTTTTCAATGATGTGTAATAAATCCATTCGGAATACTTTTGATAAATTAATTTATTTTTTATTGTTTAAGTCGATTATTTACACATATCGGGAAGTTCATGTAACTTGCCTCAAGGCTAAATACCAAACCAAACTAGTTTTTTTTTTATCATCGTTGTGACTTCCAAAAGTGATCTTGTCATCAGTAATTGTGATGGATTGCGTGAAAATAGTGTTACATTAAATTATAAAATTATACTTGGATGATAAGAGATGACAAGTTCCTTCAAGTGCTCCTGGAGGTTAAATTGTTGGAGTGAATTTCGGTGTTATTAATATTATTTTTTATATTTCCAGATTACCGTACAGGACCATGTTTTTCCACAATTCGACACAATTTATGCGGCCACCAATTAGACGGAGTCGAATGTACCAAAAATCTTTGTTGTGCTACAATAGGAAAAGCCTGGGGACATCCCTGCGAACACTGCCCTGAACAAATGGATTGCGAAAAGGGCTATTTGAAGAACGTTCAAGGGTGCATAGGTAAACATTAGGGTTTATACAAAAACCGACATTTCAGAAAACCGGTTTTCGAATTTTCATTTTACTAAAAAACCGGTTTTAACCGGTTTTCGAATTTTATATAGAAAATAAATTTTTGCTCGAATATTCTGTAATTTATCCGCAAATTTAGTGTGATTTAGAGCAGTTTTTGACTGAATTTATTTATTGTTCAATTTTATAGATAGTAAACAAAATTATTTTAATTTTAATTAGTAGAACTAAAAAATAATAGTTTATCTTGATTAAAGAACTTTGAAAATAATTATTCGTTATTCAAGCATCATTTTCACATATAAGAATGAAAATATTTTTATGATACTGAAAGGAAAAGTTTCGAATAAAAATATTAGATACATGTTGATACACACTTGTTAATATCAATTTTAGTTTTAAAAACAATTAAGCTAAACTCGGGTATTGTCTGTTCAGAACAATTTTATTAATTAGAATTAATTTTAAGGGGCACAACTAGTGTGAAATTTTCAAAAAATCGAATTTTCAATTTATTCATATTTAGATAGGTTGCCATAACATACCAACATTTTAAATGATATCTAAAGAGTATATATAAGGCTGTCATATCTCCCTTCCGCCTTTTTGTATTATAAACCAAGAGCAAACTAGCTGTAAGTGGAATTCTGTCTTAAGGCAATTAAGGCATCGTGCCTTAAGGCAATTGCTGGAACTTCCCGTACCAAAAATTAATTATTTTTTAAAAACGATAACATTTTTGAAAAAAATGTACTTTGAAAATAAGAATTTTGAGAAACTAATATATGGACAAAAATTACTTTTTTTTGAAAAAAAAATTAAAAAAAAAAAAACAATTTAATTTTTTTTTTGAAAAAAAATTTTTAATTTTTTTTTTGACAAAAAAAATTTTTTTTTAATTTTTTTTTTTTTGAAAAAAAATTTTTTCCTTATTTTGACATATGTGGAAGATCTGAACTTTTTTTTCAAGCAATCGTACTGATTTAACTGCATAGGACAAAATATAAAGCGCGTAAGCGCCGCGTCGCTGTCTAACGCATAAGCATTGGTACGGAACCCATAGGAATGTAACAAAATGTATACGTATTGTTAAAATCTCTATAAAATATCTGATATTTGATGTGCATATGTCTATGATCATTTTTGACCGCCAAAATGGCTCATTTTTTTACTTTTTCCTCCATATCTCCGAAACCGCTAGACCTACATTTATGAAAATTTTATCGATTCTTCATCTTGTCAATACAAGTGAAATGTTTTTTGAATTATTTAAATCGGACGCTCCCGTTCTCTCAAAAACTGAGTTACCGTTTTCGGCACTTTTTGCCCCGTATCTTCGGACGGCTAGACCTGCCTTTGCCAAAAACTAATCAGCACGTCTCCTTATCAATACGAATCGAATGTTTTTTGAATATTCAAATCGGTTGATCCTGTTTCCCGAAATCGTCGACGAAAAATTGTATCCGCACATACATACACACACTACATACATACACACACACATACCCACACATACACACACACATACACACACACACACACACACACACACATACATCCATTTTTTTCTAAGGTATGCCAAAATGTTCAGAACCTCTGAAACGTAAGATATATAAAAATTTTCATTTTCGATTTTTTGGCGATTACTATAACTTACCCTACGGGAAGTTAATTAAAACAAATATGTCTTTTATACTGATAATATTCTTGAAATGTTTTCTCAATGAAAGCTTTTGTTTGACTTAAGTAATATTCTTTCATGAAAAACAACTTGAAAAGGCTTAATAAAAGTTACAAATTTTTTTTGTTAAGGACTTTAATGTGAAAAACTCGAATCTGTGTTTGAATTACAATATTGTAGAGCATACGATCTTAACTGCTCATATATTCCACGTGTAATGAAATGCATATTGTTATATCAATTTAATTTTATAATTTATTAGAACTATTGCAAAATAAAAAAATTATATTTGTTCAAAACGCTATTGCGCTCGTTAAACTAATTTAATAAATGTTTAATTTTCATTTGAGATTTGTTAACCTATCTAGATTTCATTACTTTTACAATTGCGTAAATTTCATATCACAATATCATCAATCTGTTCTCTCAACTGGAAAAATAATTAATAAATGTAATATTGAAAGTAGTTTGAAGCCTCTCGATTTTTTTGTGGATTTAAAAAATCATAAATTTTATAGAAGAAAAACATATAACAAATGTCAGTAGCCTATGAGATCTTCCATATTACTTATTTGTAAAATATTGCATAAAAAGTTTTCTAACTTTTTTTTAAAATTTCTATAGAAAAATAAATTTTCATACTCATATAAACCTTTTATAGTATAGTTAATACTCATAAATAAAATATTATCAGGCGAATTCAATTGCGAAATTATATTTGCGTTTCACATTTAGTTCCTTTTTGCAAAAACAGAATATTTTGTGAATTATATCGTGTTAGATATTATGGAGAATTATATCACATTTTTTTAATTTTAACAGAATTTTCAAAATTTTTCTGGAATTGGCACAAATAGGTGGATTTATCAAATTCTCTGTGAGATGCTATAGATTTTTTAATATTTCGAACTATACAATTGATAATATTTCAAACAGTATTCAAAAATTATGGGTAAATTTGCAAACATATCTCGTTATAATGAATATATTTTCATGATCTTATACCTTATAGTTCTGAAAAATGATTTGTTATATGATATAGTTATATGATATAACTATATCATATAACAAATCATTGTTCTGAAAAATGATTTGTTATATGATATAGTTATATGATATAACTATATCATAAAACAAATCATTTTTCAGAACTATAAGGTATAAGATCATAAAAATATATTCATTATAATGAATTTGTAATAACGTGTATATAACTTTGGGCATAATATATTAGCCAAAAATTTCCACGTATTTATTTTTTAACTGTGGCTAACAATTTGTATTAGATCTGAATCAAATAATTTGTGAAAATAAATTTGTAATAATAAATAATAAATTTGTAATAATAAATAATAAATAAAATTATATATTATTGTTACAAATAATATCTGAAAAAGAGTTTTAAATGCATATAGACAATGAGTTCTGCAGCATGCGTCAATATCAAAAATTCAAATTTGAAAAGATTTTTTTTGATTAATTTAGAATTATAATGAGCTATAATTTGTTGGAAAATTGTACACAAAATGACGGTTATTTTACAAATTATTTGATTTAGTTCTAATACAAATTGTTAGCCACTATTAATAAATGAAATACTTAGTAAAATTTTTGGCTAATTTATTATGCCCAAAGTTATATCCACCTTTGTACAAATTCAGTCGTTTACATAATTGCAATTCACTTATTCAGAACCTATTTAAAATAAATAAATCTCGAATATTTGTTTAAAGTGTTGAAGATTGTTTTCATTTTATTCCTTTTTGTTCTTTTCCTTATCTTTTTTTCTTCTTTTTCTTTTACTTCTTTTTTTCTGCTCCTTTTTCTTTGCTTTCTTTTTTAATCTCTACATTCTTTTCCTTAGTTTTGCTTTCTTCTTCTTCTTTTTCTTTTTTTTCTTGGTCTTCATATGCTTCATATACAGCATCCCAATATTGCATACGGTCTATTTCTTGATATGCCAACATTTCAAATGTATCATTCATGTCGAGATATTTCTTTGTTATATTATTGTATGGTTCCCAATTAATACTTGACACATTTCCATAGGGTGGGTGACCAGTGGCAGTAGTATTAAGAGGATTTCTGAAATGTATTAAAATTATTTCTAAATTAAAAAGACTCGCATTTTTGCGCCATTCGACCGCAAAGAAAATTTTAATACTCACCCAGTTTTTGCAAAGTTAGTCCATAAAGTAACCATCTTTTTGTGAGTTTCTTCTGCTTTCTCTGGAATTGTCGCATAACCCCTCATAGTGAAATACCAATAACTCAATTCTGTTGTGCTTCGTATATTTCATTGCCTTAACAATGATTTATTTCAGCCTGTAGTTGCCTTCAGCGGAGATTATATCGAGGATATATAATACTAAATTGAAACTCAAGAAAGTCCTTTTGACTTATAAAATAATTATTAATACTAACTGAACAACTTTGAGCGAATATTGATGTAGTTGTATTTAATTGAATTTAGTAGTTAGGTATCGCTGCTGGTTCCAAGAGAGAGTGAATCCTAGATGTGCCTCTGAGGTCCCCCTCCTTCGGGTTTCTTCGGGTATCTCCGATATTCTTCGCCATTACTAGCTAGTGGTGTTTATACTGATAGAGTATTCGATATAGAAATATAGTGTTGTGCAGCGGGCACAACATTCCTCCCCTCTTAGAAAAAGATTATAGTTGTTTCTAATTTTAGACACCAATCTTACAAGATATAACTAAACTATAATCTTAAATAAAATATGGTATATGATAAAAAAAAAAACGAACAAGAATTAGAATTTGTGATAAAATGGAAAAAGCTTATATCTAGAAAAATTAACATTAAATCTAAAACTTAATCTAAGGATTTTTATTAAAAATATTCAATTTAAATATAAGATATTACAGTTAGGGATGGTAAAAATATTGAAAATATTGAGTATTAAATGAACAAATATGAGAACACTAAATGTATTTTAAATAATATAAACGCAAATTATAATAGAAATATTGGAAAAATGTGATCTTAAGAATAATAACAAACTACATATGAAAAGGTTTTTAAAAAAACGAGAGAAAAGAAAAAATTTGTTTGTAACATGATTGCATAATTGTTATCAATGATAATAAAATCCAAAATATGAAAATGAAAAAATAATGATCTTAATCTATAAAAAGTTTTAGTCTATCTATGTGAACCTTGACATGCCTCTTACCACACAGCAGAGTGTAATTTACAGCCGAGTCCTTAGATAAAATCTTAAAGGGACCAAGCCAAGGTTTGGCTAGTTTTTTGGATCTTCCTTTGGTGATCGTCTCGTTCTTAAGGAGCACAAAATCTCCTGCATTAAATTCGGTCTTCTTCGCGGATTTATCATAATAATTTTTTGAAGTTTGTTTAGAATTTAACAAAGTTTCTCTTGCAATTTGATTTGACGATTGAATTCTGAACTTGATTTCTTTAGCATAGTCGTCATATGAGTAATGATGCTCAGGAGGTTTGTTGAGGGATGTAGGTAATTGAGGATCATAACCAAAAATAAGACGGAAAGGGCTAAACCCAGTGGAAGAATGAGGTGTCACATTATACACAAACATTGCATAGGGAATCCAACTATCCCAATCTGTTTGGTCAGGTTTGATGTAATTTCTCAAGTATTCTACCAGGGTTCTGTGGGACCTTTCTAGGGCTCCATTTGATTGAGGGTGATAGGCCGTAGTCTGAATTTTTGTGATATGCAATAGTTTACAAACGCTTTTAAAAAGTGAACTGAGAAAATTTGTGCCTTGGTCGGTTAAAATTTTGGTAGGCACACCGTAATTACAGATAATATGTTCGACAAAAGCTCTTGCTACAGTATCTGCATCTTGACTACTAAGTGGTACAGCTCTACTGAATTTGGTTAAAAGATCTTGAAAGGTTAAGATATATTTATTAAAGTTACAAGTTTCAGTTAGGGGACCGACTATGTCCAAAGAACATTTTTCAAAAGGTCTTGTAGGAGTATCAGTTATAAGCATTGGAGATTTTTTTAAATGATATGATTTATTCTTTTGGCATGCTTCACATTTCCTTATAAAATTTCTTAAATCAGATCTTAATTTCGGCCAATTATAATTAATTAAAATTCTTTTCAAGGTCCTTTTGAAACCTTGATGTCCCCTAAAGGTTTGAGATGGTATTCGCTAAAGATAACGGCTTTATCGTCTTCGGTTAATAAGTCAACGAGTGGAAAATTATGAATGGTAATTTCAATGTCTAATTTTTTAAAAATGTAACGGATCATGGCGCGTACTTGTGACCAGTCTAACCTATCTGTGTCTTTAACAAGTATAGGAAGGGAGATTTTCCTAACATTTTTCTCTAAAAGTATGTCTTTCAAATTAGTCAAAACATGAAATAAGATTGAGTAATTAGTACTAGTCGATTCTCTATGCCTGGTTAAAAGATAAAAAATAAATGCATTATTGTGTTCGATGAATGCTACTTCCCCCACCGTTTTGTTTTGGCTAATTAATTCGTTTAATTTACTAAATTTAGATAATATTTTACAGAAAAAGGGATCAGAACTAACGAAATCTTGTGGGGAATCGATACAAAAGGATTGATCATGAGAACAGAAAATTTTTCATTTGTTTCCTTAACCTTAGAATTAAGGATAACTTGTTCTTTGAATGCATTATTGAAATCATCGTAAGATAGAGTACTAATGAGAAATATGCGGCTCAAGGCGTCCGCATTGGTATTAGATTTTCCTTTTTTGTAAATAATTTCATATTGGTATTCTTCCAACTTAATTCTCCATCTCATGAGGCGAGAGCCTGGATCTTTTAAGTTGAATAACCATACTAGAGGCTTGTGATCAGTGATTATATGGAATTTCACACCATGGACATAGGGACGGAAATGTTGCACAGACCATACAATGGCTAAGAGCTCTTTTCTCGATAGTGGAATAGTTCATCTCGGCACAATTTAAAGTACGGCTGGCGAATGCTACTGGCAAATCCTTACCAATCGGACCTTGGGACAAAACTGCTCCAATAGCTTTACCGGAAGCATCAGTGGTTATATTAAAGGGACGTTCAAAGTTGGGATATTGAAGAATGGGAGCAGTGGTTAAGTGAGTAATTAAATTTTCGAAAGCATTTTGTTGGGAAGATGTCCAATTGAATTTGCTATCCTTTTTAAGAAGATCAGTGAGTGGTCTAGCAATTTTAGAAAAAATTTTCAATGAATCGTCTGTAATAGCCAGCCAATCCCAAAAACGATTTAATGTCCTTAGGACATTTGGGCACAGGAAAATTAGTTATAGCTGCAATTTTAGACGGATCGGGTTTAATACCCTGAAGTGATTACATGTCCGAGGTAAGACACTTCTTTACAAAAAAAATACATTTTTTGGTTGAAGCCTTAAATTACTGTCTCTCAAACGTTCGAGAATTTCGCGAAGACGCTTAACGTGTTCATTAAGGGTATTGAATAAATAACAATGTCATCCATATATACGAAACATTTTAGCCCTTGCAAACCAGAAAGAACGGAGTTCATTAAACGCTGAAAGGTAGCTGGAGCAGTTTTGAGCCCATAAGTTTATATTGATAATGAGCCGTCTGCGTCGAAAAAGCAGTTTTCTCTTTATCTTCTACCGTCATAGGAATCTGATGAAAGCCAGATGCTAAATCTAAAGTGGAGAAGTATTTAGAGTTCCCTAACTGGTCCAATATATCGACAACATTTGGAAGAGGAAAGGAATCACCAACCGTGACTTCGTTTAGTTTTCTAAAATCT
This sequence comes from Ctenocephalides felis, assembly GCF_003426905.1. Lineage (NCBI taxonomy): Eukaryota > Metazoa > Arthropoda > Insecta > Siphonaptera > Pulicidae > Ctenocephalides > Ctenocephalides felis. Next base: position 7,201,678 of record NW_020536999.1, read on the forward strand.
ACAACTAAACGCCACTTAGAATTACCATTTTCAGATTTCTTTCTAACTAGGAGCAAGGGGGCGTTCCAAGGACTCGTACTTGGCTCAACAATATCGTTGTCTAATAAGTCCTTCACTTGTTTACTTACTTCATTTTTGTGTGAATTAGGCAATCTATACGGTCTGACATTTATAGGTAAAGTCGTAGAAGGGGTAATTATACTATGCTGAACAGAAGAAGTAAAAGGTAATTTATCGCCCTCTACATAAAAAATATCGTTAAAGTCATTACAAATTTGGTATAAAAGTTCGCGTTCTTCATCATTCAAATGATTTACTTTAATATCATTTAGAATTTTTTCGATTCTAACTGACTGAAAATTTTGGGTTGTTTGATTATTTAGTGAAAGACAATTTACTAAAGAAGTGGTGTTGCTCTCTGGCAATCTACAAATTTGAAAGGTAGGAATTTTAAGTTTGATCTCCTTTTCGTTACAATTTATTACACTCAAAAAACAAGAATTATTAATAGGAGCAACAAGGGTATTTCCGACAAATACGCCTTGACTTATCTCTGACCGTTCAATGACACCTACGCAATTTGACTCAGTTTTTACTTTAACTATCGTTTCCGATCTAGAATTTAGTGTCACGAAATTTGGAAAATTTAGAGAGATGGGATCAGAGTCCTTAAAGTTTATACTTGAATCGATGATATTTATAATACCCCCATAAGCTTTTAGAAAATCAATCCCCAATATTCCATCACCCTTGATGGGTAATTTATCAAAAACAATGTAAAATTTGTGGGTTATTATTTTATTCCCCAGCAAAATTCTTATATTGGCTGTCCCTATTATTTCTACGGCGTTCCCTGACACGCCAGTAATTAAAATTTTATCTTCTTTATTAATAATAATGTCTATATCATCATCCAAGTTGAAACCTTAATAACACTGATCTCAGCTCCTGTGTCGACTAACAAATTGATCTTATCTTTCGTGGTATCGAGAGATTCTAAATTTATAAAAGCTAGATTCTGTTTGTCAACAAGGCAAGAAATTTGTGCATTCTTGAACTCTCTCGCTTTAGAAGAAAGTTCAGAAGCACTAGGTGTGTGGGAAGTTGAAGTACAAGGGCCTTCATTAAGAATCTTTACGTCTACATTGTTAATTTTGGAACGCTGCTGTTCATTGTACATCCTTCTACGACAGTCTTTATCTCATGGCCAATGCCTTTACAGTAATTACAATGAACAGGGGGCTCAGATTTAATAGGTTTACGATAAGATGGACGATGAGGAGGGTTAATTGGTTTGAATGGTTTATCAGAACGACTTGTTCTTGAAGTTTTTAAAGAAATCTCCTCCTCGATGGCTATAGAAATGGCTGCATGCAAGTTTAGAGGAGATTTACAATTTACAATGATTCTAAGGTCGGGGTGTAAACCTTCTTGAAATACATAAAGGGCTTGATCTTGGAGGAGATCTGTATAATAATATTCGCTGCAGGGTTATTCTTTTTCTTTATAGTGGCGCTTGTAAGCTGTCTTAAGACGGCTTGAAAACGCAAGAATAAGACTGCACATCTTCATTTGGTTTCTGGCAAATTTTATTAAATTCGATCTGTAGTGAGGCTACAGATCGGGTGTCAAAAAATATCTCCTCCAAGCAAGATTTTAATTCAGAAAAAGACTCTATTTCCTTGTACTGGGTTGCTTGGAAAGCTTTCCCTTCTAATTTAGTGAACAAAATGAATTTTAAGAGAGCAGGGTGATCCCTAGGGTCGACGCTTTCAAAAATATATGTTAGAAAATTTAAAAATGGGGATAATTTCTGGTTATCGGAACCATCAAATACCTTAATAATATCCATTGCCCTATGCAATGTTAGAGCATATGTTTTCTTGCATGTTTAGGTTTGAGTTTTGATCAGGAAGACAGAGAGAAGGAGCAGATAAAAATTTGGAAGATGATATGGGTTTAGGTGAGACGACTATACTATTATTAAAAATGGCACTTACTAGATCAAGTCCAGAATTTTCGTTGGTTGACTGGAAGGATAAGTAGCTCTCAAATATCGACTCAGTGGATCTGCTTATTACACTCTGTCGTGGCAGCAAGAAGTTTTCAGCGTCACGTTTATACATTGACCCTATATTCAAAAATTAGATTAGTAACATGTTACAGCAATAACACATATAAAAGGGTAAAGAATAGATACAGAATGTAGTTATATATAAATAATATGAGAGTAAATATAATATTGAGATTACATTAATTCTAAAGGTTTGTAAAAAGTTTTGTAAATTAATCTCAAGATTTGTAAATTGTTCTAAAGGTTTGTAAGTTATTCTAAAAGTATTTTTACTTACTCTAAAGGTTTGTAATTGTTCTAAAGGTTGGTAATATAATTTAAAAATTTGTTTCTAAAGGTTTGTAATTACTCTACAAGTTTGTAATAGTTCTAAAGGTTTGTAGGTTATTCTAAAAGTATTTTTGCTTACTCTAAAGGTTCGTAATTGTTCTAAAGGTTTGTAATTGTTCTAAAGGTTTGTAATTGTTCTAAAGGTTGGTAATATAATCTAAAATTTTGTTTCTAAAGGTTTGTAATTACTCTACAAGTTTGTGATAAAAAGGCAACGATACTTAAAACTATAATCGGTGTCTAAAATTTCGAAAACAAACTATAACTATTGATACTCAAGTGTTCCTCCTTCCTAGCTGATGTAATACACCTCGCAATCGCTTGGCTTCAAAGCGTCACTCGGTGGCGTCTTCAAGATGGCGGACAGGATGGCGCGTGCGCGTCTTAAATAAAGCTTACTTGATATGTGGTGAACTTTCCTATGTTTCTCCTCGATCCTCCAGGCCTGTTTTTGTGTTGGATTATTTATTTTACCGCTCGCCACCAATGTTGTGCTTCGTATATTTCATTGCCTTAACAATGATTTATTTCAGCCTGTAGTTGCCTTCAGCGGAGA
>NW_020536999.1:7204737-7222501 GCF_003426905.1 Ctenocephalides felis
AATAACTTTCATAAAATACTATATCAAACTAGTATACTATATCTAGTTTCTGCTAGTTTCCATAGTGTTTTTATGAAATTTCGAAGTTTTACATTTATACTAGTTTTTTTTATTGATTAAGTCGATTATTTACACATATTGGTAAGTTCCTGTAACTTGCTCAAGGCAAATACCAATACCAACTAGTTTCTGATGAGCTAACTAAAAAGAGTAACCGGAATAAAGTTTTTGAGTTATTAAGCGAAATACAGAAAAATGTCCCGAATATTTATTTTATATCAAACTGATACAATATGTACGAGTAAAAGCAAATTCGAATTAGATTTATTCAAATAATTTGTTCTGAAGTGTATAAGACAGTTTGTATGAAATTTTATTAAATTTTATCTAGTTTGTGCTAAGCTAACTAAAAAAGAGTGCCTGAAACTAAGTTTTCGAGTTATTTAAAGAAATGTAAAAAAATGTCCCGTAAACAAGTTTGAAAAAGTTAGGGCAAAAAATATGGTAGAGTTTACACAGGATTAATTTTGAACAATTATAACAAGTTATATGATAATACTGAAGGCTAAATAATGAAGAGTGTGAAACAAATATTTTGATTTACTTAAAAAAAATGTAAAGAAGTGTCCCGAATATTTATATGATAAACTTAGGGCAATTTAGTTTACATAGGATTTATTTAATAATTTTCATAAAATACTGTATTAAACCATTTAAAGAAAAATGTAAAAAAAATATCTAGTTTTTGCTAGTTTCCATAGTGTTTTATGAAATTCCGAGGTTTTACATTCATACTAGTTTTTTATTGATTAAGTCGATCATTTACACATATCGGGAAGTTCCTGTAACTTGCCTCAAGGCAAAATATTAATACTAACCAGTTAATTTTTTTTACAATTTTAGACTGATGGTAGAACTTGCACAGACATCAACGAATGTGAATTGAATTCCGATATCTGCAAAGGAGGTGGAACTTGTGTTAATACTGATGGAAGCTTTACTTGCACATGTCCACCAGGGTTAACTTTAGACCCAGCAGGTAGTTAACTTTTTACAAAACAATAATTTTGTGAACTTCATATATTTTTTACCCAAATATTTCTTTTACCCAGGTACTGAATGCTTGGACTTGCGCCAAGAATTTTGCTACCTAGACTACAGACATGGTCAATGTTCGAACTCGATGGAAGGTTTGTACAGCAAGAAATTCTGCTGCTGCACTTCAGTGGGTAAAGCATGGGGTAACGAGAGGTGTGAGGCTTGTCCAAAACCAGGTGAATAAAAATGAATTTGCCAAATATTAAATTTTAATCAGATTTATTATAATACTAGATGACCCGACAGACGTTGTCCTGTACCCATGTCTATAATGTTTTAATATAATATACTAATATTTACTGTTTACCTAAAAATAAATAATTATTGTTTTTTAAATTACTCTTCACGCCAAAATGACGAACTCCGTTTCGCCACCAGATGGTTTCGTGAGAAAGATGAAGAATTTTTTTGTTTGTTTTATATTTGAAAGGAAAAAAATTGATTTTATTATACAACAGTAATGAATTTATTTTGATTACAAAAATTAAGTGTTTGTTAGTTGAACTTCTCTAAGTAAATGAAAGTGAATCCGCAAATTATCCGTTTCATTGAGGTGCTCTTTGGTAAACCACATTTTTTGTTTTTTGGTCTGACGTTAACACGAACAAAGCGGATGGTTTTCCAACTCGTGAACAGGCAACGTATAACTGCCTATGTGAAAAACAATGATTTTCTAAATAATCTATTTGAAATTTATCCCGCAAACACTAAGCGATTGGCCTTGAGACTTGTTATTGCGAACGCAAGGCGAACTGTAAATTGCAATCGTTTGAAGTCAAACGGAAGACCAGTCGGAATCATTGGTATGTCACCAAATCGAAAGTAATTTTTGATTGAATGGTGAAATTAAATGCGTGTACATTATTATTCTTTGCGGCAAGAATTGCTCGTTAACTTAACCAAGCATAATTTTGATAATTTTCACTAATGTCATTACTCGAATTTTTAATTACGGTGCGTGAAGTTTCAGCAGCTTGCATTAAGGCACGATGCCATGCACAACTAATTTTCTTAGCTATAAACCTTGCGGAGCCCGAGACATTTCCAACGAATGTAAAATTGTCGAAATCGGTTCGTACGTTCTGGAGTTATTTTGTCAGGAAGAAAACCCGACTTATTTTTATATATATAGGAAATAATATGAGCGAAGTTAAATGTAGAACTGTTTTAAATAAAATGATGAGTCTCAATTCCCACACTATATATTGGAAATTGAAGTCTTTTAAACGGTATAACATTACCATACCCATAACATTACACTGGTATTTCATGTTGAATTAAATTAATTTAATTTTTTATTATTTTTGATATCCAAAATTGCATCTTAAACTTCTCCTAATCGATATCGTGAGGGCCGAATTGTATGTATTCATCTTTACTTTCCCATTTGTTGTTATAAAGTGAAATTTTTAAGAATGTTAAAAATATTGTGGAAAGATTAGTAAAAGATGCAAAGAAATTATGTATTTAAAAAAGAACTATATTGAAAATTAAATATACGAATATTGTGTCGGCGCCCCCTAAGGCGTGCGCTCGTATTTTTCGCATGCATCGCATTAAGAGGGGCGATACATGTTAATCGCCTTAATTTTTACCATTTTTTGAGGACTTTTTAAACTGGGAAGGATGATTGAATCTTTTGAACTTTTTAGGGTTATTTATTATATATTAAAATACACAAAAAAAATTTTTTTATTTTTTCTTTTTTAATGGCTGCCGTAAAAATAAATCTGCCAAGACCCTCTCGGAAAACGCCATCAATTGGCGGCGTTCTCACTTTTCGTACGGTGATCTGAATTAAAAAAATTAGTTTGTACGTGTTCATAAAACATATATCTTCTAGTTAAACCAAAAAAAATTAAAAAAGTCACAAAATCGTAAATTGGCACACCTTAGAAAAAAAAAGTTCGATTTTTCACCTTTTTTTCAATGTTTTTTTTGGTAAAAGGGTTAATTTTTGATTTTTTTTTGGAATGTTTGAGGCTTAACTAGAAGCTATTACTGTAAAGTAGACGTGTGCAAAATTTCATTGGAATCGGTTGAGAACTTTTTGAGTTATCCCGCCCGCAAGTTTCAAAAATGTCGTTTTGAGAAAAACGCGTTTAAAGTTTTGACACAGAAACCGATAAGAGTACAATAGCACTCGAGCGTCGAGTTGAGGCGTGGCACTTAAATGAGTTTTTATTGTATAAATAATGATAATTTTGTTTTGAATATTTACAGGCATATTTTTGAGATGTTATTGTAACGATTTATGAAAGAAAAAAAAATCGATTTTTTTTTTCTTGTTACATGTATCGCCCCCCTTAAAGGTAGGACCGGCCCTGATTAATACTTATATCATATTTTAAGTGAATTAATTTGTCAAATCCTGTTCATATGTGTATCATTCAGTCTGCCATACATATACTATATTTTATATTATTTTAATTTCTGACACATTTCAGCTGCCTTTCGGCAATAATAATGTAGACATTTCATATTTTCTTATTCATAATCATGAATTTATTATACATATTCTAATATTGTCTAGGTTCATAAGAAAATTGAAATTTTTGGCAGATGATAGTTTTTATTTGTTTTCAATGCAAACAATGACATGTCGTTTTTTGCAATTTTTTCCATTTATTTCTACAATATTGCGCATACATTCCAGTACTTTATAATCACATACATTCTAGAAAATTTCCTTAACAAACTTCAGAAAGATTTATCAAAATCTGCATAATCGTTTAGAAGGAATATACAGTGAGTGTTTGTAATTTAATATGAACTTTATATAATAGCAATAAAGCTCAAATTGATTCTACGTTTTAGTTAGAAAACGTTTGTATGTGGAAAAAAAGGGCTGTTTTTAGGGGTTTCGCGGCAAATATTCGATTTTTACTCGCCGTAAGAACCATCCTTAGACTTCAACGAACATTTTAAAAAAAGAATTGGCCAAATTGGTTCAGACATTGTTGAGTTATGCGTTTACCAACACATTTTGCGATTCATTTTTATATATAAGACTAATTTGAAATCTAATTTTTATACAGCGCAAAGTTTGAATTGAAATATTCGGGGCATTTTTCTACGTTTCTTTATATAATTGAAAAACTTTGTTTTGGTCACTCATAACAAATTTCTTTAGCAGAAATCAGATAAAATTTGTTAAAAAAAATTATAAATAGTTTGTTATTGTTTTATATAAAAGTTTCACTTTGAAATCGAATTTTTATACAGCGCAAGTTTAAAATGTTGATTTAAGGTAAAAAATCTGTTCACACACATACGCATACTTTTTCCAAATTTGGTTTCATTCGATTCAGAATGGCTTGAAACGTGGAGAAAACATAAAATTAGCGAATCAGATTTTTTATGAAAACATAACTTTCCTTCTGGGAAGTTTCTTTCTTAAAGATACTTGTTATGATATATTTGGTTTTTCTAGGTACCCAGGCATTCCATGAATGTGCCCTAAGGGACTTGGCTTCATTGACTTTAAGGACATCAATGAATGTACAGAGTTTCCCAATATGTGCCAGAATGGTAGATGCACTAATTACATAGGATCGTACAGTTGCAGATGCAAACAGGGTTATCCTTGGACGAGAAGGAGTCAATGTAATGGGGTCAATGGTAAGTGGTAAAGGATACACTTTTATTTAATTTATCGACTAATGTAAATTCATTTTTTTGCAGATATTGATGAATGTAACATTCTTCATGGAGTCTGTGGTGAAGGCGAATGCCAAAACGTTCCTGGAAGCTTCGAATGCAACTGTAAGGAAGGATTTATGAACGGAATGACCAAGGAATGCATTGGTAAATACATCATTAATATGATATTACAGTAATAGGGCAATTCTGCCATAACAGAGGTCACAGTGAAAATTGTCAAAATGTCAATTTATTTGCTGTGCGATCAGGCGTATTTTACATATAAACAAGTGGGGAAGAATGTTACGATAACAGAATCTTGATGATGCATTCTTCCTTGCTTGTACACAGTGGCGTACCTAGAACTTTTGCCGCCCGGGGCGATCTCCAGATTGCCGCCCTTTCAATTATAAGTCAGTCAAATAGTAGTTTTCATAAATTAATACAAATAAACTAGTGGTGCATGGCATCGTGCCTTAAGGCAAATTGTTGAAACTTTCCGTACCGAAACATAAATTTTTAAAAAAGATTTTAAATTATTTGAAATCTGAAAAAATATATTTTTGAGAACTTCGAAAATTTTGAAAAAAATGATTTTTTTGAAAAATTAGTTTTTTTATATTTCGAAAATTTGTAACTTTTGCGTAGCAGTTTTGGAGACGAAATATCTAAGCGCGTAAGCATCGCGTTGCAGTCTAACGGATAGACATTGATACGAAACCCACAGAAATGTAAATTAAATTTGTTCTTATTATTAAAATCTCTAGAAATAGATAATTTGACGTGCATATGTCTAATGATCATTTTGGACCGCCAAATGTATTTTTTTTACTTTCTTATTGAATCTCTGTAACCGCTAGACCCGTCATCCCAAAAACAGTTCTTCGTTTAGTCAATACAAATAAAATGTTTTTTGAATTACTTAAATCGGACGCTTCGTTCTCTTAAAAACTAAATTACAATTTTTGGCTTTTTTGCCCCGTATCTTTGAAACGGCTGGACCTGCCTTTGCCAAAAACTAATAAGCACTTATCAGTACGAATCGAATGTTTTATTCAAATCGGTTGATGCGTATTCCTACAATCATCGACGAAAGTTTGTATCTAAACACACAACCACATCCATTTTTTATAAGGTATGGCAAAATTCAGAAACCTCTGAAACGTAAAGATATATAAAAATTTTCACTTTCGATTTTTTTGCGTCTACTATATATGACTTAACCTATGAAAAGTAAATAAATTATTAAGTTATTTAATCAATATTAATTAATACACAGAGTAACGTTTTAGACATATTTATATGCACTCGTTAACATATTTATATAATGCCCTAAGGCAGACCGCCTTCCGCCAGCCCTGATTTTTAAAAGAAAAATTGATGATTTAAAAAAATATTGATATATCACTTCAAAGTAATCATATAAACTTTTCAAAAGAAATGACATTTATAAGCTGATATAAAAAAATTAGGAAAAATGGCCGAACAAAATCGTAAAGATGCTTATAAAAATTAAATGAATTTTAATGAATACAATAAAATAAAATAAAATTATTATCCTGTTCTTAAATTAGAATTCAAAATTTACACTAATATTCGTAGTTATTCATAATTTATATAAATCAAATATTGACAATAATAACATTTATAATAATCATTTATAATTCAAGAAAGAAAACTAGTGGCGTATGGCATTGTAACTTAAGGCAAATTGCTGGAACTTTCCGTACCCTAATGATGTATTCGAGGAAAATTGAATGTTTTCAAATAGATTATTATAAATACTGTAACTTATATATGTTTACAGAAAAGTAAATAAACAAAACTTAATCAATCAAATTTAAAATGAAGGACATTGTCTAATATTTATAAGAAATATATAAACTGAATTACAAAGTTAAAATTATTTATTTCAAGTATAGTATAAGTGAGCATTAGAACTTTAGGCAGAATTCAAATTAAAATCCACGTAGAAAGTTTTTTGAATCATTCAAATCGTTTGCTTAGTTCTCTCAAAAGCAGATATTTTTTGCACATTTTGCTCGGTATCTCCGAAACGATTGGAAGTGCCTTTGCCAGAAACTAATCACCACTTCTCCTCATCATTACAAATTGAATTTTTTAGATCATTCAAATCGGATGCTTCGTTCTCTCAAAAACTCGATTTCTATTTTCTGCACTATTTGCTCTTCATCTCTGTAACTGCTGGACCTGCCTTTGCCAAAAACTAATCAGCACATCTCCCTATCAATATGAATCGAATGTTTTTTGAGCCATTCAAATCGGTTGATCCGTGCGCCCTAAAACGTGACTGGAAATTTGTATCCATACATACATACACACACACACATACACACACACACATCAATTTTTTCTGAGGTATGCCAAAATGTTCAGAAACCTTCAAAACGTCGAGAAATGTAAAAATTTTCAGTTTCGATTTTCGGCCCATTACAATAACTTACCCTACGGGAAGTTAAAAATAAAAAAATTACCCAGGCTAAGCACAGTCTAAGCGCCACTCTGGTATAAATGTTTATCCAAGTGCGTTTAGACTGGAGCACTTTTCCAATTTTGTGAAAAACTATTGAAAAATGTGAAAATGCCGCCAAGCTAAGCACAGTATAAGTGAAAATGTCGCACAGAATTATTTGCAAATGCGTTTAGACTGTGACTATGCGGGAGCATTTTTTCAATTTTGAGTAAATTGGGCAACTATTTTTTTTTTGAAATTCAATTCGAAATGAAATGACGATTGTTAATGTTTTGGAGATAAATTGATAGATTTATGATTTACATTTGATTTGCTCAGATATAACAAGATAGCAAAAATAATGAAAGTTACAGTATTTGTTATAATAATTTATTTGAAAATGTTTAAAATTTCTCGAATATTTCATTACGGTACGGGAAGTTCCAGCAATTTGCCTTAAGGCACGATGCCATACACCACTAGTTATGATTGTTCTTAGTAGCGAAAATTATGAAAATGTCTATCCAGTTGCCGCGCGATCAGGCGTATTTTACATATAAACAAGCAAGGAAAAATGTTATGATAACATAATCTTTGATGCAGATGTCATAAGATTCTTCTTTTGCTATGTTATCGTCTATGTTGCCGCAGAATTGTCACATAAGTATATATATATATATATATATATATATATATATATATATATAATATGTCTAACTATTCTTACTATTTTTTCCTAGATATCGATGAATGCAGACAAGATCCTGGTTTATGTCGAGGTGGTCGTTGCAACAATACAATCGGTTCGTTCAAATGCGATTGTCCTCCAGGACATGAACTGAGTCCTGATAAGAAGTCCTGTAAGGATATAGATGAATGCTCGAAGGATAGTGGTATTTGCTCGAATGGAGCCTGCGAAAATATGATGGGAACTTACCAGTGTGTTTGCAATGAGGGATACCAGCAGACTGGGCTTAAGAGCCATTGTGAAGGTAAGGAGTAAGATTTTAAGAAAAAAATGTATTGGAGTGTACAGGATTTGTGATGAGGATCGGTGGGGAATTTTATCTAGTTTTTGGTAAGATGACTTAAAAAGAGTAGTCCGAAGCAAATTTTTGAGTTATTTAATAAATTGTAGAGAAAGTCGCCTCAATAATTTACTGAAATATGCATGAGTCATTATGGCGTGTTCACGTTATTCAGAGTTTTTGTACTAAAGTGTATAGGACAGTTCACAAGGATTTTTAGTAAATTTTATCTAGTTTCTGCTGAGATGACTTCAAACTAGTAGCTGGAAGAAATTTTTTGAGGTATTTAACAAAATATATAAAAAGTCCCTGGGTCCGTATATTGTAAATCTATAAAGTACATTAGGGCGTGTTTGAATTATTCAAAAACTGTGAAAAGGCCCTTGAATCATATATTGTAAATATGCAAAAGATATTAGGGCGTGTTCACGCTATTCTAAATTTTTATTTCAAAGTTTATAAAGATGTTTATAAGGATTTTTAGTAAATCTTATCTAGTTTCTGCTAAGCTAATTAAAAAAGAGTGCCGGAATAAAGTTTTTGAGTTATGTCACAAAATATAAAGTTCCTTGGTTCATATATTGTAAAAGATGCAAAGTGCGTTAGGGCGTGTTCAAACTATTCAAAAAATTTGTATCAAAGTGTATAAAACTGTTTATAGGGATTTTTAGTAAATTTTATCTAGTTTCTAGTATCCGAAGTAAATTTTTTGAGTTATTTACCAAAATGTAGAAAAATGTACAGAAACCATATGCATATTGTATATCTTACTTATACTTATATTACGATACTTATATTACGGCGATTTCACTCTAAGTTTATTTCAAAATTTAGTATACGAGCATATAAAATATTTATACAGAATTGTAGTGAATTTTATCTAGTTTCTTCTAAACTAATTTATACAGAGTACCCGGAACAAAATTTTTAAGACCTTGTAATAAATGTAGAGGAACTTTATATTACAGAAGTGCTTGTTGAGATGCTTGGGAATCAGGCGGCATTTTGCTACATTTCTTTAAATAACTTGAAAATTTTGTTCCGGCCAGTCTTTACAAATCAGTTTAGCAGAAACTAGATAAAATTTATTAAAACTCTGTATAAACAACCTTTAACCGTTCTATATGAATATTTTATGAAAAACGAATTTGAAATTTAATTTATATGCTGCACAATTGAAATATTCAGGACTTTTAGATTTCTTCAAATAACTAGAATATTTTGTTCGAGGCATTCTTTACAAATTAGTTTATCAGAAACTAGATAAAACTTATCAAAATTGTATATAAACATTTTGTTATTGTCCCGTATAAAAATATTATGTAAAATATTTATATACATACATTTTTCTACATTTCCGTGTTCCGGGCACTCTTTTGAAATTAATTTAGCAGAAACTAGATAATTTTTTTAAAAATTTTGTACAAACAATTTGTTATTGTCCCATAAAAAGTTTTATGTAAAACGATTCTGAAATCAAATTTTTATAAGCGCAAGTTTGACTTTAAATTTTTCGGGACATTTTTCTACATTTATTTAAATATCTGAAAAATATTGTTTCGGCCACTTGGCAGAAACTAAAAAAAATTCTTTAACAATCTGCGTAAAAAATATTTTAGGTTCCCATGTAAAAAAATTATACAAAACGAATTTGAATTCGAATTTATATACTGTACAAGTTTGATATGAAATATTTGGGACATTTTTCTACATTGCTTTGTTAATCTGGAAAATATTATTCCGGACACTCTTTGCAAATTAGTTTAGCAGAAACTATATAAAATTTATTAGAATTTTGCATAGACTGTTCTAAATACTTCTATACAAAAATTTAAATAAACTCAGTCTCTACTTCTATAATCTATTAATTTGCATGGTTGGTTTTGTTCTTAAAAACAGCAACATCCTTAGCTCTAATACTGAATTTTGTCCCTTATAAGGTTCGTAGACCTTATCTTGTCCATCTGAGGTCAATGTTAAAAAATAATAAACCTATGTTGAACCGCAAAGTACCATTACCGGTTTATTGAGTAAGGACGAGCCCACGAGAAATGTGCTATTTAGAGATAAATCTGGACATTATTGAGCACAAAGTGCGGTTTTTGAGACTAAAATAAAGTTTTGGAAATATTTTAAATTTAGAAATAAAAATAGCAAACATTAAAATCAAAATTTAAGTAAGAGATACTTCGATACATCATATAGCAACAGAAAATTTTAAAGTGTCGGAATAAAAGCCGATTTCAGGTTTGTTTTGTGTGAAATTTTGTATCGGACATCATTAAACTGTGTAAACACAATTTTGAAAAAATCATCTAGTTTTTTGCCAAACTAACTTAGATACAGTGCCCGGAACAAAATTTCTCAGATATTCAAACAAATGTAGAAAAATGTCTGGAATATTTTATTTCAAAACTTGCGCAGTATAAAAATTCCAATTAAATGTGGTTTTATATAAAAATTTTCATATCGGACGGTGAAAGATTGTTGATATGGAATTTTAGTAAATTTTATCTAGTTTCTGCTAAACTAATTTTTAAAGAATGTCCATAACAAATTTTTTTTAGTCAATTAAATAAACGTAGAAAAATATCCCAAATATTTCAATCCAAAATCACGCAATATATAACATCGATTTTAAATTTATTTTATATAAAATTTTTCTGCAGAATGATATTACACTTTTTACATCAAAATTTAATACATTTTATCTGGTTTCTTACAAACTAATTTAAAAATAGTGTCCGGAACAAAATTTTCGAGTTATTTACAAAAATGTAGAAAAATGTCCGAAAATTTTATTTTATATCAATCTTGTACAAGGTGTAAGCCAATTTCCAACTAGCTTAAACTAAAAAAATTGTTTTGGATTATATAGGACAGTTTTTATGAAGTTTTAGTGAATATTATTTAGTTTTTGCTTAACTAATTCAAAAAGAGTGCCCGGAACAAAGTTTTCCAGTAATTTAAATAAATGAAGAAAAATGTCCTAAATATATTTTAGTCCATACTTGCACAGTATATATATTTGATTTCAATTTAGGTTCATTTAAAATTTTCTTGCTAATTTCTCAATTTGGCTCTTCTTTATGAAATTTTTGACACCAATGCTATGAATTAACATAGCGTGTAGATAATTTTTAGACAAAGTAAGGAATCGAAGAAACATTGCTTGCATGATGCATTTAAATTTAAATCGTTTTGTAATTCGAAATCTTCATGGGATACAAATGCAAAGACGAGTTGTATATAAAACGGAATTTTGTATATAAAATAATATAAATATAAATGAAATAAAATGAAAATTATTTTTAAGGAATCATGGTAAATTATATCTAGTTTTTGGTAAGCTAATTAAAAAAGAGTACCCGGAACAAATTTATTTAGTAATTTTAAAAAATGCAGAAAAATGTCAAGAATATTTAAGCCAAATTTAAATTTTTGCTTTGGAGTATATAAGGCAGTTTATACTATCTATTCAAAAATTTTGTATCAAAGTGTATAAGACAGTTCATATGGAACTTTAGTAAATTTTATCTAGTTTCTGCTAAGCTAACTAAAAAAGAGTACCCGGAACAAAATTTTCGAGTTATTTAACAAATTGTAAAAAAAGTATCCGAAATCTATACAAGTATTAGGGCGAGTCACATAACTATGCTTTTTTTTTTTAATTTTTGCGTTTGTTTCAACTGAAAGAGAATTTTTATATTACAATATGAAGTATATAAATATATCCTTAGATCTGCGACCAAAATCAAATCCAAGTATTATATGTATGTATTATAATCTCTTATTATAATAGATCTTTGTAGAAATCAATTCAATTCATATGCAACACTTTCGTTTCCGCAATTAAATTTACATACTGCATTCCCGATTAAATATCATGTAAATTGAAACAAAACATGATTTTTCAATTCGTAAATGGACGAATAAAATTAACATAATATATAATAGACACATATGTACAAACACTCATACATAACTAACGGGTAAATACACACTGGTGTCTTATAAATAAATATTGAGATTAATAATTAAGATAAAAGCTATCCTATCTCTTAAGTTGGACTATAATATAAGAGTATACAAAATTTTATCAAAATCAGTTCAGTAGTTTCGGAGTTTATCGCGGACATACATCGTAAAATAAAATTTATATATAAATTTTAAGTCAAAGTTGACTAATTTTGAGAACATTAAATTCATCATATTTTTGAAAATTTTTGGAATTATTTTTCACAGCTGTTAAGGTTACAGTTAAGGTTTAAATAAATAAAATTAATAAAATTAACCACAATAACCGAACCATTTGGTACTTTAATATTTATTAACTGTCACTTCAGATAATTGATGAAGTGCTCATTTGAAAGGTGATAAAAGTTATGTAAATAGTCATAGATAGGCATGCACCCAAAAAAGGCACTTACCGAAATAATTTCCTAAATAAACATTAGTCTAAGACATCTTGAAGATATTTATTTTAAATTGAAACTCGGTAATTGAATTAAGAGAAAAAATAGTAGATTTATAAAAGTGCATTTGATCAGAACTAATTGAGTGTTTTATATGAATTGGATCTCATTGGGTTTGTTTATGTTTTGCCAGATTTTGATTATATTTGATCTTGTTTCATCAGATTAGTCCTTCTTATTTTATTTGAATCTTGCATGTCTGATTTGAATTTTTCATGTCCGATTTAAATTTTTCATGTCTGATCCAAATTTTTCATGTTTGATCCAAATTTTTTATGTTAGATCACATTTCTGCAGTTTTTATTTTGTTTTATAAGATTTGACCCTATTTCATCAGATTTGATCATGATTTTATTATTTTTTCTTACATTTGATAATGGTTGCTCAGACTTTATAACGCTTAATTTTCTTTGACAAGTTTTAATCTAATAAAATTGTGTTTCATTTAATTTTGGCTAAACTAATTTAAAAAGAGTGACTGGAACTAAGTTTTCTAGTTATTCAAACAAATGTAGAAAAATGTAATTTTTTTTTTATATTGAAGATACTTTAATAGTATTTTAATAAATTTTATCTAGTTTCTGCTAAACAACTAATTTAAGAAGAGTGTCCGAAACAAAGTTTTTCAATTATTCAAACAAATGTTGAAAAATGTCCTGAAAATTTCAATTCTAACTTGCACTGTATAAAAATTCCAATTCAAAATTGTTATATAAAAAATTTTCATATTGGACAGTAAAAGATTCATTAATAGTATTTTAATAAATTTTATCTAGTTTCTACTAAACTAATTTCAAAAGAGTGACCGGAACAAAATTTTTCAATTATATAAAGAAACGTAGAAAAACGTCCCAAATATTTCAATTCAATCATGCGCTGTATAAACATTGTAATTCAAAATTGTTTTATATAGAATTTTCACATTGGACAGTAAAAGATATTTTAATAGTATTTTATTAAATTTTATCTAGTTTCTGCTAAACTAATTAAAAAGATTATTTTGTTTTTTTTTTTTAATAGTTTATTCGTTGTTTGCATAATAATTTGTTATCGGTCAAACGATTATTGATTTTTTGATCTAGGGCATTCGAATCGTTTAGGTAAAAACTTGTTCTTTTGTTATCGTTTATAAGAATTTAGAACGATGACGAATATGATTTTTAAAACGATTTTGAGAAATGGATTAATGAAATCTAGCATTATCAATTACAATATTAAACCAAATCGATTGAAACCAACTAAGTATTTAAAAAAAATCTATTTTAAATGTCGTACTAAGTAAAGAAATCGCGTCAGATCAAATTGGAACAAACCAGATCTTTTTATTCACTAATATTCCAAAATATAGTACATTGTTTACTTTTTATCAGGCCATTATATGGATTCAGGAAGTTCTGCATTTAGTAACTCGCCAATAGGTACAATGCTTTGTCTGTTTATATATTTATTATTATAATTACGAGAGCAAACATAATAACGATTGTGTTGAAATTGACCTCAGGGGTCACATTTGCACCGCGTCCATTAAATAATAGAAAAATATTCATTAATCATAAAATAACGGTAAAACATATAGCTGTATGTATGTATATATATATATATTATATATATATATATATTATGGTAGTCCTTAATATGGACATTTTCGAATTTCTTTGTTCCCAAGGGCTCAAATGCGAAGTAATTCAAAAATGTCCATATTAGGTACCACCCTATTGCATAAAGCACTTTTCCTATTTGCTCGTCCCTTACCATATTATTTTAATGTAATTGATAATACAATATTTTCTCTTGGTTTTTAGTTTACTTGTTGGTAGAGTTCCTTATCTTTCTTTTTTAGTTTTCATGTCAGTAGAGTCCCTTCTTTTTTTTTACTATTTTGCTTGTCAGTGGAGGTTTAGTTTGCCCATCATTTGCCCATTTGCTCAGCAGTACAGTCCTTTCTATTATTTTTTATTTTGTTCGTCAGTAGAGTCCCATTTTCTTCTTATAGTTTGCTCGTCAGTAGAGTCTATTTTCCCATTTTTCTAGTTTGGTCTACAGTAGAGTTCTTTCTCGTCAGTAGAGTCCCTTTTCTATTTTTTCTAGCTAGCTCATCAGTAGATAGAGAAGATAGAATTTCTTTTCTTCATCTGCTAGTTTGCAAGTCTTCTCTAATCCTTTTCTATTTTTTCAAGTTTGCTCGTTAGTAGAGTCCCTTTTCTAATTATTCTAGTTTATTAGTCTGCGACGTATATTTTTTTGTTTTCATAATAATTCTTTTTCTTACTTTTCTAGTTTGCTTGTTAGTACAGTCGTTAATTTTATTT
The DNA here is from genome assembly GCF_003426905.1 of Ctenocephalides felis. Lineage (NCBI taxonomy): Eukaryota > Metazoa > Arthropoda > Insecta > Siphonaptera > Pulicidae > Ctenocephalides > Ctenocephalides felis. The sequence continues at coordinate 7,219,763 of NW_020536999.1, forward strand.
CTCTATTTTGCTCGTCGGTCGAGTCTTTTTTTTTTACTTTGCTCCTCAGTAAAGTCCATTTTCTAACTTCCCGTAGGGCAAGTTATAGTAATCGCAAAAAATCGAAAATGAAAATTTTTGCATATTTTTACGTTTCATAGGTTTCTGAACATTTTGGCATAAAATGGATGCATGCGTGCGTGTGTGCGTGTGTGTGTGCGTGTGCGGATACAAAGTTTCGTCGACGATTTCGAGAATACGTATCAACCGATTTGAATAATTCAAAAAGCATTCGATTCTTATTAATAAGCAGTCGGGCTGATTAGTTTTTGGCAGAGGCAAGTCTAGCCGTTTCGAAAACAGAGGGAAACAATTCAGTTTTGAGAGAACGGATCATCCGATTAGACTAATTCAAAATACCTTTTGCTTGTGTAGACGTGTGCAAAAAATGCTTTCACAAAAACTTCGCATTTTGAAAATTTTCATAAAACTCAAATTTTCGAAATTTTTCATCAAAGAAATCTAAATTTCGAATTTTTTTTATAAATATCAAATTTAAAAAAAATCGGTTTCTTACAAAAATTTAAGAATACTTATAATTTCCTAATTTTAAAAAATTAATTCAATAAATTTTGAACTTTTAAAAGTTTATCAAAATTTTCAAAAAATGTCAAATTATCACAAAAATCAAATTAAAAAAAAATCGAACAAATTTCTTGTAAACATAAAAAGAAGTTGGTTGTAGAACTCACTCGTCGTCTTTTTGCTCCTCAGTAGAGTCCTTATTTAATTAAAAATCAAGACTCTTTTGTTTCTCGGTAGGATTTTTTTTTAGAGTCCACATCTCTGATCCACAGAGAGCAATGTTGCGAATTCAAAATCGAGACTTATTTTATTTTGCTCGTCAGTAGAGTCCGTTTACGTACATAGTAAACATTTTTAATATACCACACAATATTAAAGTTACTTCTATTACATATACCAATGGTTCTACAACTTGCCAATAGGCCTAAATATTGAGAAACACTGATTTTCGACCCGAAAGAAACATTTTCGATTTTACTCTCAGTTCGTATTAATAAATAGTCGATACACGATCGCCCGCCCGATCGGACGTGTCGCGTTCTCGGAAAACTATCCATAATTTTTCCAAAACGATAAAAATTAAAAAAATTAGTAATAACAAATATTTATAAAGGTTTAAAGTTTATGAAAATCTAAAAACTTAATCAAAAATCGGTTTCGGTTTATTGGAAAAAATGGATTTTATATCGATGTGATAAATTTACTATTCAATGTGTACATTTGTGTTTGTTTGTGTTTTAAAGCAAAGTTTTACATATATGTAGTATAAATGAAAAATTGCTAAAATTTATAAAGGTTGAATTTTTATGAAAATCCAAAAATCCAATCAAAAATCGTTTTGGTTTACTGGAAAAAAATTGTTAAACCTTGCTATAGAGAATTCTTTTTTACTATATTGTTCAGTGTGTGGTGCATTTTTTTGAAACGTTTTAATAAATCTTTTAAATTTTGCACATTTTTATAAATTCGTATTTGGGAACAAAATCTATATAAAATTCTCGCAAGTTTTTGTTAATAACAAAATTTCGTAAATATCATAGAAAAACAACTAGAACCTATATACAACTTTAATAATTAGTACTGGATTTATTGTTTTCCTGGTATAGTTTTTTTTTACACTTTTTATTGATAACTTTTTTTTTGATATTTGTCGAAATTTGATTTTACGTGCAAATGTAGATAAAAATATTACAAAATTATAGTTAGTAAACATGTTTTCGTAAATATTACCCGACAGGTATATTTAATAATTCAGACAAGTCCAAGATTTGCTAATAAGTTTTTCTTAAGTACAATTTTTTCTTTTTTCTTTTGTTGAACTTGGTGCATTTTTTACAGTTTGTATTTTGGTATTTTGATTTATTTGTTTGTAAATGTGTTTCCACGTGCTTAAACTAGATAAAATTTTACTAAAACGTTATAGGCATATTTTTACTGGAAATTTACTAATAGCCCAAGAATTTGGAAAATCTTTCCGCAAAGCAGATTAAAAGTTTTATATGACTAATATGGTTTATATGATACACTTTTTAATGCTTTTCATTGTAACTTTTGTTTTATATAAATTTAAAAAAAAGTCTTTACATGCAAAAATTAGATAAAATTCTCTAAAAGTTTTACTAAAACATCATTAATTTATTTGTTACTGCAAATTAACTTCAAGCCCAAGATTTTAGAAAATCTCCGCAAAGTAAAGTAAAAGTTTATATACCTAATATTGTTATATAGAGTGCCTTCTTAATACTTTTTAGTATAACTTTTTTTCTATACATATTTTTATAAATCTGTTTTCACAGGAAGAAACTAGATAAAATTCTCTAAAACTTTTACTAAAACATCGTTAACAAATTTTGTACCAGAAATTAATTACAAGCCAGAAAATATGGAAACTGCATACAAGTTTACATTCGAAAAAAGTTTTAACCTAAAAAATATCCATCAGTTTAGTAAATGTCATTTTATTTTTAGAAAATTACTAAAATATGTATTTTTTTTTAATTCTTACAACATATATTTGACTATATGTTAACATAATTTTTGAAACATGATTTTTTTGCAAAAATTTAGTCAAGAAACAAACCTTTGGTACAAAATTCTAATAAATAGTGAAGTAAACTTTTAAATTAGTGGATATCAGTAAAGTGCACTTGTTAATACTTTTTCGTATAACTTTTT
>NW_020536999.1:7223501-7235615 GCF_003426905.1 Ctenocephalides felis
AATCTCCATTCGAATATTCGCATTCGTCGATATCTGTCAAATTTAAAATACAAAGCAGTCAGCAAAGTTACCACGATCACCCCTACTAATGGTTCCGTTTGCATTTTTAGGCATAGTAGAGGAAAAAGACACTTTTTTTTAATTTTAAATTAAATATTGGGTTTTTAAAACACTTAAATTACTGATATTCATAAATTTTAAAAGTTTACATCACTATTTATCAGAATTTTGTACCAAAGGTTTGTTTGTTGACTAAATTTTTGCAACAAAATGATAAATCTAGAAAAATAACAAAGAATTATAAAATCATGTTTTAAAAATTATGTAACTAATACTGAAATATATGTTTAAGAGTTAAAATTTTTTTCTACAAATTTTAATAATTTACTAAGTACTAATATTTTAGTAATTAACTAAACAACGTTCACTAAAAGTATCTAATAGATAATTTTCAGGTAAAACTTTCTTTGACTTGTATGCAGTTACCATATTTTCTGCTTGTAATTGATTCTGATACAAAATACGAAGAAAATGATGTTTTAGCAAAAGTTTAAGTTTTAGAAAATTTTTATCTATTTTCAGAATGTGAAGACAGATTTGCAAAAATGTGTATAGAAAAAAAGTTATACAAAAAAGTATTAACAAGTGCACTTAAATTACTGACCACTAATTTTAAAAGTTTACATCACTATTTATTAGAATGTGGTACCAAAGGTTTGTTTCTTAACTAAATTTTTGCAACAAAATCATGTTTTGAAAATTATGTTGACATATACTGAAATATATGTTTTAAGAATTAAAATAATAATAATACATATTTTAGTAATTTTCTAAAAATAAAATGACATTTACTAAACTGATGGATATTGTTTTGCCCTAAAACTTTCTTTAAATGTAAACTTGTATGCAGTTTCCATATTTTCTGGCTTGTAATTAATTTCTGGTACAAAATTTGTTAACGATGTTTTAGTAAAAGTTTTAGAGAATTTATCTAGTTCTTCCTGTGAAAACAGATTTATAAAAATGTTATAGAAAAAAAGTTATACTAAAAAGTATTAAGAAGGGCACTCTATATAACAATATTAGGTATATAAACTTTTACTTTACTTTGCGGAGATTTTCTAAAATCTTGGGCTTGAAGTTAATTTGCAGTAACAAATAAATTAATGATGTTTTAGTAAAACTTTTAGAGAATTTTATCTAATTTTTGCATGTAAAGACTTTTTTTTTAAATTTATATAAAAACAAAAGTTACAATGAAAAGCATTAAAAAGTGTATCATATATAACCATATTAGTCATATAAAAACTTTTAATCTGCTTTGCGGAAAGATTTTCCAAATTCTTGGGCTATTAGTAAATTTCCAGTAAAAATATGCCTATAACGTTTTAGTAAAATTTTATCTAGTTTAAGCACGTGGAAACACATTTACAAACAAATAAATCAAAATACCAAAATACAAACTGTAAAAAATGCACCAAGTTCAACAAAAGAAAAAAGAAAAAATTGTACTTAAGAAAAACTTATTAGCAAATTCTTGGACTTGTCTGAATTATTAAATATACCTGTCGGGTAATATTTACGAAAACATGTTTACTAACTATAATTTTGTAATATTTATCTACATTTTGCACGTAAAATCAAATTTCGACAAATATCAAAAAAAAAGTTATCAATAAAAAGTGTAAAAAAAAACTATACCAGGAAAACAATAAATCCAGTACTAATTATTAAAGTTGTATTTAAGTTCTAGTTGTTTTTCTATGATATTTACGAAATTTTGTTATTACAAAAACTTGCGAGAATTTTATATAGATTTTGTTCCCAAATACGAATTTATAAAAATGTGCAAAATTTAAAAGATTATTAAAACGTTTCAAAAAAATGCACCACACACTGAACAATATAGTAAAAAAGAATTCTCTATAGCAAGGTTTAACAATTTTTTTCCAGTAAACCAAAACGATTTTTGATTGGATTTTTGGATTTTCATAAAAATTCAACCTTTATAAATTTTAGCAATTTTTCATTTATACTACATATATGTAAAACTTTGCTTTAAAACACAAACAAACACAAATGTACACATTGAATAGTAAATTTATCACATCGATATAAAATCCATTTTTTCCAATAAACCGAAACCGATTTTTGATTAAGTTTTTAGATTTTCATAAACTCCAAACCTTTATAAATATTTGTTATTACTATTTTTTTAATTTTTATCGTTTTGGAAAAATTATGGATAGTTTTCCGAGAACGCGACACGTCCGATCGGGCGGGCGATCGTGTATCGACTATTTATTAATACGAACTGAGAGTAAAATCGAAAATGTTTCTTTCGGGTCGAAAATCAGTGTTCTCAATATTTAGGCCTATTGGCAAGTTGCAGAACCATTGATATATAAAATAGAAGTAAACATTAGTATTGTGTGGTGTATTAAAAATGATTACTATGTACGTAAACGGACTCTACTGACGAGCAAATAAAAAATAAGTCTCGATTTTTGAATTCGCAACATTGCTCTCTGTGGATCAGAGATGTGGACTCTAAAAAAAAATCCTACGAGAAACAAAATGAGTCTTGATTTTTTAATTAAATAAGGACTCTACTGAGGAGCAAAAAGACGACGAGTGAGTTCTACAACCAACTTCTTTTTATGTTTACAAGAAATTTGTTCGATTTTTTTTTAATTTGATTTTTGTGATAATTTTGACATTTTTTTGAAAATTTTGATAAACTTTTAAAAGTTCAAAATTATTGAATAATTTTTTAAAAATTAGGAAATTATAAGTATTCTTAAATTTTTGTAAGAAACCGATTTTTTTTAAATTTTGATATTTATAAAAAAAATTCGAAATTTAGATTTCTTTGATGAAAAATTTCGAAAATTTGAGTTTTATGAAAATTTTCAAAATTGCGAAGTTTTTTGTAAAAGCATTTTTTGCACACCGTCTACACAAGCAAAAGGTATTTTGAATTAGTCTAATCGGATGATCCGTTCTCTAAAAACTGAATTGTTTCCCTCTGTTTTCGAAACGGCTAGACTTGCCTCTGCCAAAAAACTAATCAGCCCGAACTGCTTATTAATAAGAATCGAATGCTTTTTGAATTATTCAAATCGGTTGATACGTATTCTCGAAATCGTCGACGAAACTTGTATCCGCACACGCACACACACACGCACACACGCACGCATGCATCCATTTATGCCAAAATGTTCAGAAACCTATGAAACGTAAAAATATGCAAAAATTTTCATTTTCGATTTTTTGCGATTACTATAACTTGCCCTACGGGAAGTTAGAAAATGGACTTTACTGAGGAGCAAAGTAAAAAAAAAAGACTCGACCGACGAGCAAAATAGAGAAATAAAATTAACGACTGTACTAACAAGCAAACTAGAAAAGTAAGAAAAAGAATATTATGAAAAAAAAAAATATACGTCGCAGACTAAACTATAAACTAGAATAATTAGAAAAGGGACTCTACTAACGAGCAAACTTGAAAAAATAGAAAAGGATTAGAGAAGACTTGCAAACTAGCAGATGAAGAAAAGAAATTCTATCTTCTCTATCTACTGATGAGCTAGCTAGAAAAAATAGAAAAGGGACTCTACTGACGAGAAAGAACTCTACTGTAGACCAAACTAGAAAAATGGGAAAATAGACTCTACTGACGAGCAAACTATAAGAAGAAAAATGGGACTCTACTGACGAACAAAATAAAAAATAATAGAAAGGACTGTACTGCTGAGCAAATTGGGCAAATGATGGGCAAACTAAACCTCCACTGACAAGCAAAATAGTAAAAAAAAAAGAAGGACTCTACTGACATGAAAACTAAAAAAGAAAGATAAGGAACTCTACCAACAAGTAAACTAAAAAACAAGAGAAAATATTGTATTAATTACATTAAAATAATATGGTAAGGGACGAGCAAATAGGAAAAGTGCTTTATGCAATAGGGGTGGTACCTAATATGGACATTTTTGAATTACTTCGCATTTGAGCCCTTGGGAACAAAGAAATTCGAAAATGTCCATATTAAGGACTACCATAATATATATATATATATATATATATATATATATATATATATATATACATACATACAGCTATATTTACCGTTATTTTATGATTAATGAATATTTTTTCTATTATTAATGGACGCGGTGCAAATGTGACCCCTGAGGTCAATTTCAACACAATCGTTATTATGTTTGCTCTCGTAATTATAATAATAAATATATAAACAGACAAAGCATGTACCTATTGGCGAGTTACTAAATGCAGAACTTCCTGAATCCATATAATGGCCTGATAAAAAGTAAACAATGTACTATATTTTGGAATATTAGTGAATAAAAAGATCTGGTTTGTTCCAATTTGATCTGACGCGATTTCTTTACTTAGTACGACATTTAAATAGATTTTTTTTAAATACTTAGTTGGTTTCAATCGATTTGGTTTAATATTGTAATTGATAATGCTAGATTTCATTAATCCATTTCTCAAAATCGTTTTAAAAATCTTATTCGTCATCGTTCTAAATCTTATAAACGATAACAAAAGAACAAGTTTTTACCTAAACGATTCGAATGCCCTAGATCAAAAAACAATAATCGTTTGACCGATAACAAATTATTATGCAAACAACGAATAAACTATTTAAAAAAAAAAACAAAATAATCTTTTTAAATTAGTTTAGCAGAAACTAGATAAAATTTAATAAAATACTATTAAAATATCTTTTACTGTCCAATGTGAAAATTTCTATATAAAACAATTTTGAATTACAATGTTTATACAGCGCAAGATTGAATTGAAATATTTGGGACATTTTTCTAAAATTTTTTAAATAAGTGAAAAACTTTGTTCCGGTCACTCTTTTTAAATTAGTTTAGCAGGAGCTAGATAAATTTACTAAAAAACTATAAAAATCTTTTACTGACCAATATGAAAATTTTTTATAAAACAATTTTGCATTAGAATTTTATACAGTGCTAGTTTGAATTGAAATATTCGAACATTTTTCTACAATTTTAGATAACTTGAAAACTTGCTTTGGTACTTCTTTTTAAATGGCTCAGCAAAAACTAAATAAAATTTGTAAAAATACCATAAAAATATCTTTTACTGTCCAATATAAAAATTTTATATAAAACAATTTTGAATTGGATTTTTATACAGTGCAAGTTAGAATTGAAATATTCGGGACATTTTTTTGAATAACTGGAAAACTTTGTAAAGTTTATTTTTTCAAATTAGTTTAGGAGAAACTAGATAAAATTTATCAAAATACTATTAAAAAATCGTTTACTGTCCAATATGAAAATTTTATATAAAACAATTTTGCAATGGAATGTTATACAGCGCAAGTTAGAATTGAAATATCGGGACATTTTTCAAACATTTTTTTTAAATGACTGAAAAAATTTGTTCCTGACATTCTTTTTAAATTAGTTCAGCAGAAATAGATAAAATTTATTAAAATCTTATATAAACAATCTTTTACCGTCCGATATAAAAATGTTATATAAACAATTTGAATTGTAATTTTTAGACTGCAAGTTAGAATGAAATATTCGGGGCATTTTTCTACATTTTTTAAATAACTGAAAACTTGCTTTGGCACTTTCTTTTTTAACTAGCTCAGCAGAAACTAGATAAAATTTATCAAAATACTATTAAAAAATCTTTTACTGTCAAATGTGAAAATCTTATATAAAATAATTTCAATTGGAATTTTATACAAGGGAAGTTTGAATTGAATTAATAGTAAGATTTTTCTACATTTTTTAAATACTGGAAAACTTTGTTCCGGTCACTCTTTTTAGGTTAGTTTAGCAGAAACTAGATGAAATTTACAAAAATCCATATAAACAATCTTTATCGTTCGGTATAAAATTTTAAATAAAACGACTTTGAATTGGAATTTTATATATTGTGCAAGTTTGGAATGAAAAATTCGGGACATTTTTTAATTTTCGAATAACTACAAAACTTTGTTCCAGCCACGTTTTTTAAATTAGTTTAGTTAAAACTAGATATAAAACACCAATTTATTGGATTAAATCTTGTCAAATAAAATTAAACGTTATAAAAATCTTAGCAAACCATCATCAAATGTAATAAAAAATGATAAAATCATGATCAAATCTGATGAAATAGGGTCCAATCTTATAAAACAAAACATGAAAAATTTAAATCTAACATGAAAAATTCAAATCAGACATGCAAGATTCAAATAAAATACGAAGGACTAATCTGATGAGACAAGATCAAATATAATCAAAATCTAGCAAAAAATAAACAAACCCAATGAAATCCAATTCATTTAAAACACCCAATTAGTTCTGATCAAATGCACTTTTATAAATCTACTATTTTTCTCTTAATTCAATTACCGTGTTTCAATTTAAAATAAATATCTTCAAGATGTCTTAAGACTAATGTTTATTTAGGAAATTATTTCGGTAAGTGCCTTTTTGGGTGCATGCCTATCTATGACTATTTACATAACTTTTATCACCTTTCATGAGCACTTCATCAATTATCTGAAGTGACAGTTAATAAATATTAAAGTACCAAATGGTTCGGTTATTGTGGTTAATTTTTATTAATTTTATTTATTTAAACCTTAACTGTAACCTTAACAGCTGTGAAAAATAATTCCAAAAATTTCAAAAATATGATGAATTTAATGTTCTCAAAATTAGTCAACTTTGACTTAAAATTTATATATAAATTTTATTTTACGATGTATGTCCGCGATAAACTCCGAAACTACTGAACTGATTTTGATAAAATTTTGTATACTCTTATATTATAGTCCAACTTAAGAGATAGGATAGCTTTTATCTTAATTATTAATCTCAATATTTATTTATAAGACACCAGTGGGTATTTACCCGTTAGTTATGTATGAGTGTTTGTACATATGTGTCTATTATATATTATGTTAATTTTATTCGTCCATTTACGAATTGAAAAATCATGTTTTGTTTCAATTTACATGATATTTAAATCGGGAATGCAGTATGTAAATTTAATTGCGGAAACGAAAGTGTTGCATATGAATTGAATTGATTTCTACAAAGATCTATTATAATAAGAGATTATAATACATATATAATACTTGGATTTGATTTTGGTCGCAGATCTAAGGATATATTTATATACTTCATATTGTAATATAAAAATTCTCTTTCAGTTGAAACAAACGCAAAAATTAAAAAAAAAAAGCATAGTTATGTGACTCGCCCTAATACTTGTATAGATTTCGGATACTTTTTTACAATTTGTTAAATAACTCGAAAATTTTGTTCCGGGTACTCTTTTTTAGTTAGTTTAGCAGAAACTAGATAAAATTTACTAAAGTTCCATATGAACTGTCTTATACACTTTGATACAAAATTTTTGAATAGATAGTATAAACTGCCTTATATACTCCAAAGCAAAAATTTAAATTTGGCTTAAATATTCTTGACATTTTTCTGCATTTTTAAAATTACTAAATAAATTTGTTCCGGGTACTCTTTTTTAATTAGCTTACCAAAAACTAGATATAATTTACCATGATTCCTTAAAAATAATTTTCATTTTATTTCATTTATATTTATATTATTTTATATACAAAATTCCGTTTTATATACGACTCGTCTTTGCATTTGTATCCCATGAAGATTTCGAATTACAAAACGATTTAAATTTAAATGCATCATGCAAGCAATGTTTCTTCGATTCCTTACTTTGTCTAAAAATTATCTACACGCTATGTTAATTCATAGCATTGGTGTCAAAAATTTCATAAAGAAGAGCCAAATTGAGAAATTAGCAAGAAAATTTTAAATGAACCTAAATTGAAATCAAATATATATACTGTGCAAGTATGGACTAAAATATATTCAGCACATTTTTCTACATTGCTTTAAATATCTAGAAAATTTGGTTCTGGATACTCTTTGCAAATAGTTTAACAGAAATTAGATAAAAATTATCAAAATAAAATATGAACAATTTTTATCGACACATATAAAATTTTTATGTAAAACGACTTTGAATTGGTGTACTGTGAAAGATTGGATTGAAACATTCGGGACATTTTTCTACATTTTTCAAAAATTTATTAAAATTTTATGTGAACAATCTTTTGAGTCCGATATAAAATTTTATACAAAACAAATTTGAAATCGGCTCTTGTTCCGACCTTTGAATTCTCCATGGATACATGAGGTATCAAAATAACTTCTAACATATAAATTTTGATTGCAATGTTTGCTGTTTTTATTTCTAAATTTAAAATGTTTCCTAAACTTTATTTTAGTCTCAAAAAAATCTCAAAAAACCGCACATTGTGCTTAATAATCTTTAGAATTATCTCTAAATAGCACATTTCTCGTGGGCTCGTCCTTACTCAATAAACCGGTAATGGTACTTTGCGGTTCAACATAAGTTTATTATTTTTCAACATTGACCTCAGATGGACAAGATAAGGTCTACGAACCTCAAAAGATCTTCAAAATCTTAAAAGAACAAAACAAAACTGCCATTTAAAACCTTAAAAGAAAGAACCTTAAAGTGTGGCGATATCAAGCAGGCTGGTTTGATTAGTAAAAAACAATGGGACATGTCATGGATATTTTTGATATCGAAATATTTTTACAGTTAATAAATTTATATTTTTTTATTATGTTGGGAGTTTCTAATTAATATATATCATAATCATTACGACTCCCACATTGGTGACCCCGACTCATGGATATTTTTGATATCGAAATATTTTTATAATCAATAAATTTGATATATTTTTATGTTGGGAGTTTCTAATTTAATATATTATCATAATCATTACAACTCCCACAAAAGAACAAAACAAAAATGCCATTTAACAGAATATGTAACTAGTAACAGAGTTTTATATAAATTTTTGTTAGTGAGTATATAAAAAGATGTATACAGAATTTGCACAATTCAAAGTCGTTTTGCATAATTTTTTATATGGGTTCCTAAAAATTGTTTATACATATTTTAATAAATTTTATCTAGTTTCTGCTAAACTAATTTGTAAAGAGTTCCCGGAACAAAGTTTTCAAGTTATTTCCAAAATGTAGCAAAATGCCGCCTGATTCCCAAGCATCTAAACAAGCACATCTGTAATACAAAATTCCTCTACATTTCTTTTAACGACTTGAAAATTTTGTTCTGGGCACTTTTACAAATTGGTTTAGCAAAAACTAGATAAAATTTACTACAATTCTGTATAAATATTTTATATGCTCGTATACTAAATTTTGAAAAAATTTAGTGTAAGTCGCCTTTATATGTCGTGTAGATTTACAATGCATATTGGGATTGGGTACATTTTTCTACATTTTGGTAAATTACTCAAAAACTTTATTCCGGGCACTCTTTTAAAGTCATCTTAGCAGAAACTAGAAAAAATTCCCCACGACTTTGTATATTTACGAAAATGAATCAAGTGACTTTTTTCACAAAACTCTAAAATTTTCTTCCGGCTATTTTTTTCTTAAGTCATCTTAGCACAAACTAGATAAAATTTACTACAATTCTTTATAAACAGTTATACACTTTAGTACAAAAATTTTGAATAATTCAAACACTTCGCCTATTCCTAATATTATATTTTCTCGACATTTCTGAATCAAATGAGGCCGAATTTGGAAAAAGTATGCGTATGTGTTTGGACAGACGTTTTACCTTAAATCAACATTTTAAACTTGCGCTGTATAAAAATTCGATTTCAAAGTGTAACTTTTATATAGAACATTAACAAACTGTTTATATTTTTTTTTTAACAAATTTTATCTGATTTCTGCTAAAAGTAATTGGTTATGAGTGACCACAACAAACAATTTTGTACATTTTATCAAATAACTCAAAAACTTTATTCCGGGCACTCTTTTTTAGTTAGCTTAGAAAAAACTAGATAAAATCTACCAAAAATCCTTGTAAACAATTTTATACACTTTGATACAAAAATTTGAATAATTCAAACACGCCCTAATGCACTTTGCATATTTACAGCATATGAATCAGGGAACTTTTTTTACAGTTTCTTAAATAACTCAAAAATTTTCTTCCGGGCCCTCTTTTAAGTCATCTTAGCAGAAAGTAGATAAAATTGACTAAAAATCCGTATAAACAGTCCTATATACTTTGATACATAATTTTGAATAGTTTGAACACACCCTAACGTATTTTGCATATTTTTTATATGTCGACCCAGAAAATTTTCTTACAGTTTGTTAAATAACTCAAAAATTTTGTTCAGGACACTCTTTTTAGTTAGCTTTGCAGAAACTAGATAAAATTTACAACAATTATTCATAAACAGTCTTATACACTTTAGTACAAAAATTTTGAATAGTTTGAATACGCCCTAAAGCACTTTCCATATTTTTTACATATGGACCCGGAAAACAATTTTTTTTTTGTTAAAAACTCAAAATTTTCTTCCGGCTACTCTTTTGAAATCATTTCAGCAGAAACTAGATAAAATTTACTAAAAATCCGTATAAACAGTCCTACACACTTTGATACAAAATTTTGAATACTTTGTACACGCCCTAATGTATTTGCATATTTATAATGTATGAACCCAGAAACTTTTTTTTACAGTTTGTTAAATAACTACAAAATTTTCTTCCGGCTACTTTTTTTAAGTCACTTTAGCAGAAGCTAGATAAAATATACTAAAATCCTCAAAAACAGTCTTACACACTTTGGTACAAAATTTTTGAATAGTTTGAACTCGCCCTAACGTATTTGCATATTTACAATATATGTATCAGGGGACTTTTTTACGGTTTGTGGAATAACTCAAAATTTTTACTCCGGCTACTATTTTTAAATAATATTACCAAAAACTAGATAAAATTTCCCACCGATCCTCATAAACAATCCTATACACTCCAATACAATTTTTTTTTTAAATCTTACTCCTTACCTTCACAATGGCTCTTAAGACCAGTCTCTGCTGTATCCCTCATTGCAAACACACTGGTAAGTTCCCATCATATTTTCGCAGGCCCCATTCGAGCAAATACCACTATCCTTTGAGCATTCATCGATATCCTTACAAGATTTTTTATCAGGACTCAGTTCATGTCCTGGAGGACAATCGCATTTGAAAGAACCGATTGTGTTATTGCAACGACCACCTCGACATAAACCAGGATCTTGTCTGCATTCATCGATATCTAGGAAAAAATAGTAAGAATATTTAGACATATATATATATATATATATATATATATATATATATTCTGCGGTAACATAGACGATAACATAGCAAAAGAAGAATCTTATGACAACTGCATCAAAGATTCTGTTATCATAACATTTTTCCTTGCTTGTTTATATGTAAAATACGCCTGATCGCATGGCAACTTGATAGACATTTTCATAATCTTCAATACCAAGAACAAGCATAACTAGTAGTGTATGGCATCGTGCCTTAAGGCAAATTGCTGGAACTCCCGTACCGTAATGAAATATTCGAGAAATTTTAAACGTTTTCAAATATATTATTACACAATACTGTAACTTTCATTATTTTTGCTCTTGTTGTTATATCTGAGCAAATCAAATGTAAATCATAAATCAATTTATCTCCAGAACATTAACAATCGTCATTTCATTTCGAATTCAATTTCAAAAAAATAGTTGCCTAATTTTACACAAAATCGCAAAAGTGCTCCCGTATAGTCACAGTCTAAAAGCATTTGCAAATAATTCTGTGTGACATTTTCATTTATACTGTGCTTAACTTGGCGGCATTTTCACATTTTTCAATAGTTTTTCACAAAATTGGAAAAATGCTCCAGTCTAAACGCACTTGGTAAGCATTTATACCAGAGTGGCGCTTAGACTGTGCTTAGCCTGGGTAATTTTTTGAATTTTTAATCCAAAATTACGAAAATAATTTATGAAAAATAAAAAAGATGTAATAATTTTTTATCCTCAAAAGCGAATGTTTTGTCAATACAAGCAGAAAGTTTTTTGGATCATTCAAATCGGACGTTTAGTTCACTCAAAACTGCTATTTTTTGCACATTTAGCTGTGTATCTTCGAAATGGCGGGACCTG
>NW_020536999.1:7236615-7279368 GCF_003426905.1 Ctenocephalides felis
TTTTAGAAATAGAATTGGCCAAATTGGTCAAGACATTGTTGAGTTATGCGCTTACCAACACATTTTGCGATTCATTTTTATATATAAGATATTTGTTTTTTTCAGGTACCCAAGCATTCCATGAAATGTGCCCGAAGGGACTTGGCTTCATTGACTTTAAGGACATCAATGAATGTACAGAGTTTCCCAATATGTGCCAGAATGGCAGATGCACTAATTATATAGGATCGTACAGCTGCAGATGTAAACAGGGATACGCCTTGGACGAGAAAGGAGTCAAGTGTAATGGTAAGTGGTAAAGGATACACTTTTATTTATTTTATCGACTGATATAAATTCTTTTTTTCCCCAGATATTGATGAATGTAACATTCTCCATGGAGTCTGTGGTGAAGGCGAGTGCCAAAACGTTCCTGGTAGCTTCGAATGCAACTGCAAGGAAGGTTTTATGAACGGAATGACCAAGGAATGCATTGGTAAATACATCATTAACATGATATTAATGTAATAGGGCAATTCTGCCGTAACAGAGCTTATAACATAGCGTTGTCATGGCAACGCTTTTTTAACTTCCCGTAGGGTAGTTATAGTAATGGGCCGAAAACTATATAGGGATAAATGAGTCGGATTTATACAAAAACCGACATTTCAGAAAACCGGTTTTCGATTTGTAAATTTCCCAGAGAACCGGTTTTAACCGGTTTTCGAATTTCATATAAAAAATCAATTTTTACAAATTTAGTGTAAGTTTTTGACTGAATTTATTTAATGTTGGATTTTATGAATAGTAAACAAATTTATTTTAATTTTAATTAGTAGATCTAAGAAATAATAGTTGATCTGGATTAAATAACTTTAAAAATATTTTTTCTTTATCCATGTTTCATTTTTACATTTGAGAATATAAGTATATTTTTGATAGTGAAATAAGAATTCGAATAAATAAAAATAATTCATTTTTAAATGAAAAACTTAACTTTTAATTAATTAAAAAAAATTAGTTACATATTGATGCATAATTGTTAATGTCAATTTTAGTTCTAAAAACAATTAAACAAAACCTCGAGTTTATTCTATTCCGAACAATTTTAATTAATTAATTTCAAATATTTAATTGTTTTTTAGTTTAATAAAATATGATTGCTAAAAACTGAGCACGCCTATCGATTTGTTATTTAGAAGTGTCTTTTGTTTACTCTAAAATTTTACGAAATAAAAAATACTTTCTTAGTTGAAACCGAACTAAAATGTGATATAATTCTGAAAACTTTGTTCTTTTATTTGTGGCATCTAGGGCTTTTAACTGTTTTTTTTTTCAATTTTCCGTAGGGTAATATATATAATAATAGAGTAGTAATGGGCCGAAAAACGAAAATGAAATTTTTTGCATTTCTCGACGTTTTGAAGGTTTCTGAACATTTTACTGGCATACCTCAGAAACTAAATGGATGTGTGTGTATGTATGTATGGATACAAATTTCCAGTCACGTTTTCGGGCCGAAACAACCGATTTGAATGCTTCAAAAAACATTCGATTCCTATTGATGGTGAGATGTGCTGATTAGTTTTTGGGAAAGACAGGTCCCGCCATTTCGAAGATACACAGCTAAATGTGCAAAAAATAGCAGTTTTGAGTGAACTAAACGTCCGATTTGAATGATCCAAAAAACTTTCTGCTTGTATTGACAAAACATTCGCTTTTGAGGATAAAAAATTATTACATCTTTTTTATTTTTCATAAATTATTTTCGTAATTTTGGATTAAAAATTCAAAAAATTACCCAGGCTAAGCACAGTCTAAGCGCCACTCTGGTATAAATGCTTACCAAGTGCGTTTAGACTGGAGCATTTTTCCAATTTTGTGAAAAACTATTGAAAAATGTGAAAATGCCGCCAAGTTAAGCACAGTATAAATGAAAATGTCACACAGAATTATTTGCAAATGCTTTTAGACTGTGACTATACGGGAGCACTTTTGCGATTTTGTGTAAAATTAGGCAACTATTTTTTTGAAATTGAATTCGAAATGAAATGACGATTGTTAATGTTCTGGAGATAAATTGATTTATGATTTACATTTGATTTGCTCAGATATAACAAACAAGATAGCAAAAATAATGAAAGTTACAGTATTTGTGTAATAATATATTTGAAAACGTTTAAAATTTCTCGAATATTTCATTACGGTACGGGAAGTTCCAGCAATTTGCCTTAAGGCACGATGCCATACACTACTAGTTATGCTTGTTCTTGGTATTGAAGATTATGAAAATGTCTATCAAGTTGCCATGCGATCAGGCGTATTTTACATATAAACAAGCAAGGAAAAATGTTATGATAACAGAATCTTTGATGCAGTTATTATAAGATTCTTCTTTTCGTTGCCATGACAATGCTATGTTACCGCAGAATTGTCACAGAAATATATATATATATATATATATATATATATATATATATATGTCTAACTATTCTTACTATTTTTTCCTAGATATCGATGAATGCAGACAAGATCCTGGTTTATGTCGAGGTGGCCGTTGCAATAACACAATCGGTTCTTTCAAATGTGATTGTCCTCCAGGACACGAACTGAGTCCTGATAAAAAATCCTGTAAAGACATAGATGAATGCTCAAAGGATAGTGGTATTTGCTCGAATGGGGCCTGCGAAAATATGATGGGAACTTACCAGTGTGTTTGCAATGAGGGATACCAGCAGACTGGTCTTAAGAGCCATTGTGAAGGTAAGGAGTAAGATTTAAAAAAAAAATTGTATTGGAGTGTATAGGATTGTTTATGAGGATCGGTGGGAAATTTTATCTAGTTTTTGGTAATATTATTTAAAAATAGTAGCCGGAGTAAAAATTTTGAGTTATTCCACAAACCGTAAAAAAGTCCCCTGATACATATATTGTAAATATGCAAAATACGTTAGGGCGAGTTCAAACTATTCAAAAATTTTGTACCAAAGTGTGTAAGACTGTTTTTGAGGATTTTTAGTATATTTTATCTAGCTTCTGCTAAAGTGACTTAAAAAAAGTAGCCGGAAGAAAATTTTGTAGTTATTTAACAAACTGTAAAAAAAAAGTTTCTGGGTTCATACATTATAAATATGCAAAATACATTAGGGCGTGTACAAAGTATTCAAAATTTTGTATCAAAGTGTGTAGGACTGTTTATACGGATTTTTAGTAAATTTTATCTAGTTTCTGCTGAAATGATTTCAAAAGAGTAGCCGGAAGAAAATTTTTGAGTTATTTAACAAATTGTAAAAAAAGTTTCCGGGTCCATATGTAAAAAATATGGAAAGTGCTTTAGGGCGTATTCAAACTATTCAAAATTTTTGTACTAAAGTGTATAAGACTGTTTATGAATAATTGTTGTAAATTTTATCTAGTTTCTGCAAAGCTAACTAAAAAAGAGTGTCCTGAACAAAATTTTTGAGTTATTTAACAAACTGTAAGAAAATTTTCTGGGTCGACATATAAAAAATATGCAAAATACGTTAGGGTGTGTTCAAACTATTCAAAATTTATGTATCAAAGTATATAGGACTGTTTATACGGATTTTTAGTAAATTTTATCTAGTTTCTGCTAAGATGACTTTAAAAGAGGGCCCGGAAGAAAATTTTTGAGTTATTTAAGAAACTGTAAAAAAAGTTCCCTGATTCATATGCTGTAAATATGCAAAGTGCATTAGGGCGTGTTTGAATTATTCAAAATTTTTGTATCAAAGTGTATAAAATTGTTTACAAGGATTTTTGGTAGATTTTATCTAGTTTTTGCTAAGCTAACTAAAAAAGAGTGCCCGGAATAAAGTTTTTGAGTTATTTGATAAAATGTACAAAATTGTTTGTTGTTACTTTAGCAGACATTTTTTTAGCAAACAAATTACTTTAGCAGAAATCAGATAAAATTTGTTAAAAAAAAAATATAAACAGTTTGTTAATGTTCTATATAAAAGTTACACTTTGAAATCGAATTTTTATACAGCGCAAGTTTAAAATGTTGATTTAAGGTAAAACGTCTGTCCAAACACATACGCATACTTTTTCCAAATTCGGCCTCATTTGATTCAGAAATGTCGAGAAAATATAATATTAGGAATAGGCGAAGTGTTTGAATTATTCAAAATTTTTGTACTAAAGTGTATAACTGTTTATAAAGAATTGTAGTAAATTTTATCTAGTTTGTGCTAAGATGACTTAAGAAAAAAATAGCCGGAAGAAAATTTTAGAGTTTTGTGAAAAAAGTCACTTGATTCATTTTCGTAAATATACAAAGTCGTGGGGAATTTTTTCTAGTTTCTGCTAAGATGACTTTAAAAGAGTGCCCGGAATAAAGTTTTTGAGTAATTTACCAAAATGTAGAAAAATGTACCCAATCCCAATATGCATTGTAAATCTACACGACATATAAAGGCGACTTTACACTAAATTTATTTCAAAATTTAGTATACGAGCATATAAAATATTTATACAGAATTGTAGTAAATTTTATCTAGTTTTTGCTAAACCAATTTGTAAAAAGTGCCCAGAACAAAATTTTCAAGTCGTTAAAAAGAAATGTAGAGGAATTTTGTATTACAGATGTGCTTGTTTAGATGCTTGGGAATCAGGCGGCATTTTGCTACATTTTTGTAAATAACTTGAAAACTTTGTTCCGGGAACTCTTTACAAATTAGTTTAGCAGAAACTAGATAAAATTTATTAAAAATATGTATAAACAATTTTTTAGGAACCCATATAAAAAAATTATGCAAAACGACTTTGAATTGTGCAAATTCTGTATACATCTTTTTATATACTCACTAACAAAAATTTATATAAAACTCTGTTACTAGTTACATATTCTGTTAAATGGCATTTTTGTTTTGTTCTTTTGTGGGAGTTGTAATGATTATGATAATATATTAAATTAGAAACTCCCAACATAAAAAATATATCAAATTTATTGATTATAAAAATATTTCGATATCAAAAATATCCATGAGTCGGGGTCACCAATGTGGGAGTCGTAATGATTATGATAATATATTAAATTAGAAACTCCCAACATAATAAAAAAATATAAATTTATTAACTGTAAAAATATTTCGATATCAAAAATATCCATGACATGTCCCATTGTTTTTTACTAATCAAAACCAGCCTGCTTGATATCGCCACACTTTTAAGGTTCTTTCTTTTAAGGTTTTAAATGGCAGTTTTGTTTTGTTCTTTTAAGATTTTGAAGATCTTTTGAGGTTCGTAGACCTTATCTTGTCCATCTGAGGTCAATGTTGAAAAATAATAAACTTATGTTGAACCGCAAAGTACCATTACCGGTTTATTGAGTAAGGACGAGCCCACGAGAAATGTGCTATTTAGAGATAATTCTAAAGATTATTAAGCACAATGTGCGGTTTTTGAGATTTTTTTGAGACTAAAATAAAGTTTAGGAAACATTTTAAATTTAGAAATAAAAACAGCAAACATTGCAATCAAAATTTATATGTTAGAAGTTATTTTGATACCTCATGTATCCATGGAGAATTTCAAAGGTCGGAACAAGAGCCGATTTCAAATTTGTTTTGTATAAAATTTTATATCGGACTCAAAAAGATTGTTCACATAAAATTTTAATAAATTTTTGAAAAAATGTAGAAAAATGTCCCGAATGTTTCAATCCAATCTTTCACAGTACACCAATTCAAAGTCGTTTTACATAAAAATTTTATATGTGTCGATAAAAAATTGTTCATATTTTATTTTGATAATTTTTATCTAATTTCTGTTAAACTATTTGCAAAGAGTATCCAGAACCAAATTTTCTAGATATTTAAAGCAATGTAGAAAAATGTGCTGAATATATTTTAGTCCATACTTGCACAGTATATATATTTGATTTCAATTTAGGTTCATTTAAAATTTTCTTGCTAATTTCTCAATTTGGCTCTTCTTTATGAAATTTTTGACACCAATGCTATGAATTAACATAGCGTGTAGATAATTTTTAGACAAAGTAAGGAATCGAAGAAACATTGCTTGCATGATGCATTTAAATTTAAATCGTTTTGTAATTCGAAATCTTCATGGGATACAAATGCAAAGACGAGTTGTATATAAAACGGAATTTTGTATATAAAATAATATAAATATAAATGAAATAAAATGAAAATTATTTTTAAGGAATCATGGTAAATTATATCTAGTTTTTGGTAAGCTAATTAAAAAAGAGTACCCGGAACAAATTTATTTAGTAATTTTAAAAAATGCAGAAAAATGTCAAGAATATTTAAGCCAAATTTAAATTTTTGCTTTGGAGTATATAAGGCAGTTTATACTATCTATTCAAAAATTTTGTATCAAAGTGTATAAGACAGTTCATATGGAACTTTAGTAAATTTTATCTAGTTTCTGCTAAACTAACTAAAAAAGAGTACCCGGAACAAAATTTTCGAGTTATTTAACAAATTGTAAAAAAAGTATCCGAAATCTATACAAGTATTAGGGCGAGTCACATAACTATGCTTTTTTTTTTTAATTTTTGCGTTTGTTTCAACTGAAAGAGAATTTTTATATTACAATATGAAGTATATAAATATATCCTTAGATCTGCGACCAAAATCAAATCCAAGTATTATATGTATGTATTATAATCTCTTATTATAATAGATCTTTGTAGAAATCAATTCAATTCATATGCAACACTTTCGTTTCCGCAATTAAATTTACATACTGCATTCCCGATTTAAATATCATGTAAATTGAAACAAAACATGATTTTTCAATTCGTAAATGGACGAATAAAATTAACATAATATATAATAGACACATATGTACAAACACTCATACATAACTAACGGGTAAATACACACTGGTGTCTTATAAATAAATATTGAGATTAATAATTAAGATAAAAGCTATCCTATCTCTTAAGTTGGACTATAATATAAGAGTATACAAAATTTTATCAAAATCAGTTCAGTAGTTTCGGAGTTTATCGCGGACATACATCGTAAAATAAAATTTATATATAAATTTTAAGTCAAAGTTGACTAATTTTGAGAACATTAAATTCATCATATTTTTGAAAATTTTTGGAATTATTTTTCACAGCTGTTAAGGTTACAGTTAAGGTTTAAATAAATAAAATTAATAAAAATTAACCACAATAACCGAACCATTTGGTACTTTAATATTTATTAACTGTCACTTCAGATAATTGATGAAGTGCTCATTTGAAAGGTGATAAAAGTTATGTAAATAGTCATAGATAGGCATGCACCCAAAAAAGGCACTTACCGAAATAATTTCCTAAATAAACATTAGTCTAAGACATCTTGAAGATATTTATTTTAAATTGAAACACGGTAATTGAATTAAGAGAAAAAATAGTAGATTTATAAAAGTGCATTTGATCAGAACTAATTGAGTGTTTTATATGAATTGGATTTCATTGGGTTTGTTTATGTTTTGCCAGATTTTGATTATATTTGATCTTGTTTCATCAGATTAGTCCTTCTTATTTTATTTGAATCTTGCATGTCTGATTTGAATATTTCATGTCCGATTTAAATTTTTCATGTCTGATCCAAATTTTTCATGTTTGATCCAAATTTTTTATGTTAGATCACATTTCTGCAGTTTTTATTTTGTTTTATAAGATTTGACCCTATTTCATCAGATTTGATCATGATTTTATTATTTTTTCTTACATTTGATAATGGTTGCTCAGACTTTATAACGCTTAATTTTCTTTGACAAGTTTTAATCTAATAAAATTGTGTTTCATTTAATTTTGGCTAAACTAATTTAAAAAGAGTGACTGGAACTAAGTTTTCTAGTTATTCAAACAAATGTAGAAAAATGTAATTTTTTTTTTATATTGAAGATACTTTAATAGTATTTTAATAAATTTTATCTAGTTTCTGCTAAACAACTAATTTAAGAAGAGTGTCCGAAACAAAGTTTTTCAATTATTCAAACAAATGTTGAAAAATGTCCTGAAAATTTCAATTCTAACTTGCACTGTATAAAAATTCCAATTCAAAATTGTTATATAAAAAATTTTCATATTGGACAGTAAAAGATTCATTAATAGTATTTTAATAAATTTTATCTAGTTTCTACTAAACTAATTTAAAAAGAATGACCGGAACAAAGTTTTTCAGTTATTCAAACAAATGTAGAAAAATGTCCCAAATATTTCAATTCAATCTTGCGCTGTATAAACATTGTAATTCAAAATTGTTTTATATAGAATTTTCACATTGGACAGTAAAAGATATTTTAATAGTATTTTATTAAATTTTATCTAGTTTCTGCTAAACTAATTTAAAAAGATTATTTTGTTTTTTTTTTTAAATAGTTTATTCGTTGTTTGCATAATAATTTGTTATCGGTCAAACGATTATTGATTTTTTGATCTAGGGCATTCGAATCGTTTAGGTAAAAACTTGTTCTTTTGTTATCGTTTATAAGAATTTAGAACGATGACGAATAAGATTTTTAAAACGATTTTGAGAAATGGATTAATGAAATCTAGCATTATCAATTACAATATTAAACCAAATCGATTGTAACCAACTAAGTATTTAAAAAAAATCTATTTTAAATGTCGTACTAAGTAAAGAAATCGCGTCAGATCAAATTGGAACAAACCAGATCTTTTTATTCACTAATATTCCAAAATATAGTACATTGTTTACTTTTTATCAGGCCATTATATGGATTCAGGAAGTTCTGCATTTAGTAACTCGCCAATAGGTACAATGCTTTGTCTGTTTATATATTTATTATTATAATTACGAGAGCAAACATAATAACGATTGTGTTGAAATTGACCTCAGGGGTCACATTTGCACCGCGTCCATTAAATAATAGAAAAAATATTCATTAATCATAAAATAACGGTAAATATATATAGCTGTATGTATGTATATATATATATATATATATATATATATATATTATGGTAGTCCTTAATATGGACATTTTCGAATTTCTTTGTTCCCAAGGGCTCAAATGCGAAGTAATTCAAAAATGTCCATATTAGGTACCACCCTATTGCATAAAGCACTTTTCCTATTTGCTCGTCCCTTACCATATTATTTTAATGTAATTGATAATACAATATTTTCTCTTGGTTTTTTAGTTTACTTGTTGGTAGAGTTCCTTATCTTTCTTTTTTAGTTTTCATGTCAGTAGAGTCCCATCTTTTTTTTTACTATTTTGCTTGTCAGTGGAGGTTTAGTTTGCCCATCATTTGCCCAATTTGCTCAGCAGTACAGTCCTTTCTATTATTTTTTATTTTGTTCGTCAGTAGAGTCCCATTTTTTCTTCTTATAGTTTGCTCGTCAGTAGAGTCTATTTTCCCATTTTTCTAGTTTGGTCTACAGTAGAGTTCTTTCTCGTCAGTAGAGTCCCTTTTCTATTTTTTCTAGCTAGCTCATCAGTAGATAGAGAAGATAGAATTTCTTTTCTTCATCTGCTAGTTTGCAAGTCTTCTCTAATCCTTTTCTATTTTTTCAAGTTTGCTCGTTAGTAGAGTCCCTTTTCTAATTATTCTAGTTTATTAATCTGCGACGTATATTTTTTTGTTTTCATAATAATTCTTTTTCTTACTTTTCTAGTTTGCTTGTTAGTACAGTCGTTAATTTTATTTCTCTATTTTGCTCGTCGGTCGAGTCTTTTTTTTTTACTTTGCTCCTCAGTAAAGTCCATTTTCTAACTTCCCGTAGGGCAAGTTATAGTAATCGCAAAAAATCGAAAATGAAAATTTTTGCATATTTTTACGTTTCATAGGTTTCTGAACATTTTGGCATAAAATGGATGCATGCGTGCGTGTGTGCGTGTGTGTGTGCGTGTGCGGATACAAAGTTTCGTCGACGATTTCGAGAATACGTATCAACCGATTTGAATAATTCAAAAAGCATTCGATTCTTATTAATAAGCAGTCGGGCTGATTAGTTTTTGGCAGAGGCAAGTCTAGCCGTTTCGAAAACAGAGGGAAACAATTCAGTTTTTGAGAGAACGGATCATCCGATTAGACTAATTCAAAATACCTTTTGCTTGTGTAGACGGTGTGCAAAAAATGCTTTTACAAAAAACTTCGCAATTTTGAAAATTTTCATAAAACTCAAATTTTCGAAATTTTTCATCAAAGAAATCTAAATTTCGAATTTTTTTTATAAATATCAAAATTTAAAAAAAATCGGTTTCTTACAAAAATTTAAGAATACTTATAATTTCCTAATTTTTAAAAAATTAATTCAATAAATTTTGAACTTTTAAAAGTTTATCAAAATTTTCAAAAAATGTCAAAATTATCACAAAAATCTTAAAAAAAAATCGAACAAATTTCTTGTAAACATAAAAAGAAGTTGGTTGTAGAACTCACTCGTCGTCTTTTTGCTCCTCAGTAGAGTCCTTATTTAATTAAAAAATCAAGACTCATTTTGTTTCTCGGTAGGATTTTTTTTTAGAGTCCACATCTCTGATCCACAGAGAGCAATGTTGCGAATTCAAAAATCGAGACTTATTTTTATTTTGCTCGTCAGTAGAGTCCGTTTACGTACATAGTAATCATTTTTAATACACCACACAATACTAATGTTACTTCTATTTTATATATCAATGGTTCTGCAACTTGCCAATAGGCCTAAATATTGAGAAACACTGATTTTCGACCCGAAAGAAACATTTTCGATTTTACTCTCAGTTCGTATTAATAAATAGTCGATACACGATCGCCCGCCCGATCGGACGTGTCGCGTTCTCGGAAAACTATCCATAATTTTTCCAAAACGATAAAAATTAAAAAAATTAGTAATAACAAATATTTATAAAGGTTTAAAGTTTATGAAAATCTAAAAACTTAATCAAAAATCGGTTTCGGTTTATTGGAAAAAATGGATTTTATATCGATGTGATAAATTTACTATTCAATGTGTACATTTGTGTTTTAAAGCAAAGTTTTACATATATGTAGTATAAATGAAAAATTGCTAAAATTTATAAAGGTTGAATTTTTATGAAAATCCAAAAATCCAATCAAAAATCGTTTTGGTTTACTGGAAAAAAATTGTTAAACCTTGCTATAGAGAATTCTTTTTTACTATATTGTTCAGTGTGTGGTGCATTTTTTTGAAACGTTTTAATAAATCTTTTAAATTTTGCACATTTTTATAAATTCGTATTTGGGAACAAAATCTATATAAAATTCTCGCAAGTTTTTGTTAATAACAAAATTTCGTAAATATCATAGAAAAACAACTAGAACTTAAATACAACTTTAATAATTAGTACTGGATTTATTGTTTTCCTGGTATAGTTTTTTTTACACTTTTTATTGATAACTTTTTTTTTGATATTTGTCGAAATTTGATTTTACGTGCAAAATGTAGATAAAATATTACAAAATTATAGTTAGTAAACATGTTTTCGTAAATATTACCCGACAGGTAATATTTAATAATTCAGACAAGTCCAAGAATTTGCTAATAAGTTTTTCTTAAGTACAATTTTTTCTTTTTTCTTTTGTTGAACTTGGTGCATTTTTTACAGTTTGTATTTTGGTATTTTGATTTATTTGTTTGTAAATGTGTTTCCACGTGCTTAAACTAGATAAAATTTTACTAAAACGTTATAGGCATATTTTTACTGGAAATTTACTAATAGCCCAAGAATTTGGAAAATCTTTCCGCAAAGCAGATTAAAAGTTTTATATGACTAATATGGTTATATATGATACACTTTTTAAT
This sequence comes from Ctenocephalides felis, assembly GCF_003426905.1. Taxonomy (NCBI): domain Eukaryota; kingdom Metazoa; phylum Arthropoda; class Insecta; order Siphonaptera; family Pulicidae; genus Ctenocephalides; species Ctenocephalides felis. The sequence continues at coordinate 7,248,360 of NW_020536999.1, forward strand.
GCTTTTCATTGTAACTTTTGTTTTATATAAATTTAAAAAAAAAGTCTTTACATGCAAAAATTAGATAAAATTCTCTAAAAGTTTTACTAAAACATCATTAATTTATTTGTTACTGCAAATTAACTTCAAGCCCAAGATTTTAGAAAATCTCCGCAAAGTAAAGTAAAAGTTTATATACCTAATATTGTTATATAGAGTGCCCTTCTTAATACTTTTTAGTATAACTTTTTTTCTATACATATTTTTATAAATCTGTTTTCACAGGAAGAAACTAGATAAAATTCTCTAAAACTTTTACTAAAACATCGTTAACAAATTTTGTACCAGAAATTAATTACAAGCCAGAAAATATGGAAACTGCATACAAGTTTACATTCGAAAAAAGTTTTAACCTAAAAAATATCCATCAGTTTAGTAAATGTCATTTTATTTTTAGAAAATTACTAAAATATGTATTTTTTTTTAATTCTTACAACATATATTTGACTATATGTTAACATAATTTTTGAAACATGATTTTTTTGCAAAAATTTAGTCAAGAAACAAACCTTTGGTACAAAATTCTAATAAATAGTGAAGTAAACTTTTAAAATTAGTGGATATCAGTAAAGTGCACTTGTTAATACTTTTTCGTATAACTTTTTTTCTATGCATATTTTTACAAATCTGCCTTTACAGGCAAAAACTAGATAAAATTCTCCAGAAACTTTACTAAAACGTTATTAACATATTTTGTACCAGAAATTAATTACAAGCCAGAAAATATGGAAACTGCATACAAGTTTACATTTAAAGAAAATTTTAGTAAGATACTTTTAGTGAACGTCATTTTATTTTTAGTTAGTTACTAAAACACGTATAAAACTTTTTTTTATTCTCAAAACATATATTTCAATATATATTAAAATACAATAAAATATTTATAACATGATTTTGTTGCAAAAATTTACTCAAGAAACAAAACTTTGGTACAAAATTCTAATAAATAGTGATATAAACTTTTAAAATTAGTGGATATCAGTAATTTAAGTGCACTTGTTAATACTTTTCCGTATAACTTTTTTTCTATACACATTTTTATAAATCGGTCTTTACAAGCAAAAACTAGATAAAATTCTCTAAAAGTTTTACTAAAACGTTATTAAGAAATTTTTTACCACAAATTAATTACAAGCCAGAAAATATGGTAACTGCATACAAGTCAAACAAAGTTTTACCTAAAAATTATCTATTAGATACTTTTAGTGAACGTTATTTAGTTAATTACTAAAATATTAGTAGCTCGTAAATTATTAAAATTTGTATAAAATATAAATATAAATTTTATATATTTCAGTATATGTTAACATAATTTTTAAAACATGATTTTATTATTCTTTAATATTTTTCTAGATTTCTCCATCTTTTTGTTGCAAAAATTTAGTCAAACAACAAACCTTTGGTACAAAATTCTGATAAATAGTGATGTAAACTTTTAAAATTTGTGCATATCAGTAATTTAAGTGTTTTAAAAACCCAAAATTTAATTTAAAATAAAAAAAGTGTCCTTTCCCTAACTATGCCTAAAAATGCAAACGGAACCATTAGTAGGGGTGATCGTGGTAACTTTGCTGACAGCTTTGTATTTTAAATTGACAGATATCGACGAATGCGAATATTCGAATGGAGACTGCGACGGAATTTGCCTGAACACACCTGGAAGTTATTCCTGTGCCTGCAGGTAAGAAAAAACACAATTTTTTAATTAATTTCAATTGTGTATGTGTAGTGTGTATGTGCATTGCGGATACAATTTTTGCGTCGACGATTACGGGCGCACGGATTGATCGATTTGAATGATTCGAACAACATTCGATTTGTATTTGTGGGGAGATGTGGTGATTAGTTTTTGGTGAGGGTAGGTCTAGGCGTTTTGGAGATACGCGGCAAAACGTGCGGGAAGTGGTAGTTCAGTTTTTGGGACAACGGAGCGTCCGATTTGAATGATTCAAAGAATATTTTGTTTGTATTGGTGGTGTGAAGAGTTGTTTACGTTTTTGCAAAGGCAGGTCTGGCGGTTTCGGCGAAATTTTTTTTGTTGGTAGTACAAAATGATTATTATTGATTCACATACATCAAGTGATGGACAATTTTAGTTACTACTATACTATTTATAGTACAAGCTTGTAATTTGGCATAATTATTTTTCAAAATGTCTATTTTAACGACAAATACTAAAACTGATGATTTTTATATTCTAATTCGAGTTATTAATAATTTTATAAACAAACTCCCATAAATTTTGCTTAAGTGCATTAAAAGCAATTTGTTTAGTATTTATTTGATTACTACTATACTATTTATAGTACAGTCTTGTAATTTGGCAAGATTATTTTTCAAAATGTCTATTTTAACAACAAATACTAAAATCGATGATTTTTTTAAACAAAATTTCGGATTAAAAATGGTTTTATCAAAATTTGTACGTCTAATTGCAAATTGCTCTATAATACATAAATGGTAACTAATTTTTTTCTAAGGATTTTTATATCAGTTATTGAACGAGCTCTTCAGGACGCACTGTTTGTACTATAGTCTTGTAATTTCAGTATGTTGTTTCCCAAAGTGTTTACTAAATATAAAAAATACTATACTATATAGTTTAGTAACAAAAAGTTTGAAATATTTGCGACTATTTGCACAAAGTACATAGAAAGCTCTCGGTCTTATTAAACGAGCTCCTCAGGACGCACCGTTTGTACTACAACTCTGCAATTTCAGTATGTTGTTTCTCAAAGTGTTTACTAAATATAAAAAATACTAAAATATACAGTTTTTTAACAAAAAGTATGAAATATTTGCGACTATTTGCACAAAGTACATAGAAAGCTCTCAGTCTTTTTAAACGAGCTTCTCAGGACGAACCGTTTGTACTACAATTTTGTAATTTCAATATGAGGTTTCTCAAAGTGTTTACTAAATGCTAAAAATACTAAACTATATAGCTTTTTAACAAAAAGTATGAAATATTTGCGTCTATCTGCACAAAGTACATTGAAAGCTTTTAGACTTATTGCACGACTGTCCTCAGAACTTTTAATATACTTATACAATATATATATATATATATATATATATATGCGTATATATAAATATAAATTTTCTGATCGATATATAACAATTAATATGTTAATACAGAAAGATTCGGCCTAAAAAATCCATTTCTAATCTAAGAAAGTTTCGAAAGGGCCATTCATCGACTTTAGTGAAATATTGACGTAACAGGCGATAACTTATTACAGATAAATATTTAAATATGTATGTATGTATATATGCAGCTATTCAAGTCTTAACTTTTTATTTATACAGTTCTCCATTATGTATTTATAAAAAAAAAACTTGATAATTCGTATCTAAAGATCATTTGTGCATCCGCTGTCGAAAAAAGTTTTCTAAGAAACCGACATACATTCATTAAGTGTGAAAAATAGTATCGGAATAAAAAAATAGAATTAAATACACGATTTAAAAAAAACTAGTTTTATTAAAGTAAATAAATAAAAAATTGTGAATAATTTGTGATGAATCGTTAGCCCTGAAGAGCTTTTTGAAATTGATTTATCATATACCTGTACTTACAACTCGTGGCTGAAAAATTATTATAATAAAATAAAATTTTAATTAGACAAAAATTATCATTGACAATATGAAGGACATGTTAATATATAAATATGTAAAAATTCGAAATTTTTGCTACGAAAGGTACGTCCTGTAGAGCTCTTAGAAAATGATTTTGTACAATAATCCAAATTTTCTATAATCTCTATGTTTTCGTACAAAAATGCCTATAATTTTAACTGAGTGAATAGAATCTTTTTTTTTTTAAATTTGTGGTCAAAATAGATATACATAAGAATAATGCGTTCAAGTTATAAGTTTGTAGTACAAACGGTACGTCCTGTAGAGCTCCTTGAATCAAACAATTTCTACTCTAATACATCTGCAATATCATGAGATGCAAATTTTGATAATATCTTTTATAAAATAGACATATCTAAGATCAAAATATCAAAATTGTACATTTGTAGTACAAATGGTACGTCCTGTAAGCTCCTTGAATCAGACCAAGTATTTCAATCCTATGTAAATAGGAAACACTAAGCTAAGAGATTTCTGTACTATGTGCAAATACTTGCAAATATTTTATACTTTTTGTTAATTAACTATATAGTTTAGTATTTTTTATATTTAGTAAAAACTTTGAGAAACACTGTACTGAAATTGCAAAGTTGTAGTACAAACGGTACGTCCTGTAGAGCTCCTTGGAACGATCTTAGACTTTCATTATTATTTGCATCTACAATGCACTAAGATGCAAATTTCGATGAAATATTTTTATAATTTTAATTGGGCGTTAAAACTCCATAATATTAGTAATTTACAATAAAATGGGTGTTTCAACGAATATTATACTAAAATTACACATTTGTAGTACAAACGGTACATCCTGTAGAGTTCATTGAATCAGACTAGGACTTTCATTCCTATTTACTTCTACAAAATACACTAATATACACAATTGGATGAAGAAAATTATAATTTCTATTGGGAGTTAAAACTTTATAATTTTAATATTTGACATTAAAATAGATGCTTTAAAGAATATTGTACTAAAATTGCACATTTGTAGTACAAACGGTACGTTCTGTAGAGCTTCTTGAAACGGTCTAAGACTTTCATTCCTATTTACATCTCCAAAATAATTAGGTACAAATTTTGATAAAATCTTTTATAATTTAGTTTGGGCGTTAAATTTTATTATTTGACATTAAAATAAATGCTTCAAAGAATATTTTACTAAAATTACTTATATGTAATACAAACGGTACATCCTGTAGAGCTCTTTGAATAGGACTTTTTTCATTCGAATGAATCATTGAAATTACACCGAGATGCAAATTTTAAAACAATCCGGTGTATTAACAATTGGACGATAAAAATCATCAATTTTAGTATTTGTCAATAAAATAAATATATCTATTAATAATATATTAAAATCACAACTTTTTAGTATCAAAGGTGCGTCTCACACAGTCATTATTATCTATTTAGTTTTTTCAAAGAAATTGCAATTTTTATCAATTTTGGAGTTCCACAAGGGCACATTAACGGTTCTATATTTTTTATTTATTAAACACAAGTCGTAAATATTTTTTCGCTCATAAACTAGGTCTCTACGATTAATTAAAATTAAGTGCGACCTATTAATTTAATTGTGTATGCAATTATAAATACCTCTAACTCTTTTCTAGATACTCAATGCATTTCGTCATAGTTTAAACGTGCAAAACGCTTTCAAATCGTTTTCAAGAATGTTGTTACTTTTTCAAACTGGATTGATCATTTAATATTATATAATAATCATTAACACGTTATGAGAAAGGAAACAGTCGATTATCGATTAAAAAATACATAATGAATCCACCTCGATCGAAAATTATCAAAATTCGCACCTCTATGTAATTTTAATTTTATGACTCATTCGAATGGAAGTAGTCGTATTCAAGAAGCTCTACAGGACGTACCGTTTGTACTACAAACATGCAATTTTAGTATAATATTCTTAGAAGCATCTGTTTTAATGTTAAAAACTAAAATTAAAGAGTTTTAACGCCCAATTGAAATTATAAAAATATTTCATCGGCATCTTAGTGTATTGTACTTGTAAATAAGAATGAAAGACCTAGTCTGTTTCGAGGAGCTCTACAGGACGTTCCATTTGTACTACAAATATGCAATTTTTGTATAAACTTCTTTGAAGCATCTATTTTAATGTCAAATACTAAAATTATAGAGTTTTAATGCTCAATTGCAATTATAAAATATTTTAAACAAATTTGCGTCTCAATGTTTTGTAGATGTAAATAAGATTGAAATATTTAGTCTGATTTAAGGAGCTCTACAGGATGTACCGTTTATACTACAAATGTGTAATTTTAATATAAAATTCTTAGAATCATCTATTCTAATGCCCGATACTAAATTTGTGAAGTTTTAACGCCCATTCGAGATTATAATTTTCTTAAACCAATATTGCATCTTAGTGTATTTTGTAGAAGTAGATATGAATGAAAGTCTTAGGTCGTTTCAAGGAGCTCTACAGGACGTACCGTTCGTACCACAAATATGCAATTTAAGCATAATATTCTTTGGCATCTATTTTAATACCAAATACTAAAATTAAGGAATTTTAACGCCTAATTGAAATTATAAAAGATTTTATCGAAACTTGCATCCTATTGTATTGTAGATGTAAATAGGAATGAAAGACCTAGTCTGATTCAGGGAGCTCTACAGGACGTACCGTTTGTACTACAACTTCGCAATTTCAGTATGTTGCTTCTCAAAGTGTTTACAAGATATAAAAATACTAAACTATATAGTTTTTTTATTAAAAAGTCAAAAATATTTGCTACTATTTGCATATAGTACATAGAAAGCTCTCAGCTCTCATTAGTGTATCGTAGATGTAAATAGGATTGAAAGTCTTAGGCAATTTCAAGGAGCTCTACAGGACGTACCTTTTGCACTACAAATGCACAATTTAGATATTTTGATCTTAGATATGTCTATTTTAATTACAAATGCTAAAATTGATGATTTAGTTTGCCAAATGGTAATTAAAAACGATTTTATCAAACTTTGCATCTCATGATATTGCAGATGTATTAGAGTGCAAATAGTTAGATTCAAGGAGCTCTACAGGACGTACAGTTTGTACTACAAACATGCAACTTGAACAAATTATTTTTAAGTATTCCTACTATCACCTCAAATGCTAAACTCAATCATTTTTTTCACCGGATTGAAATTATAATTATAAGAATTTGTATGTTCAATGTCCTTTACCCCTTTTGCAAAATTCGAAAATTTTCGTGCCTTCTCACAATTTCTGTATGCGTTTTTTTGTTTCCATTTCTGAAAAGCTGCAACATTTGTCAGACAAGGATTATTTATTTAAGTAAGTAGGTTGAAATGACTGAGGGACTATTTTCGTCGCATTTATAGCTGCAGCTAAAACTAACTCTAAATTAGACGTGTCAGAAGATTCTAAATAGAATAGATAGTTTTGAGACACATGGAAACAGAAATATCAATAAATATAAATATCGATAGATATAAATATCTAAACGCCCAATTGTAGTTATAGTAGATATATTAAGGTATTTTATATTAAAATTGCATGTTTGTAGAACAAACGGTACGTCCTGTAGAGCTCCTTGAAACGGTCTAGGACTTTCATTCCTATTTACATCTACAATTCAATAAGATGCAAATTTGCTTAAAATATTTTATAATTACATTTGGGCGTTATAATTTCTTAATTTTCGTTTTTGATATTAAAGTAGATACTGCAAAGAATATTATACAAAAATTGCACATGTGTAGTACAAACGGTACGTCCTGTAGAGCTCCTTGAATTGATCTATGTCTTTCATTCTTATTTACATCTCCAAAATAATCAGGTGCAAATTTTGATAAAATCCTTTATAATTTAAATTGGGTGCTAAAAACCGTATAATTTTAGTATTTGACTTTAAAATAGATGCATCTAAGAATATTATATTAAAATTGTACAGTTGTAGCACAAACGGTACGTTCTGTAGAGCTCCTTGAATTGGTCTATGACTTTCATTCTTATTTACATCTCCAAAATAATCAGGTGCAAATTCTGATAAAATCCTTTATAATTTAAATTGGGTGCGAAAAACCGTATAATTTTTGTATTTGACATTAAAATAGGTGTTTCAACAAATATTATACTAAAATTACACATTTGTAGTACAAACGGTACACCCTGCAGAGCTTCTTGAAACGGTCAAGGACTTTTATTCCTATTTACATCAATCATTTACAGGTGCAAATTTTGATGAAATATTTTATAATGTCAATTTGGTGCTAAATTTTTATTATTTGAGCCTTTGTTATTAAAATAGATATTTTGAAGAATATTATACTAAAATTGCACATTTGTAGTACAAAGGGTACGTCCTGGAGAGCTCCTTGAAACGGTCTAGAACTTTCATTCTTATTTACATCTCCAAAATAATCAGGTGCAGATTTTAATAAAAAAAATTATAATTTTAAATGGACGTTAAAACTTAACAAAATTAATGCTTGATATTAAGCTATATCCCTAAAAGTATATTGTATTAAAATTTCACATTCGTAGTACAAACGGTACGTCCTGTGGAGCTCCTTGAAACGGTCTAGGACTTTTTATTCCTATTTAAAACTATTTCACTATAAAAATACTTTCTTAAATATTAGAATTTTTTGTTTTCCTCCTTCAGTTTTAATTATATTCCAATTATGTAAATTTAACTTTCTAATATGATAATTTAAGATTTATTCTTTATTTTACTATTTTTTTTAACTTTCTATTACTAAATGTTTTATATTATTTTTTTTAATTTTTCCATGTTATTAAAAAAAAATCTACAAATCTATATTTTTAACTAATTGTTTTCTAAAAACTGGGATTCTTAATTTTTATTCTTAAGTCTACAATTATAATACAAAAGAGTAAAAAATTAAAATTTCTACTTTTTTTTGAAAATTTGCGCAAATCTAAATATAAAATATTAATAAAATGTAAATGTTATGATACGGGTCTATCTTCGCATGAGTAAGTAATCATAAACTGTCCAAAAACTATGGATTTAGTGAATTTTAATTTACGTGAATTTTAATTTACCCATTTTGAAAAAAAATTCAGTACAGTAAAAGTAAGATTTACATTTTGTAAGACAAAAAACATTTACATTTATTACCACAGTAGAACCCCGTTAAGACGATCATACTTAATTTTTTTTTATTCTATAGCTACTATTACGCATAAAACGCTTTCTCACTTAAGACGTATTTTACAGCTGGTTTCTGGTAAATCGTCTCAACAAAATCTTACTATATCTGCAATTTTTCGCCCAGCTCTCTATCTATTTGTGGGTTTGACCGCAACAAGAAAATGTACTTTACGACTTCGTATAACCTTTCTATCTTTTTGTTGTTTCTATATTATTTATTATTATATTTATATAAATAAATACATAAATCATAAAAGGTACAGCTTGGAGATATAACCACAAAGATATATAATAATAATATTAATAATTATTATTATTATTAATGCATGAGTAAATAATTTTATAATTCTCGAATCGCCATTAGTCCGGTGCAATGGGATAAGGAAAGAAACGATGTTTGGGTTGTTATTTATTTTAACCGATTTTATTTTAAACTTAAAATTATCATAGTATTTTGTTGGACAGGAATGTTTATCCTAAAAATAAATACAACTGTCAGTTTTTTTTACTTCAAAGGAACTCGGAAAAGGCTGTAAATGCATCAACTATTTTACGACCATGTTGCATCGGTAATAAAAATTAAATATATATATATATATATATATATATATAATATATATCAACCTTACCTGTTCAAACAAATTATTCAATCTGTTACAAAACATCAAAGTAATAAAGTCTTTGAGGTTATGTAAATAAATTTATCTATTTACAAATCACTGACCGCGCTCATTTCGAAACGTATGCAACAAAGTATTATAAATAACAAACAGAATGCAGTTCAACATAAACATTTATGTAAAAAAGACTATTAAATAGTTTTATTTTAAATTTAAATACTGACAGTTGTTTTGATACGTCTAGGGTTAGTGAGAGGGTCGGTACACCCATTGGTAAATGATAAAAAAAACTAGTGGTGTATGGCATCGTGCCTTAAGACTAATTCCCTAAACTTCCCGTACCGTAATGAAATATTCGAGAAATTTAAAACGTTTTCAAATATATTATTACAAATACTGTAACTTTCATTATTTTTGCAATCTTGTTATATCTGAGCAAATCAAATGTAAATCATAAATCAATTATTACATTAACAATCGTCATTTCATTTCGAATTCAATTTCAAAAAAAAATAGTCGCCTAATTTGCACAAAACTGAAAAATGCTCCCGTATAGTCACAGTCTAAACGCATTTGCAAACTAGCTGTAAGTGGAATTCTGTCTTGAGGCAATTATGGCATCGTGCCTTAAGGCAAATTGCTGGAACTTCCCGTACCGTAACGAAATGTTCGAGGAATACTGAATGTTTTCAAATTGATTATTATTAATATTACATTGTCTAATATCTATAAAAATTATATAAACAAAATTGCAAAGTTGAAATTATTTGTAAAGTATATTAGAACTATAGTCAGAATTCAAAATAAAATCTGAAATATTTTCGATATAAAAAAAAAAAAAAAAAAAAAAATCCAAAATCAATTATTTTGTTAAGACAAGCAGATAGTTCTTTGAATCATTTAAATCGGACGCTTAGTTCTCCCAAAAACTGCCATTTTTTACATATTTAGCTCCGTATCTTCGAAATGGCTGGGCCTGCCTTTGCCAAAAAACTAATAAACACTTCTCCCAACCATTACTAATTGAATGTTTTTTAGATCATTCAAATCGGATACTCCGTTCTCTCAAAAATTTGATTTCTATTTTCTGCACTCTTTGCTCCGTATCTCCGAAACGGCTGGACCTGCCTTTGCCAAAAACTAATCAGCTCTTTTCCCTATCTATAGGAATCGAATGTTTTTTGAACCATTCAAATCGGTTGATTCGTTCGCCCGGAAACGTGACTGGAAATTTATCCATACATACATACACACACACACACACACACATCCATCTTTTCTGAAGTATGCCAGAATGTTCAGAAACCTTCAAAACGTCGAGAAATGTTAAAATTTTCAATTCCGATTTTCGGCCCATTACATTAACTTACCCTACGGGAAGTTAGAAAGTTGCTTTGACGTAAATAATACTCTGAAACTCCTTGGCTTATCTTGGATTTTCCAAAATCAAACCCAAATCGTTTGTTTCTGAAATCATGCATTTTTTTTATAATTTTCTCCTTCTTCTTTCAGCACCGGTTATTCGCTTCTCCTAGACGGCAGGACCTGCACAGATGTCGACGAATGTGTGGAAAATCCAAGGATTTGCAATGGTGGGCAATGTACCAACACTTTGGGCAGTTACAGATGTCAGTGCACCAACGGATTGTATCCTGGACAGGACGACACCACCTGCATCGGTAGACATAGTTTAAGATTATATTTTAAGAGACCTTATCCTTATCCGACACCTGCTCCTTTGCCTAAAATACGCCCTTGCGATCCGCGGTAGAGATGAAAGGGTAAGGAAAATTTTGGGATGGATGCGAAGTGATGGAGTAAACTAATTAATTAAATAGTTGTGTATGGCATCGTGCCTTAAGGCAAATTGCCGGAAATTTCCGTGCCGTAATGAAATATACGAGGAATTTTGAAACGTTTTCAAATATATTATTATTTTTGCTATCTTGTTTGTTATATCTGAGCAAATCAAATGTAAATCATAAATCAATTATTACATTAACAATCGTCATTTCATTTCGAATTCAATTTCAAAAAAATTTGAAAGTTGCCTAATTACACAAAATTGAAAAAGTGCTCCCGTATAGCCACAGTTTAAACCAGTGATTCCCAACCTTTTTTGGGCCCCGCCCCACCTTGAGGTTTATAAAAACGTTATGGCCCCCATCCAAATTTTTTTTTCCTTCTGAAAAAAATGTGAATGATGACTTTTAAGATAAAATCGCTATTAAATTGAAATTGATATTAAACATCATAAGTAAAATTTCGGAATAAGCCAACAAACGAAAATTTCAAACTAATTTTATTACTGTTTTTTTGAAATTTATTTAATGCATTACTTAAGCTAGTGATACTTAATGTAATACTAAGCTTAAGATTTTATATTAGGTTTTAATCAAAGTTTTTTCTTTTTTTAATAAATTATAGCAAATTTTTGTACATATGATTACATTTGGGCATTTGGTTTCAGTTTCTTCATAAAGCCATTTCTTAACAAATCTACTTGACATTTTCTTACTCAGAACGGAATTATATTATATCTTAATTTTATATATTTTTTGTTAAATCTTTTTTAGTTATCAGATTGGCAACTAAGTATATAAGTGCGCATATTTTCTAGAAAGTGATAGTTATCGTTGGCAACTAAGTGCGCATTTTTGTTAGAAAATCAAAGACAATTTTTGCGTAGAATTAAATAACTTTGCTATGTATACCATTTTGATCGATGCCCTTTTGTTATTTTCCAAGAAGCATCATTATCCCAAGTTTATAAAACTTCTAGTTTTTATTAACAAAAACTGAATTACACACAATTTGACACCATCATGATTTTTTTTTTAAATTCAATGGTTTAAATCAGATGGTTTGTGGTCAGAAACATTTGGTGGATGTGGAGAAGAATTTCCACCAACCCCCAATAATTTTTTAAACATAGCCAAATTGTTTCTATTAGCCGAATTGATTGTTGCTTAATTAGGTTGTCCAAAACTTTAACTGGACAATCAGAGCAGTATTGAGTGAAAAATCACCAGAATGACATTTTTAAAACCAATTTTAACATAGCTTTGGGATGATTGTTTTAACCTTTGCAGAAACAAAAATGCAAAATTTGACTAAAATGTTTGTTTTGATAATCCTTGTTTCAACAAACACTCTTCATAACCGATCAAAAAAATATTTTCTACTAATCGACAGCTAAATTTCTCACTATACATTTCTACCACAACCTCAACAAACCTAAAGAATCATTTGAAGCAATCTAACAATAAGAGTAAAAGCCGCGCTTAGTGTCAACCTTGTACTATTTAAGGATACAATAAAAATTAGTTTATTTTAAATTAATTCCATCTTTAGCCATAGTTACTGACAGTGAGTAAAAAAACTCACGTCATATTTACAATTTTTCCGCCTTGTATAAAACTCTGTTCTCATAAAGCTTCGCAATTAACTTTAGTATTAAATATAACTTTTCTTGTGCATATTTCAAGTCGAGTCTTGTCACTGACCTTAAAGCATTTATGCCAAGCAATCAGAAACTTGATTTACTTATTTTTTTGGTAATTTTCGTAAATTCGAATATAGAAGTTTAAAATAATTAGTGAAGGGCTGCTGGAACCCCTACGAATTGTTTTGCAAAAGTCTATTGCATATATCATTTTCAGATTATAATGGACAGTTGTAATTTTTATCCAAATCTTTTAGTTCCTGGATTTTTAACTTGCCGTAGAGTAAGTTATAGTAACGGGCCGAAAAACGAAAATGAAAATTTTTGCATTTCTCGACGTTTTGAAGGTTTCTGAACATTTTGGCATATCTCAGAAAAAATTACCCAGGCTAAGCACAGTCTAGGCGCCACTCTGGTACAAATGTTTACCCACGTGCGTTTAAATTTTGTGAAAACTATTGATAAATGTGAAAATGCCGCCAATCTAAACAAAGTATAAGTGAAAATGTCGCACAGAATTATTCGCAAATGCGTTTAGACTGTGACTATACGGTAGCACTTTTTCAATTTTGTGCAAAAATTAGGCAACTATTTTTTTTTTAAATTGAATTCGAAATGAAATGACGATTGTCTGGATGTTCTGTAGATAAATTGATTTATGATTGATGACATTTGATTTGCTCAGATATAACAATAAGATGGTAAAAATAATGAAAGTTACATTATTTGTAATAATATATTTGAAAACGTTTAAAATTTCTAGAATATTTCATTACGGTACGGAAAGTTCTAGCAATTTGCCTTAAGGCACAATGCCATACACCACTAATTTTTTGCTCAATTTGCTAGATTAAAATCCATTTTGTTGGTCAAACGCCAAAAACTGCCTGATGTTGACTTAGTTATTATTAAAATTGATTTTGACATTCTTGAAATTGAAACTTGATCATTTATCCAGCTGTGATATGCAAATCTTACATCTACATCAAAGTGACAATAGGTTGACAATAATTTTCTATTACCTACACCACTTTGGCATCCATCATCACCAAATACCAAATACCAAAAATTCACCAAAGACTACAATTTGGATTCTAGTGATATATTCTTTATCTATCCCAAAATAATCAACTAGTCTTCTTTAAGCTAAAATAATAGCTGCAAATGTAAAAAACAAGTCACAATATTTGCTGCTATTTTGAAAATTCACTGCCAAAATCACATCCATCAGGAAAAATCATCATCAAAATGATTTGAGTTAGACCAGGTTTAATTTTAGTATTAATATTATTAACCAGATACATATTTACTAAATCGGTTCAATTTTTGATGATGATTTCTCTAAATATTTTCTTATCATCCATATCATCATCATATGGGACTAACGTGGTTGTGGTTGGAACTATTTTTATGACTATACTGTACTATACTATATAACTTTACTATTTCTAAGTTATTTTGGTACAGGTTGGCCAATTTTAAGTGATCATCATCATTTTTTTGATGATTTTGTGAACGAAAGAGTTGCCTTGTATCAAATTGTGACGACATCGTTCTATGTATATTTTTTCTAAATGGATGAATACAGACAGACGTGGGGAATTATTTATTTTTAATAATAATATTAATTAGAAGAATAAACTGAGTTAAAAATAGACTCTACTGACGGGAATAAAGAGAATTTTCAATATACTCGTCAGTAGAGTTCTTTTTCTCTTTGTTAAATTTTCAGTTTTTTTCATAAATAAGTGAATTTTATTTTGCTCGTCAGTAGTGTTCTTTATTTTTTTGATTTTAGTAAATTTTCAGTTTGTTCGTCAGTAGAGTTCCTTATTCTCATAAGTAACATTTTATATATTGTTCGCAGTAGAGTTCCTTTCATCGTCAATAAGTGAATTTCGTCAGTAGAGTTCCTTTCTTCGTCAAACAGTAGAGTCCTTTGAGTATTAATTAAGAGATCTTTCAATTTTTTCATTAGTAAAGTTCTATATTTTTTTGTTCAGGTGGCTCGTCAGTCGAGTTCTTTTTTTTTTTGTTAAATTTTAGATTGGTCATTAATAAGCAAATTTTTATATTGCTCGTCAGTAGAGTCTTTTTTTCTCTTATTTAAGAAAAATTTCAGTTTGCTGGTCATTAGAGTTCCTTTCTTCTCACAATCAAGTGATTTTTGGTTTGCTCGTCAGTAGAGTTCTTTTTCTTACAATACAGTGATTTTTGGTTGGCTTGCCAGTAGATTTTCCTTTTTCATAATTCAGTGTATTTTTCTTTTGCTCGTCAGTTGAATTATTTTTATTTCTCTTATTTTATAAAATTGCAGTCTGTTTGTCAGTAGAGTTTTTTTCTCTCACAATTAAGTAAATTTCAGTTTGCTTGCTTCTAAAAAATAAGCAAATTTTTATTTTGCTCATCAGTAGAGTTCTTTTTTCAAAATTGAGTGAATTTTCATATTGCTCGCCAGTACAGTTCTTTTTTGTTTTATTAAATTTTTAGTTTACTTGTCAGTAGAGTTCTTTTCTCTCATAATTAAGTAGATAATATGTAATTGCTTGCCAGTAGAGTTCTTTTTGCTCATTTTAGTAACTTTAAGTTTGCTCATCAATAGTGTTTTTTACATGTTAGTAAATTTTTAATTAGCTCCTCATGAGTTTTTTTATTTTTAAACTTGAGTATGCTCTTTAGCAGTGTTCCTATTTTTTGTTTCAGTTTGCTTGTCAGAAGAGTTCTTTTCTATCTTACTTAAGTAGAGTTAGTTTTTTTGCTTTTTTATTAAGTAATCACTTCGTCGGCAGAGTCTTATTTTTCTTACTCAGTAAAATTTCAGTTTGTCAGTCAATTCCTTTACTTTTGTTTAAGAAACTTTTCTATTACAATGGAATGCAGATTCAGTTGCCACGTCAGTAGAGTTCTTTTTAAGTAAATAGGCTACTCATAATGTACTATATTATAGATGGAATTAGAATTAATTTCGATGCATTTTAACGGAATTTCATCAGAATTACCATAACGGTACCATATCGCCGGCGGTCAGATCCATCTACCATATGTTACCGGATAGCTTTCACCTTCTTATCGTCGAAAAAAACACAGTAGTCATTTATTATGGGATTTAATCTTTTAAAAGACACTATTAGTCATCGAGGTCAATTGTTAGGAAACAGGGCTTCGTAACCTAGAACCAGGTTTGAGGAACGTTTGTCCTGGATTCGAAAAAACCTACTTGAAATAATCGATAGAGGATTTATATTATACATATTTCGTTCAAAATCTTACTATAAGTATAATTGCTATTCTCGGGAAGCACAAAAATCCTTGAAAAGTCGATCACGTGATTAGTGGATACCTCCTAAAAAGAACTCTACTGACGAGCAAACTGAAGTTTAAAAAAATAGGGACTCTACTGACGATAAATTTTTAATAAAACAGAAAAAAGAACTCTACCGAAGATAAAATAGAAAAATTCATAAAATAGGAAAAGGAACTCTACTGACGAGCAAAATGAAAATTTTCTTAAACCTAATTGTAAGTAAAAGGGACTTGACTGACGAACTGAAAATTGGCTTAAGACAGAAAAAAACTTTACTGAGAAGCAAACTGAAGTTAGTAAGAATAAGAACTCTGATGACAATAAAAAATTGATAAAATAAAAAAGAAAAGAAAAGAAAATGTAATAAAATAGGACTCTACTGACGAGCAAACTGAAAATTCACTCAATTTGATAAAAGGACTCTACTAACGACCAAACTGAAAAATCACTTAGTATAAAAAGAACTCTACTGCCGAGCAAACTGAAAATTGACTGAAATAAAAAAAAACTCTACTAACAAGCAAGCCCGAAATTTGCTGGAATAATTAAAGAACTCTATTGACGAACAAACTAAAAATTTACTAAAATATAAAAAGAACTCTGCTATCAAGCGAATCGAATTTTCTTTTGAATAGGAGATATAAAGGACTCTACTGACGAGCAAACTAAAAATTCACTAAAATATGAGACATCCACTTTATCAGTTTGCTCGTCAGTAGAGTTTCTTTTTTGTTCTACAAATTCTGTACCACTTAAATATAAAAAGCATTTGAAATTAAGTTTGCTCGTCAGTAGAGTCCGTTTTATACATGATTTCACAGATGTAACATTTTAACGAAATTATTAAGCAGTTTGCTCGTCAGTAGAGTCCTTTTTTATACATGATTTTACAGATGTAACATTTGATCGAATTTATTTAGCAGCTTGCTCGTCAGTAACAACCTGTCTTCTATTTTATATTAAAATTCAAATGGTTCGTATGTGTAATTCTTTTTTTGAGTCCATGTGTCTGATCCTTTAAAAGCCGAGCCGAGTTAAAATTTTATTAAAATACTCGCCAGTAACGTCCACTTTTCATCTGGTATAGAAATTTAGTTCCAGAATCCACGTTTTTTTCTTTAGTGTCCATGTCTCTGCTCCTTAGAGAGTCATTCGTCAAATATAGCATTTTCAATTTTTTTAATGGGTCGTCAGTAGAGTTCTCTGATTTTTATAATTTCAAACATTAGGGATCAATCTTACGATATAATAGAAATATTCAAGTAATGCTAAATTACGGGTCTATCTTCGTATGAGTTGGTAGTAGCAAATTGTCAAAAACTTATGTCTTTCCTGGGCGATCAGGCGTTTTATACATAAAACCAAACTTCTCGTGTGATAGAATTGGTATTCGACGTTTGTGCGTTTTGGAGGTTATATTTTATGTGTGAAACGCTTGATCGCACAGCAAATACATAGATTTTTGATATTTTGTTACTACCACCTCATACAAAGATAAGATCGTGATATAGCTTTGCCAAAGCATTTCTATTCTATCAAAGAATAGAAATAAGAGTATTCTAAGCTTGCTCGTCAATATAGTTCTTTGTTGTTTTTTCAGAGTCCATGCTTCTGATCCGCTCAGGGTCACTATATTTATAACGCTCTCTTATGATTGTTTTTCGTATTGAAAATTATGAAAATGTCTATCTATTTTACCGTGCGATCAGGCGAATTTTACATATAAACAAGCAAACAAGAATGTTATGATAACAGAATTATAGATGATGCTTTTTTGCTTGTATATGTAAAATACGCCTGATCGCACAGCAAATAGATAGACATGTTCCTAGTTTCCACTACCGTTAAACAAGAATAACATAGTTCGTGTTGCCATGACAACGCTATGTTATTTTCCATTTTCTAAGTTTCCATCTCCACGTCTGTCTGTTCCAAAACGTAGAATAAATGAAACTACATAAGACTGACTGATTTTGTTTAATAATCAATTATTATTAAATGATAATCATTAATTAATAATTATTCGTTATCTAATTAGTACGTAAGCTGCACACAAAACTACTATCATATGCATAACTTATACATGTAAAAATCGATTTGAATAAATTTTGACGCTTAGTTCAAATCAATCACCTCGTTTTATTTACAACAAAATAATTAATTGACACATGGAAAATGTTCAGGGATATTAAAATTGATTTTGAGAAAGTACTCGTTTAAATTTAAATAAAAATCACTGAACATTTTCTAAATACCAATCCTTAACTAACATAAGAGCATAGACAGAGAGCTAGTGGAAACATTTTAAAATATACACAATTATCAAACGAAACATTTTTAATATACATTTTTAGATGAAATTTTTATTTGTGCGACAAATTAGGCAACAAATTAATGTTTTACTGATAAACATTACGGAACCAATTCTCTGATAAAATAGAAATGTTATGGTAATGCTAAGTTATGGGTCTATATTCGTATGAGTTAGTAGTAACACAAAGTAAAAAAAAACTATGTATTAAATGTGCTATCAAACATTTTACACATAAAATTTAACTTCACGTATCTGTTACAATTAGACATCACAAAGTTGCATTTACGATACATTTGTCATTCGACGTTTGTGCGTTTGTAGGTTAGATTTAATGTGGGAAAGCCTGATCGTACAGCAAATACAAAGATTTTGGACAGTTTGTTACTAATATGAAGATAGTCCCATAACATAGCGTTACCACAACGTACAAAATAAAAAATTTATTTAAAAATGTATATTAAATTTGTTCCGTTTGATAATTGTGTATGCTTTTTTTGTACAGTTTTTTACTACCAATTCATACGAAGATAGATCCATAACAATTCTATTTTACCGAAATTTGGCCTCAAAATGTTTGGAGAAATTATCGGTAATACGCTGTTGCCAAATTTTGCACTAAAATCTTCAACTCCAATTAGTTTTTTTTTATCACAATTGGTTTGTACAAGATTCATAAATGATTTATTTTACAAAAATACTCACTAATTTATGTAAAATTTGGCAACAACGCGTTCAATTAATATCTGTCCAACAATAATAATATTTGTTGCTATTTTGGTAGTACATTCAAACTTGATATTACTGATAGTTTTTATAGTAAATTTGTTGTTTTCAATCTGGCAACAGCGATTTCAATCAATTTTCTTGGTCATACTCTGTTGCAAGACTTTGAGCAAACATTGCTGATCCAAAAGATTTGATATAAAATAAATTACTGTTAGTTTCGTAACAGCTTTTTATTCTGTAACAACGTTTTTAATTAAATGCACTGTTGCCAGATTTCTAGAATCAAAGATAATTTTTTTTATATCTAAATGATGGTTTTACAGCAACTATTATGCAAATTTTGACCTTTAGTTGGCAACAACGCTTTTATTACAACTTTGTTCACTACTGCATTGTTGTTAGACTAGGGATAAAAAATTTGATCAAAAAAATATACAAATAATTCTGATCCTTTGGCAACATCGCGTTTCATTCTATTCTGTTCTCTACTGCATTGTTGCCAGACATTTGAGTCAGTTTTGGGTAAAAATATTGACCTAAAAATAACGAAATAATTACGATGATTTGGCAACATCGCCAAAATTGTTGCCAGACTTTTGAGTAAAAATTTTGTCCTGAAAATATATGAATCTTTTTTTAAGCTTTACCAACAACGCATTTCATATAACTTTGCCCAACACTGCATTGTTGCCAGACCTTGGGCAAAAACTTTGCCCCAAAAACAAAGAAATAATTCCGATGTTTGGCAACATTGCATTTTATCCAACATTGCCAGACTTTTGGTAGAAATTTTGACCCTAAAAACATAGAAATAATTTTGATGCTTTGACAACATTGCATTTTGTCCAAATTTGTTCAGTACTGCATTGTTGCCAGACTTTAGGGTAAAAATTTTGCCCCAAAAAATAAAGTATAATTATAATGCTTTGGCAACATCGCGTTTCATTTAACTTTATTTACTACGGCATTGTTGCTAGACTTTTTGGTAGAAATTTTGACTCAAAGAAATAGTTGTGATGCTTTGGCAACAACGCATTTCATTCATATTTGTTCAGTGTGCATTATTGGCAGACTTTCATGAAAAAATTGTGTCCCAAAAAATAAAGAAATAATTCCGATGCTCTGGCAACATCGTAAATCATACAAATTTGTTGACTACTGCATCATTATCAATTAAAAATTTTGACCCGAAAAAATGAAGAAATAGTTCTGATGCTTTGGCAACATTGCATTTCATTCAAATTTCATCACTACTAGTTGTTGTCAAACTTTTGGGTGAAAAATTTGCCAAAAAAAATGTACGAAATAATTCTGATGCTTTGGCAACAACGCATTTTACATAAATTCGTTCACTACTGCATTTTTGCCATACTTTTAGAAAAAAAATGTCAAAAAAAATGTACGAAATAATTCTGATGTTTTGACAACATCGTAATTCATTCAAATTTGTTCGCTACTGCATTGTTTGCCAAAATTTGGCGTAAAAATTTTGATTTAAAAAAAATCTGATCTGGCAACAATGCTTCTTAATTTTTTTTTCGATCAAAACATCGTTGCCAAATTATACTCTAATAACTTGAATTTTAAATGGCAATAATGCTTGTATGAAGCTTTAAATTTGACAACAAAATTTTTCGAATGATCAATAATGCGTTTCTGCCATTTAATTAAATAAACCTAGTAACACCACAAGACACTATTGCCAAAATTAAGTTAAAAAAACAGTTGTCTAAGCAACTTACTCACGTTAAAAATATACTAAAAATTGTTAGTATTTTAGACATTTTGCCAAACAATAAATGTTCTATATAAATTTTTGTCACGAGCGCTCTGTCTACTACCTAATACGCCAGTCGGTGGAAAATTTGCAGCTATTCTTCCGAAAATTGATTTCGTTGCAAGTTTTCCATTGTTTATCCTCATTTTTTTTCTTACTAATGATTGATTTAAGCCTAGCTGAGCCTAAGGCCTTGACATGATTAGCACAGATGTCATTATCATCATCATCATCAACACAACAACAACATCAACATCATGAATTAAAATTTAGGTCTGTCCTTATTATATAATAAATGTAGAGTAGAGTAAGTGCATGTGAGAATAAAGGATAAACATTATTAGTAGAGTGTGTGTTTATGTAAATATTTAATTGAATGAATGAACTAAGTGACTTTTTTAATTTTCATCAGTTTCTATTTATTTTCCAAAGCTTGTTTATGTTTTTGCATGTTGTACCTTGAATATAATTATTATAGGTAATGCATGTGTTATTTAATTTTATTGGTCCAATTTAACTTTACTTGTGGCGTGTAGCAACGTGCCTTGGAACAACGTGAGCTGGAACTTCCCGTACTGTAACGAAATATTCGAGAAATTTCAAACGTTTTCAATATATTATTAGAAATACTGTAACTTTCATTATTTTTGTTATCTTGTTTGTTATATCTGAGCAAATCAATTGTAAATCATAAATCAATTTATCTCCCATCGTCATTTCATTTCGAATTCAATTCAAAAAAATAGTTTAGTTGCCTAATTACACAAAATTGAAAAAGTGCTCCCTTATAGTCACAGTCTAATATGCATTTGCAAATAATTCTGTGCGACATTTTCACTTATACTGTGCTTAGCTTGGCGGCATTTTCACATTTTTCAGTAGTATTTCACGAAATTGGAAAATTGTTCCAGTAGTATAAAACAGTCTAAACGCACTTGGGTAAACATTTATACCAGAGTGGCGCTTAGACTGTGCTTAGCCTGGGCAATTTTTTGAATTTTTAATCCAAAATTACAAAAATATTTTATGAAAAATAAAAATTAAAAAAATTTTTTTTTTGCAAAAGCAATTATTTTGTTGAAGCAAGCAGAAAGTTCTTTGAATCATATAAATGGGACACTTAGTTCTCTCAAAAACTGCCATTTTTTGCAAATTTAGCTCTGTATCTCCGAAACGGCTGGACCTGTCTCTGCCAAAAACTTATAACCACTTCTTCTCGTTATTACGAATTGAATGTTGCTCAAATCATTCAAATCGGATACTCCGTTCTCTCAAAAACTCGATTTCTATTTTCTGCACTTTTTGCTCCGTATCTCCGTAACGGCTGGACCTGCCTTTGGCAAAAACTAAACAGCACGTCTCCAATACGAATCGAATGTTTTTTGAATTATTCAAATTGCTTCATCCTGAAATCGTCGACGAAAATTTGTATCCGCACACACATACATACACGCACACACACACACATACATCCATTTTTTCTAAGGTATGCCAAAATATTCAGAAACCTCTGAAACATAAAGAAATATAAAAAATTTGATTTTTGATTTTTTTTGCGATTACTATAACTTGCCTTACGGGGAGTTAAAAATTGTATCCATACATACATACACACACAAAATGCAGAAAATTGAAATCTTGTTTTTGAGAGAACGGAGTATCGGATTTGAATGATTCAAAAAACATTCAATTCGTAATTACTGGGAGAAGTGGCTTTTAGTTTTTGGAAAAGACAGGTTTAGCCATTTCGGAGATACCGAGCTAAATGTGCAAAAACCGCAGTTTTTGGGAGAACTAAGCATCCGATTTGAATGATTCCAAAAACTTTCTGCTTGTATTGAAAACCGAATTTTTGTGAAAAAATTTTTTTTAATTTGTTTTTTTTTTAATATCTAAAAAATACATTTTTTACTAAATTTTATTGTTCGAATATTCTATTATGGTACGGGAAGTTCTAGCATTTTGCCTTAAGGCACGATGCCATACACTACTAATAAATTTGAACATGTCTAATTTGTTGCTATCAATTGATATAACTAGTTTTTTGGTCGAGTTGTTCAACAAATACTTGGCTTTGATAAAAAAAATTGGTTTAACTAATTTGTTGTTATCATAGATTGTTGGTTGAGTAGTTGGATATTGTGGTAATAAAGATTTCCATTTAAGATCCAAATTTATATTGAACTTTTTCCACTTTTATCCATTTGATACCATTTTCACCAGTCCATTTCTACTTTTTCACGATTCATATCTTCATTTGTTAACTTTTGTCCGAATTTGATCAACCGTTTTTTATCTTATTTTCCAACTCATCCATCTTATTTTATATTTTAAATTAAGTGATCGATTCTGCCACATAACCTTCATATATTAAGCTACTGAATAATACTGAATACTGTCAAAATGTCATGTATTTGCTGTGCATTCAGGCGTTTTACGCGTAAACTGCAAGGTCACACGTACGTTATGAAGCTGGGTCAGAAATACACTGTTATCCGAGATCGTTTCTTTGACATTGGTGCGGTTTCTAGCATCGGTTTTCTATAAGACAACTTGAGAAATACGCCTGACTGCACGGCAACCGCATAGCTTTTGTGAATATTTAGTATGGAAAGTTTCTCATAACAAGGCCTTGCCATAACATTCGTCTGTTGTGCGGCAGAATCTGTTCATAAATCAGTTTTTGCATGCACCAGTTTTCCATAAACGTTATTTCACCAGTTCACTTACAATTTTCTATTTTCTATTTCCAGATGAAGACGAATGCAAAGTCGTCCCAGACATTTGCGGAAACGGCGACTGTGTCAACACTTTGGGAAGTTTTCAATGTCGTTGTGAAGATGGATATTCGGTCAAACCTGAAGAAGGCCCTGAATGTGTCGATGAAGACGAATGTTTCCTCGGATCTTTCAATTGTCACGAAAACGCCGATTGTATAAACACACCGGTAAGAAAAATAGATACTTAGTGGTCAGTAGGGTTTGTCGGTTTTCAAAACCGGCTTTAAAAACCGGTTTTTTGGCGAAAATTATGGAATTTGAAAACCGGTTTCTAGTGAAAAAAGTCGGTTTTCACTGTATAAGTGGAAAATGACAAATATAGCCAAATATAAAATATAGATGAAAGCGTTTTGATTCTTGAAATCATATCGGTTAAATTATCATTTGATATCTTATCAGTCTGCAAATAGTTTCCAGAATAGTTTTGTGTTATCTTTTGTCCAATGTATATATTAATTTAGATTTTCACACCAGTTTGTATATTAATTTAAATCAGTGTGACTACTTGAAAAAGTAACTTCCTCTACTCAAACTTCAAAAAAAGAGTTTTGAGCCCTAGAAGCCACAAATAAAACAACAAAAAACTGAGAATTAATATATAAGGCTTTACAAACAATTATACCTAGCTCGGTCGCAAGTGAGAGAGTAATTTAATTTTTTTTAATTTTGTGTCTAAACAAATTTGTTTGTTTGTCTAGTCTTTAAAGACACGTCTAAGTAACGAATCGATAGTTCACAGTTTTTAAAATCATATTTTATTAAACAAAACAATAAATAGAATTTTTAAATTTAATTAATAAAAATTGCTCAGAATAGAAAAGCTTAATTATTTTTAAAACTGAAATTGATATTAACAAGTATGTATCAACATGTATCTTTTAATTATTATTTTAATTTTAATTATTTTTTAAAAATTCATAAATGTTTTTTATTTGAAAATATAATACATTTATTTGAAAACTTTCACTTCACTGTCATAAAAATATATATCCGCTATCATAAAATATAAATATATAATAACAAAATTATTTTCAAAGTTATTTAATCCAGATAAACTATTTATTTTCTACTATTTAAAATTAAAATAATTTTGTTTATTATCCATAAAATTAAACAATAAATAAATTCAGTGAAATTCTGCTGTAAATCACACTAAATTTGCGGATAAAGTTTTGTTATTACAAAATATTCGAGCAAAAATTTATTTTCTATATAAAGTTCGAAAACCTGTTGAAACCGGTTTTCTGGTAAAATTGAAATTCGAAAACCGCTTTTCTGAAACGTCAGTTTTTGTATAAACCCTAATAGATACTGAGTGGTCAGTAGGGTTTGTCGGTTTCGAAAACCGGTTTAAAAACCGAGTTTTTGGCAAAAATTATGGAATTCGAAACCGGTTTTTTAGTGAAAAAAGCTGGTTTTCACTGTATAAATGGAAAATGACAAATATAGCCAAATATAAAAGATAGATGAAAGCGTTTTGATTCTTGAAATCATATCGTTTCAATAGCATTTGTTATCTTATAGTCTGCAATGGTTCTCAGAAAGGTTTTGTATATATTAATTTAGATTTTTATACCAGTGTATATATTAATTTAAATCAGTGTGACTTTTTCTTGAAGAAGTAACTTTCTCTACTCAAACTTAAAAAAAGAGTTTTTAACCCTAGAAGCCACAAAGAACAAAAAACTTAGAATTATTATATCAGACTTTAAAAACAATTAAGGGTGTATTCTAGTGTAGAAATTAAAAAAAAACGTTTTTTTTATTTCATGTTTTTGAAGTTTCTAAGAATATGGGTACAAGAAAGTTTTTGAAAATTTGAATTATTTTCGGATATATAGGCATTTTACAGACTCGGTCTCCATACTGGTTTGTAGGGTTTATACAAAAACCGACATTTCAGAAAATCGGTTTTTGAAATTTAATTTTACTAAAAACCGGTTTTAACCGGTTTTCGAATTTTATATATAGAAAATAAATTTTTGCTCGAATATTCTGTAATTTATCCGCAAATTTAGTGTAATTTTAGAGCAGTATTTGATTGAATTTATTTATTGTTTAATTTTATGAATAGTAAACTTACTTAATACTTATTAATTTTAAAAATTATTCTAATTTTAATAAGTAGAACTAAAAAATAATAGTTTATCTTGATAAAATTACTTTGAAAATAATTATTCGCTATTCATGCATCATTTTCACATATAAAAATGAAAATATTTTTATGATAGTGAAAGAAAAGTTTTCGAGTAAATAAAAATAATACATTTTTAAATAAAAAACATTCATTAAATTAAAAAAAAAGTAAAAAATTATTATTGTGATTTAGAATAGTATTTGAATGAATTTATTTGTTGTTCAATTTCATAGCTAGTAAACAAAATTATTTTAATTTTAATTAGTAGAGCTAAAGAATAATAGTTTATCTTGATTAAATTACTTTGAAAATAATTATTCGTTAATTCATGCATCATTTTCACATATAAGAATGAAAATATTTTTATGATATTGAAAGGAAAGTTTTCGAGTAAATGAAAATAATACATTTTTAAATAAAAAACATTCATTAAATTTAAAAAAAAAAAATAAAAAAATATTAGATACATGTTTGTACATACTTGTTAATATCAATTTTAGTTTTAAAAACAATTAAGCTAAACCCCGAGTATTTTTTATTTCGAGCAATTTTAATTAATTAATTTTAAACATTCTAATTGTTTTTTTGTTTAATAAAATATGATTCAATAAACGTCTATCGAATTGCTACTTAGACGTGTCTTTTGTTTACTCACAAAATTCCTGAAATAGAAAATACTCTCATGCTAGCGAACAAATTATGCTTAATTGTTTTTAAAGCCTGATATAATAATTGTAAGCTTTTTGTGGCTTCTAGGGTTTCAAACTATTTTGTATTTAAGTTTGAGTAGAGAAAGTTACTTCTTCAAGAAATCATACTGATTTAAATTAATATATATACTGGTATAAACATCTAAATTAATATATACAAAACCTTTCTGGGAACCATTGCAGATTGATAAGATATCAAATGCTATTGAAGCGATATGATTTCAAGAATCAAAACGCTTTCATCTATCTTTTATATTTGGCTATATTTGTCATTTTCCATTTATACAGTGAAAACCGACTTTTTTCACTAAAAAAACGGTTTTCGAATTCCATAATTTTCGCCAAAAACCGGTTTTTAAAACAGATTTTTAAAAACCGACAAACCCTAATAGATACTGAGTGGTCAGGATGGACGTCTGATTTTTTGTTTGTTTTTTCTGTTTCAGGGATCTTACCAGTGTCGTTGCCAGGAAGGTTTTACAGGAAACGGGATAACTTGTCGGGATATCAACGAATGTTTGAACAACAACGGTGGTTGTCATCAGAATGCCCATGTATCAACAATGATGGATCTTTTAAATGCGTGTGATACTGGATTCAAAGGAGACGGTCTTTTTAAATGCGTTTTGTGATACTGGATTCAAAGGAGACGGGTGAGTGGATAGTTCACTAGTTGTAAGTGGCATTTTGCCTATTTATATTAATTATACTAGCTGACCCGGCAAACGTTGTTTTGCTAAGTAAGTTATACTCTAAACAATTTCTAGAGAATTAAAAATATTAATACTTTTAGTGTATAAGAATGTGTTGTTTGAATGATATATACAATGAGGTATTATAAAAAATAATAACCCCATTAGTTTGTCTATATTTTGTCTAGAAGTATTATACACTTTCCATTGAAAACATGGTATAATCCAATCCAATCTTTAATAAAAAGTATATATGTATAGCAGGGCGAGGCCAAAAGGTTTATTTGACTTTGAGCAAATGTAAATTATATTATGAAAATCAAACCAATTATATTACAACAAATAACACATTTCAAACAAACAATTATCCGACTACGTTCAGTAAAACTGCCAGCTACTTCATCATTGTAGAAATGTGCTTTTTTGCTGTATTTCAAAAATTTGTTATCTATATGTTTTTACCCCATAGACGAGGTAACTTGGAACGGCCAGGTGGCAAAGTTTGACATTTGACCGTCTATTGTTCTATTTAAATTACGCTTTTAACAAAATCTCACCTTTCCGACAACCTACTGATTAGCACGAATTTTTCAAGACTAAGGACTGGCCAAATCGGTTTAGCCGTTTTCGAGTTTTTACCGAATCATTAGATCGACAGCTCCATTTTTATATAATTTTGGAACACTTTGCTGCTCTTCCCTGATTCTATAGGATTGAAATTTGATCTTTACAAATTTCTACAAAATTATTAGATTTAAACAACGAACTGTCTAATTGAAGAATTGAACAATCTCTTTTTGTCATTTCCCAAATAAAGAAACCCACTTATTATATATTACTATTGACTTCACAATCCGTCAAAACTTTATTTAAATTTGTTGGTTAATTTGGTATATTTTGTATAAATCTGCGCCTACATTTCAACGTAAAGAACTCTCCAATAACATATTTTTTTCCGGAAAATAGAAAAAATAATTAAAATCAAAGTGTAAAAAAATATATATTACTATGTTCTAAGAATTGTCATATAATTTTATATTGTTTTTTTCACGTTTAAATATCTAAGTTATACACAAAGTTAAAACGGTCATTTTGTCGTAGGGTTGTAACATTTTAGTATATTTTACCAAAACTAATCAGCACACGATTCCCAACCAATATCTATCGAATGATTTTTGAATTATCAAAATCGATTCAGAATTGCAGGCTAAACGTGGACATTTTTTTTCACTTTTCTGCTATTTACTAAGAAACGGCTTGGCTGATCGTTGCGCAAAAAACTAACAACTCAAGTCCTTATCGAGATATATGAATCGCTTTTCAATTTTTGAAATCGGTCTAGCCGTTTTTTGAAAAAAGTCGATTTACGGCAAAAATCTGCTCACACACACACGCTTGTTCCAAATTCGGCCTCATAGCTTGAAACGTCGAGAAAATATAAAAATCGAAGCAAATCGGATTTTTTATGAAAACATAAACTTCTCCTTCGGCAAGGCAAGAGGCAGTTTTTTGTATCATTTGTTTTTTTCAGAGTCTTCTGTACGGATATCGACGAATGCTCCAGCGATGAAACTTTATGTGACAACGGCCAATGTTTGAATTACCCAGGAGCTTTCAGATGCGAATGTGAGATGGGATTCATGCATCCTGATGAGACCAACGACAAGGCTTGTGTCGGTGAGAAATTTACCCAAAAAATTAAAATAATACACAAACACAATTTTTTTACCCAAACTAGTGGTGTATGGCATCGTGCCTCAAGGCAAACTGATGGAACTTGCCGTACCGTAATGAAAATATTCGAGAAATTTTAAACGTTTTCAAATATATCATTACAAATACTGTAACTTTCATTATTTTTTGCTATCTGTTTGTTATATCTGAGCAAATCAAATGTAATTCATAAATCTATTTATCTCCCATCGTCTTTCATTTCGAATTCAATTAAAAAAAAATAGTTGCCTAATTTGCACAAAATGAAAAAGTGCTCCCGTTAGTCACAGTCTAAACGCACTTGCAAACAATCTGTGCGACATTTTCACTTATACTGTGCTTAGCTTGGCGGCATTTTTCACATTTTTCAATAGTTTTTACAAAGTTGGAAAAGTCTCCAGTGCATAAACAGTCTAAACGCAATTAACATAAACAATTGTACCAGAGTGGCCTTAGACTGTGCTAGCCTGGGTCATTTTTTGAATTTTTAATCCAAAATTACAAAATATTTTCTAGAAAATAAAAAAACATGTAACAACTTTTTATCCTCAAAAGCAATTGTTTTGTCAATACAAGCAGAAAGTTTTTTAGATCATTCAAATCGGATACTCAGTTCTCTCAAAAAACCGCAATTTTTTGCACATTTAGATTTGTATCTTCGAAATGACGGGACCTGCCTTTGCCAAAACTATCAGCATTGGTTTTTGAACCAATCAAATCGATTGATCCGTAGGTCCGAAAACGTGGACGAAAAATTGTATCCATACATACGTACACACACACATTTTTTCTGAGGTATGCCAAAATGTTCAGAAACCCTCAAAACGTCAGAAATGTAAAATTTTCAATTTCGATTTTCGGCCCATTACTATAACTTACCCTACGGAAAGTTAACCCTTCTTTGCGTGATTTTTTCTATTTTAATAAAATAAAATCAGGGTGATGTAATTAATGCTCTAGATTAAAAGAAAAATATTCTAAAAAATCCTAATGTAAATAGGATATGTATTATGTTAAAAACAATATGATGGAAATTTACCCATTGTATGCAGACTCTTTTTACGTTCACCTCTTTCTTGGGCATTTTTTTAAACATTTTAAGAGTTCATAATAGCTCGATCAAATACATAAAAAATATGCAATTACTACTTTTTAGAACTCTTTGTTATATGATTTCTGCCCAAAAATGTGCTAGGAATTTTGATTACTGACAATGTAGAATATATACTAAATAACTTATACAAATCATAATCTGTTTCTTCAAAAAAAACACAAAAAACATACATTACAAGTGAACTACTCCATTGTGATGTCAATTTCCATCACAGTTTTGAAACATTATTCACAGTATTTTGATATAAATTGTACATAAACAACAAAAATATGAAAACTACCCTTTTTTCACTCATTCTCACTTTATTATATTTTATATCTTCGTTTACTTCCTTATAACAAACTGAGAACTTGCTCCTTTTTTCCAGTCACAACAATCAGCGAAATGACAAGTCCTAGTAATTAACACTGACGTCTGTTATTTTTTTTAAAAATTGCATTTTGTTGTACGCAATAGTCGCTTAAAATGTTGCCAGCAACAACAAATTTACAAAACATTTACCTACAAAAATATCGTGCGAACGCACGTAGTTCCAATTCGAAAATTTCATTATTAAATCATTTTGAATTTCTACATAAACTATAGTTAAAAGGCATCATTCTAATGATTTGAATGTAGAAATTCAAATGATTTTTTAAAAAAAAATAACAAACGTCTAGATTAGATTAGAATTAGAATTAGATTAGATTAGAATCTATGCATTCAAAAGTAATACTTAAAAATTCCTGAATTTTTTTAACAAAAAAGGGCTACGTTATTCTGTAATGCACAAGTTGTTCACAAATTCAAGCACAAATTGTTTAAAAAATAATTTGAAAAATGATTGTGCAA
>NW_020536999.1:7280368-7307387 GCF_003426905.1 Ctenocephalides felis
CAAAATAGTTGGTTTGGTATTTAGCCTTGAGGCAAGTTACATGAACTTCCCGATATGTGTAAATAATTGACTTAATCAAAAAAAGTGTAAATAATATACTTCATCAATCCTACTTTAAAAAACGATAATTTTTAGTAAAGTTTGACGAATTTTTAAATTAAACTACTTGTCGTAAGACCGTAATATTACAGTAAGTTCTATAGACCATGATGTATATCGCCAAAAAAAAAGTTCCATGAAAATCGGCTTAAATTTTTTTTTCAACAGTTCATTACAAGAAAACGGCTCGGTAGATTTTCACCTAAATTAATCGTATCATTCCCAACTAATATCTTTCGAACAGTTTTTGATTTTTTAAAATCGGTTCGGTAGGATGAGCTTAAATATGGACGAAAAATTTAACACTTTTTTTTAAATTGCAAAGAAACGGCTTGGCAGATCGTCGCACAAAACTGACAAACGATAGTCCTCACCGAAATACATCAAATGGCTTTTAAATTTCTGAAATCGGTTCAGGCGCTTTTGAGAAAACGTCGATCAAAAGTCTAATTTTGACAAATGCCAAAAAGACCATACTGATTTTTGCAAACTTTGACGAATTTTAAAGCTGAACCAGTTGTCGTAGGGCCGTAATATTTTAGTATGACCTAGAAAACTATGGTATCTACCGTCAAAAAAAAAATCATAAAAAATCGTCGATTTTTTTTTTTAAAACATTGTTACAAAAAAACGACTCGGCCGATCTTAACCAAAAACTAAACAGCACGATTCCCAACCAATATCTATCGACTGGTTTTTGAATTTTCAGAATCGATTTAGAATTGCGGGCTAAAACGTGGGCGAAAAATTTTTCACTTTTCTGCAATTTACAACGAAACGGCCCGGCCGATCGCCGCACAAAACTCAGAGACGATAGTCCTCATCGAGATACATCGAATGGCTTTTAAATTTTTAAAATCGGTCCAGTCATTTTTGAGAAAACGTCGATTTACGGCAAAAAATCTGTTCACATACACACACACATACACACACATACTTTTTCCAAATGTTGGTCTCATTCGATTCAGAATGGCTTGAAACGTCGAGAAAACATAAAATTAGCGAATCGGATTTTTTGACGAAAACATAAACTTCTCCTTCGGGAAGTTAACAAGTAATAGCATATGATGAATCCATTTCAAAAAGCTCTTCAGGACAAACAAATCTTTACAAATTGTTTACTTTTCCAATGCACAATATTTAATTACTATTACATTTATTCATATACAACTGTAGATTTTTTGTAATAAATTCTATTTTTTTTATTTCGATACTATTTTTCACACTTAATGAATGTATGTCGGTTTCTTAGAAAAGTTTTTTCGACAGCGGATGCACAAATGATCTTTAGATACGAATTATCAAGTTTTTTTTATAAATACATAATGGAGAACTGTATAAATAAAAAGTTAAGACTTGAATAGATGCATATATACATACATATATATATATATATATATATATATATATATATATATGCATACATATATAAATATTTATCTGTAATAAGTTATCGCCTGTTACGTCAATATTTCACTAAAGTCGATGAATGGCCCTTTCGAAACTTTCTTAGATTAGAAATGGATTTTTTAGACCAAATCTTTTTGGATTAGCATATTAATTGTTGTATATTGATCTTAAATTTATATTTATGTATACGCATATATATTAGTAGTAAATTTGTAGTACAAACGGTGCGTCCTGAGGAGCTTGTGTAATAAGACTGAGAGCTGTCTATATACTTTTTGCAGATAGTCGCAAATATTTTGTATTTTTTATTAAAAAACTATATAGTTTAGTATTTTTTATATTTAGTAAACACTTTGAGAAATAACATACTGAAATTGCAAAATTGTAGTACAAACGGTGCGACCTGAAGAGCTCGTTCAATAAGACTAAAAGCATTCTATGTACTTTGTGCAGATAGTTGCAAATATTTCAAACTTTTTGTTAGATAACTATATAGTTTAGTATTTTTTAAATTTAGTAAACACTTTGAGAAACTACATACTGAAATTGCAAAGTTATAGTACAAACGCTACGTCCTGTAGAGCTTTTTGAATCAGACTAAGTTTTTAAATCCTATTTACATATGCAATAGAATAAGATGCAAATATGGTTAAAATATTTTATATTACCAATTGAGTGCTAAAATGTTGCAGTTTTATTATTTGTTATTAAAATAGATGTTTCAAAAAATATAATACTAAAAATTACACATTTGTAGTACAAACGGTACGTTCTGTAGAGCTTCTTGAAACGGTCTAAGACTTTCATTCCTATTTACATCTCCAAAATAATTAGGTACAAATTTTGATAAAATCTTTTATAATTTAGTTTGGGCGTTAAATTTTATTATTTGACATTAAAATAAATGCTTCAAAGAATATTTTACTAAAATTACTTATATGTAATACAAACGGTACATCCTGTAGAGCTCTTTGAATAGGACTTTTTTCATTCGAATGAATCATTGAAATTACACCGAGATGCAAATTTTAAAACAATCCGGTGTATTAACAATTGGACGATAAAAATCATCAATTTTAGTATTTGTCAATAAAGTAAATATATCTATTAATAATATATTAAAATCACAACTTTTTAGTATCAAAGGTGCGTCTCACACAGTCATTATTATCTATTTAGTTTTTTCAAAGAAATTGCAATTTTTATCAATTTTGGAGTTCCACAAGGGCACATTAACGGTTCTATATTTATTATTTATTAAACACAAGTCGTAAATATTTTTTCGCTCATAAACTAGGTCTCTACGATTAATTAAAATTAAGTGCGACCTATTAATTTAATTGTGTATGCATTTATAAATACCTCTAACTCTTTTCTAGATACTCAATGCATTTCAATGCATTAAACGTGCAAAACGCTTTCAAATCGTTTTCAAGAATGTTGTTACTTTTTCAAACCGGATTGATCATTTTATATTATATAATAATCATTAACACGTTATGAGAGAGGAAACAGTCGATTATCGATTAAAAAAAACATAATGAATCTACCTTGTTCGAAAATTATCAAAATTCGCACCTCTATGTAATTTTAATTTTATGACTCATTCGAATGAAAGTAGTCATATTTAAGAAGCTCTACAGGACGTACCGTTTGTACTACAAACATGCAATTTTAGTATAATATTCTTAGAAGCATCTATTTTAATGTCTAATACTAAATTTATAAAGTTTTAACGCCCAATTGCAAATATAAGTTATTTTAACCAAGTTTGCATCTTATTACTGTATTGTTGATGCAAATAGGAATGCAAGGCCTAGTCTGATTCAAGGAGCTCTGCAGGACGTACCGTTTGTACTACAAATGTGCATCTTAATATTCTTTGAAGCATCTATTTTAATGTCAAATACTAATATTATGGAGTTTTAACGCCCAATTAATATTATAAAAATATTTCATCAAAATTTGTATCTTAGTGTATTATAGATGCAAATAATAATGAAAGTCTTAGACAGTTTCAAGGAGCTCTACAGGACGTACCGTATGTCATACAAATGTGCAATTTTAGTATACTATTCTTTGAAACATCTATTTTAATGCCAAATAATAAATTTATCAAATTTTAACACCAAATTGCAAATATAAATTAATTTAACCAAGATTGCATCTTATTGCTTTGTAGATGTAAATAAAAATGCAAGACCTAGTCTGATTCAAGGAGCTCTACAGGACGTACTGCTTGTACTACGAATGTGAAGTTTTAGTATAATATATTTATATGCATCTATAAATGCCAGGTACTAAAATTAAGGAGTTTTAACGCCCAATTGCTATTATAAAATATTTTAAGCATCTTATTGTAGATGTGTATAGGAATAAAAGATCTAGTCTGATTCAAGGAGTTCTACAGGACGTACCGTTTGTACTACAACTTTGCAATTTCAGTATGTTGCTTCTCAAAGTGTTTACAAGATATAAAAAATACTAAACTATATAGTTTTTTAATAAAAAGTCAAAAATATTCGCTACTATTTGCATATAGTACATAGAAGGCTCTCAGCTCTCATTAGTGTATCGTAGATGTAAATAGGCTTAAAAGTCTTGGACAGTTTCAAGGAGCTCTGCAGGACGTACAGTTTGTACTACAAATGTACAATTTTGATATTTTGATCTTAGATATGTCTATTTTAATTACAAATGCTAAAATTGATGATTTAGTTTGCCCAATGGTAATTAAAAACGATTTTATCAAACTTTGTATCTCATGATATTGCAGATGTATTAGAGTGCAAATAGTTAAATTCAAGGAGCTCTACAGGACATACAGTTTGTACTACAAACTTGCAACTTGGAGACATTATTTTTAAGTACACCTACTATCACTTCAAATGCTAAACTCAATCATTTTTTTCACCGGATTGGTAATATAACGTATTGAAATTATATATTTATTGCCTATACCCCTTTTGCAAAATTTGAAAATTGCCCTTCCTTTCCAACATTTTTTTTTGTTTTTTTTTTGTTTCCGTTTCTGAAAAGCTGCAACATTTGTCAGACAAGGATTATTTATTTAAGTAAGTAGGTTGAAGTGACTGAGGGACTATTTTCGTCGCATTTATAGCTGCAGCTAAAACTAACTCTAAATTAGACGTGTCAGAAGATTCTAAATAGAATAGATAGTTTTGAGACACATGGAAACAGAAATATCGATAAATATAAATATCGATAAATATACATATCGAAACGTTAAAATTTATAAATTGATATAAGGGAAAAGAAAACAGAGCTGGAACTAGTGTTTTCGATATTTATAATTTATATTTGCAATTCAGCGTTAAAACTTTGTAAATTTAGTATTTGATATTCAAGTAGATGCTTCAAAGAATATTATACTAAAGTTACACATTTGTAGTAGAAACGGTACGTCCTGTAGAGCTCCTTGAATCAGACTGTCTTTCATTCCTATGTCCGCTCGGGTACATCTGTATTATTATGAGATGCAAAGTTTGATAAAATTGTTTTTAATCACCATTGGGCAAACTAAATCATCAATTTTAGTATTTGTAATTAAAAAAGACATATCTAAGACCAAAATTTAAAAATCGTAAATTAGTAGTACAAACTATAAGTCCTGTAGAGCTCCTTGAAACTGCCTAAGACTTTCAATCCTATTTACATCTACAATACACTAATGAAAGCTGAGACCTTTCTATGTACTATGTGCTATCTGCTATCTGCAAATATTTTTGACTTTTTATTAAAAAACTATAGAGTTTAGTATTTTTTATATCTTGTAAACACTTTGAGAAACAACATACTGAAATTGCAAAGTTGTAGTACAAACGGTACGTCCTGCAGAGCTTCTTGAATCAGAATAAGATTTCCATTCCTATTTACTTCTATTATACAAATTTTCATTCTACAATACAAATTTCGATGAAATCTTATATAATTTTAATTGGGCGTTAAAACTCCACAAATTTATTATTTGACATTAATAAATGCTTCAAACAATATTATACAAAAATTGCACATTTGTAGTACAAACGGTACGTTCTGTAGAGCTCCTTGAAATGGTCTAGGACTTTCATTCCTATTTACATCTACAACACAATAAGATGCAAATTTGTTTAAAATATTTTATAATTACAATTGGGCTTTAAAACTTTGTAAATTTAGTATTTGACATTAAAATAGATGCTTCTAAAAATGTTATACAAAAATTGCACATGTGTAGTACAAACGGTACGTCCTGTAGAGCTCCTTTTATTAGACTAAGTTTTTTATTACTATCGACATCAACGATACACTAAGAAGCAATTTTGGTTAAAAAAAATTAATTTTAGTTGGGCATTCAAATTTCTTAATTTTAGTAATTGACATTAAAATAGATGCTTTAAAGAATTTAATACTAAAATTACACTTTTGAGGTGCAAACGGTACATCCTGTAGAGCTCCTTGAAACGGTCTAAGAATTTTCATGCTTATTTACATTTACAATACAATAAGATGCAAATTTGTTTAAAATATTTCATAATTAGAATTGGGCGTTAAAATTCCTTAAATTTAGTATTTGGCATTAAAATAGATGCACCTAAGAATATTACATTAAAATTGTACAGTGTAGTACAAACGGTACGTCCTGTAGAGCTCCTTGAAACGGTTTAGGACTTTCATTCCTATTTACATCTACAATTCAATAAGATGCAAAATTGCTTAAAATATTTTATAATTACAATTGTGCATTAAAATTCCTTAATTTTAGTATTTGGTATTAAAATAGATAGATCTAAGAATATTATATTAAAATTGCACATTTATAGTACAACCAGTACGTCCTGTAGAGCTCCTTGAATCTGACCAGGTCCTTCATTCCTATTTCTACTTAACTTGTAAGATGCAAACTTGGTTAATTAATTTTTTAATTTTCAATTGTTTGTTAAAATTCTTTAACTTTATAATTTGATATTAAAATAGATACTTTTAAGAATATTATACTAAAATTGCACATTTGTAGTATAAACGGTACGTCCTGTGGAGCTCCTTGAAACGGTCTAGGACTTTTATTCCTATTTAAATCTATTTCACTATAAAAATACTTTCTAAAATATTAGAATTTTTTGTTTTCCTCCTTCAGTTTTAATTATATTCAAATTATATAAAATTAACTTTCAAATATGACAATTTACGATTTTTGCTTTATTTCACTATTTTTTCTTTAATTAACTAAACGTTTTATATTCTTTTTTTAATTTTTCCACGTTTTAAAAAAAAATTCTACAAATCTATATTTTTAGCTAATTGTTTTTTAAAAAAAGCGATTCTTAATTTTTTACTCACAAGTCTGCAATTATAATACAAAAGAGTCAAAAATTAAAATTCCCACATTTAGACAATTTGCGCAAATCTCGGATAAAATGTAAATTCTACTGTTACGGATCTATATTCGTATGAATTAGTAATCATAAACTGTCTAAAAACTGAATTTTAATTTACGTGAATTTTAATTTTCCCATTTTGATTAAATGGTAAAAAATTCAGTACAGTAAAAGTAAGATTTTATTAATAATTAAAAAAAATTTGTAGTACTTTTAAAACATTTACATTTAGTACTACAGTACTACCCCGTTGAGACGATCATACTTAATTTTTTTTTATTCTATAGCTACTATTCCGCATAAAACGCTCTTTCACTTAAGACATTTTACAGCTGGTTTCTGGTAAATCGTCTCAACAAGATCTTACTATATCTGGGCAATTTTTCGCCCAGCTCTCTGTCTATTTGTGGGTTTGACCGCTACAAGAAAATGTACTTTACGACTTCGTGTAACCTTTCTATCTTTTTGTTGTTTCTATATTATTTATTATTATATTTATATAAATAAATACATAAATCATAAAAGGAACAGCTTGGAGATAATATCACAAAGATATATAATAAATAAATAATTATTATTATTATTAATGTATGAGTAAATAATTTTATAATTCTCGAATCGCCATTAGTCCGGTGCAATGGAATAAGGAAAGAAACGATTTTTGGGTTGTTATTTATTTTTACCGATTTTATTTTTAACTTAAAATTATCATGGTATTTTCTTTAACTGCAAATGTTTATCCTAAAAATAAATACAACTGTCAGTTTTTTTTTAACTTCAAAGGAACTCGGAAAAGGCTGTAAATGCATCAACTATTTTACGACCATGTTGCATCGGTAATAAAAATTAAATATATATATATATATATATATATATATATATATGTGTATATATATATATATATATATGTGTATATATATATATATATATATGTGTATATATATATATATATAGATATATATACACGTATGTATATATATATCAACCTTACCTGTTCAAACAAATTATTCAATCTGTTACAAAACATCAAAGTAATAAAGTCTTTGAGGTTATGTAAATAAATTTATCTATTTACAAATCACTGACCGCGATCATTTCGAAACGTATGCAACAGTATTATAAATAACAAACACTATGCAGTTTAACATAAACATTTATGTAAAAAAGACTATTAAATAGTTTTATTTTAAATTTAAATACTAGCAGTTGTTTTGATACGTCTAAGGTTAGTGAGAGAGTCGGTACACCCATTGGTAAATGATGACTAGTGATGTATGGCATCCTGCCTTAAGGCCAATTTCTGGAACTCACCGTACCGTAATGAAATATTCGAGAAATTTTAAACGTTTTCAAATATATTATTACAAATACTGTAACGTTCATTATTTTTGCCATCTTGTTTTATCTGAGCAAATCAAATGTAAATCATAAATCAATTTATCTCCAGGACATTAACAATCGTCATTTTATTTCGAATTAAATTTCAAAAAAAAAATTGTTGCCTAATTTACACAAAATTGAAAAAGTGCTCCTGTACAGTCACAGTCTAAACGCGTTTGCAAACAATTCTGTGCGACATTTTCCCTTATACTGTGCTTAGTTTGGCGGCATTTGCACTTTTTGAAGTAAAACTTCTTTAGGCGCGACATGGGTGTAAAAACTTCTTTAGGCGCGACGTGGGTTAGGTTGGATAAAATAATCAGGTTGGATGTCAAACTTGTCGAAAGATATTAAATTCGAATAAAATTCCCACTTTTTGTAAATATAACGGGTTTGTATTTCCACCTATACCAAATTATCTACCTAAACTAGTTACTGAATCTGAAAGGTTAATTTCACCTAGGTTGTGTTTCATGCAAATTAGACGATTGCGACATGCAAATGGACAATTTGAAATATTTGGACAAATTATAAATGTGCCTGTTGACGTTGATAATATGGTTAATTTATTGCCTCGTAATATTGATGATGATCATTGCATTAACGTTCACATAAAAAAAGCAAATGATTCATAGATCAAGCTATGTGCAGGGCTTGATAAATAAAACAAATATAAAAGTATGGCTTCAATTTGTTAGGCAAGACGGATATTACAGCTGTTCAAGGAATGAGATTATATCGTCAGCGAAAAAGTAAAAAATACAAACAGTAAATGAATGTATGTTAATTTTAATTACATGAAGTTCTTCAAACACAATTCTTACAGGATGAGTTAATTTGCAAAAACAATATTTGTTTAGGCGTTGTTTAACATAATCCACTGTGTGAATGAATATTATAGAATTTATTAATAAGCAATTACTTTAAAACGATCATGTCATATTTCAAGTACGACTTTGATTACATTATTGTTTGTGAATATTATACATATTTTTAATGTAATCATAACTATATAATTTATAATTTATCATTATATAAATGTGTATAATGATTGACGATACTAATAAATGTGTGCATCACGAGTGTTACCATATTACTAATAAACCTTATTCAAAATTTTTATATGATGTATTTATTTTTACTCAACTTAAATTTGCTACAATATAATTGCAAATAAGTTTTACTTCAATCGCGTGTGATCCTTACGCGCACTCTTTTTTTAATAGTTTTCACAAAATTTGTTTTTTTATTTGTACTGGAGTGGCGCTTAGACTGTGCTTAGCCTGGCTAATTTTTTGAATTTTTAATCCAAAATTACAAAAATATTTTTTGAAAAAAAAATTAGAAATAAAATTTTTTTACCCAAAAGCAATTATTTTGTTGAAACAAGCAAAAAGTTCTTTGAATCATTTAAATCGAACGCTTAGTTCTCTCAAAAACTGCCATTTTTTTAACATTAAGCTCTGTATCTCCGAAACCGCTGGGCCTATCTTTGCCAAAAACTAATAACCACTTTTCCCCGTCATTACAAACTGAATTTTTTTTGGATCATTCAAATCCGATACTCTGTTCTCTCAAAAACTCGATTTGTATTTTCTGCACTCTTTGCTCCGTATCTCCGTAACGGCTGGACCTGCCTTTGCCACAAACTAATCAGCACATTTTCCTATCAATTCTAAACCATTCAAATCGGTTGATCCGTGCGCCCGGAAACGTGGACGAAAAAATGCGGACACACAAAACAGACACACACATTCATTTAGTTTCTGAGGTATGCCCCTTAAAAATGTTCAGAAACCCTCAAAACATCGAGAAATGCAAAAATTTTCGTTTTCGATTTTCGGCCCATTACTATAACTACCCTATGGGAAGTTGAAAAAAAGATACAGATTAAACCAGAGTTTTGCACAAATCGAATGGTTTTTGAATCATGCAAATCGGTTGAGCCATGAGATAATCCAAAAACAAAACAAGTTGGTTTGATACATCTTTAGTTAGTAAGATAGTTTGTACACCGATTGGTAAATGGCACTAGAAATTTTTTCTCGTAACCATGCAATTTTTTCCTCTTTCAGCACCGGTTACTCCCTTCTCCTAGACGGCAGGACCTGCACAGATGTCGACGAATGTGTGGAAAATCCTAGGATTTGCAATGGTGGTCAATGTACCAACACTTTGGGCAGTTATAGATGTCAGTGCACAAATGGACTGTATCCTGGACAGGACGACACCACCTGCATCGGTAGACATAGTTTAAGATTATATTTTAAGAGACCTTATCCTTATCCGACACCGGCTCCTTTGCCTAAAATTCGGCCCTGTGATCCGCGATAGAGAAAAATTCAAAGGGTTAGGGAAAATTTGGGGATGGATGCGAAGTGGTGGGGTAAACTAATCAATTAATTAACTAGTTGTGTATGGCATCGTGCCTTAAGGCAAATTGCTGGAACTACCCGTCACGTAATGAAATATACGAGAAATTTTAGACGTTTTCAAATATATTATTACAACAAACACTGTAACTTTCATTATATTTGCTATCTTGTTATAAGCAAATCAAATGTCATCAATCTTAAATCAATTATTACATTAACAATCGTCATTTCATTTCGAATTCAATTTCAAAAAAAAATAGTTGCCCAATTTGCACAAAATTGAAAAAGTGCTCCCGTATAGTCACAGTCTAAACGCACTTGCAAATAATTTTGTGCGACATTTTCGCTTATACTGTGCTTAGCTTGGCGGCATTTTTACATTTTTCAATAGTTCAGTTTTCACAAAATTGAAAAAGTGCTCCCGTATAGTCACAGTCTAAACGCACTTGCAAATAATTTTGTGCGACATTTTCGCTTATACTGTGCTTAGCTTGGCGGCATTTTTACATTTTTCAATAGTTCAGTTTTCACAAAATTGGAAAAGTGCTCACGTATAGTCACAGTCTAAACGCATGTGCAAATAATTCTGTGCGACATTTTCACTTATACTGTGCTTGGCTTGACGGCATTTTTACATTTTTCAATACTTCAGTTTTCACAAAATTGAAAAAGTGCTCCCGTATAGTCACAGTCT
Source organism: Ctenocephalides felis (assembly GCF_003426905.1). Lineage (NCBI taxonomy): Eukaryota > Metazoa > Arthropoda > Insecta > Siphonaptera > Pulicidae > Ctenocephalides > Ctenocephalides felis. The sequence continues at coordinate 7,291,705 of NW_020536999.1, forward strand.
AAACGCATTTGCAAATAATTCTGTGCGACATTTTCACTTATACTGTGTTTAGCTCGGCGGCATTTTCACATTTTTCAATAGGAAAACACAAAATTGGAAAAGTGCTCCATTACATAAACAGTCTAAACGCACTTGGGTAAACATTTGTACCAGAGTGGCGCTTAGACTGTGCTTAGCCTGAGTAATTTTTTAAATTTTTAAGCCAAAATTATATCTCTATAATTTACATAAAATTAGAAAAGTGCTCCAGAACAGGAACAGTCTAACCGCACTTGCAAATATATTTGCACTTGGTTGTCACTTATTTTAACCCAAAAAACTACATTTCTACGATTTACACAAAATTGGAAAAGTGCTTCCGTATAGTCACAGTCTAAACGCATTTGCAAATAATTCTGTGCGACATTTTCACTTATACTGTGCTTAGCTTGGCGGCATTTTCGCATTTTTCAATTTAACTTTTTTTTTGAAATTGAATTCGAAATGAATTGACGATTGTTAATGTTGTGGAGATAAATTGATTTATGATTTATGATTTACATTTGATTTGCTCAGATATAACAAGATAACAAAAATAATGAAAGTTACAGTATTGTTGTAATAATATATTTGAAAACGTTTAAAATTTCTCGAATATTTCATTACGGTACGGAAAGTTCCAGCAATTTGCCTTAAGGCACGATGCCATATACCACTAGTTTTTTGCTCAGTTCACTAGATCAAAATCCATTTTGTTGGTCAACGAAGTGATACGCCAAAAATTTTCTGATGTTGACCTAGTTATTATTAAAATTGATGTCGGCATCTTTGAAATTCGAACTTGATCATTTATCTAGCTGTGATATACAGAATCTTTCCTAAAATCTGTTACATTAAAGTGATGATTGACTATAATTTTCTATTACCTACACCACTTTGGCATCCATCTTCACCAAATACCAAATACCAAAAATTCACCAAAGACTACAATTTGGATTCTAGTGATTTATAATTTATCTATCCCAAAATATTCAACTAGTCTTCTTCGATCTAAAATAGTACACACCATAAAAATAGCTGCAAATATGGAACAAGTCACAATATTTGCAACTATTTTGAAAATTCACTGCCAAAATCACATCCATCAGGAAAAATCATCATCAAAATGATCTGGGTTGGACCAGGATCAATTTTAGCATCATCATCAGTTGCAGCTGATTTTTAATTGTGATTTTTTATAAAAATAGCTGCAACATAAAGCAATAAGTTATACTTTATAACTGCATCGTAAAAGATGTCATAACTTTTACAACTTTTTTGAAAATTCACTGCCAAAATCACATCCATCAGAAGAAATCATCATCAAAATGATCAGCGTTAGACCAGGATCAATTTTAGAATCTTTATCAGTTGTTGTTAATTTTTAATTGTGATTTTTTATAAAAATAACTGCAACATAAAGTCATACTTTCTAATTGCAACAAGTGAGAACTTTTGCAGCTATTCAAGAAAAACTGGAAAATCTGGCGAAAATTATATGAACACACCTAACGATTTATATATCATTTTATTCGTAATTTTGTTCTGCATCTTTCATCCATATAAATTTTTTTCGTATCTTCTATCGTTTGGCTTGTAGATGATAATTTCTTCTAAAAATTCACCAAAACCACTTCAAAATTCAGAAGTCATTGCCAAAATAAATTTGGGCAGAGCAGGACCAATTTTAAAATGAATATTGTTGCCCAGTTATATTTTTGGTAATTTGGTTCAGTTGATGCTGATTTTTGATGATGATTTCTTCTCAAAATTCACCAAAATCCCTTATCGTCATCTTAATTTAGTAGAAATCATTGCTAAAATAAATTTTGGCAAGACCAGGACCAATTTTAGTATCAATATTGTTGACCAAACATATTTTTCGTAAATTGGTTCAGTTTCTGATGATTTTTGATGATGATTTCTTTTAAAAATTTACCAAAACTACTGATCCTTATCCTAATTTAAAGGAAGTCATTGCCAAAATAAATCTGGCCAGGACCAAAACCAATTTTAGTATCAACTTTATTTACCAAACTTATATTTCGTAAATTGGTTCAGTTTGTGCTAATTTTTGATGATAATTTCTTCTAAAAATTCACCAAAACCACTGATCATCATCCCAATTTAAGAGAAATCAGCGCCCAAATAAATCTTGGCATGACCAGGACCAATTTTAGTATCAATATTGTTATTCAGACATATTTTTAGTAAATTGGTCTAGTTTGTACTGATTTTTGATGATGATTTCTTTTAAAAATTCACCAAAATCACTTATCGTCATCCTAATTTAGTTGAAGTCATCGCCAAAATAAATTTTGGCAGAATCAGGACCAATTTTAAAATCAACATTGTTGACCAGATATATTTTTAGTAAATTGTTGTCATGGCAACGCTCTCTTATGCTTATTCTTGGCAATGAAAATTCTGACAATGTTTATGCATTTGCCGTGCGATCAGGCGTATTTTGTTTATAAACACTGTTGACCAGATATATATTTAGTAAATTAAATCAGTTTCTGCTGATTTTTGATAATGATTTCTTCTAAAAATACGCTTAAAATCATCACCAAAATAATACTGGACAGGACCAGGACCAATTTTTAATATCAACAATGTTGACCAGATTATATAATCTATCTATCTATCTATCTATCTAATCTATAAATAGGTCCAATATCTGCTGATTTTTGATGATGATTTCTCTATGTATCTTCTTATCATCCATATCATCATCGTATGGGACTAACGTGGTTGTGGTTGGAACTATTTTTATGACTATACTATACTATACTATATACCTTTACTATTTCTAAGTTCTTTTGGTACAAGTTGTCCAATTTTAAGTGATCATCATCATTTTTTTATGATGATGATTTTGCAGATGAAAGAGCTGGCTTGTACCAAAGTGTTCTATTGTATATTTTTTTTCAATTTTTTTTTCTAAATGGATGAAAACAGACAGGCGTGGTTAATCATTTATTTTTAATAATATTATATATTGGAATATTTTCAAAATTGAGATAATATTTGCTCGACAGTAGATTTTTTTTCTTATTTTAATAAATTTTCAATTTGCCTTAGCAGGTAAAGTTTTTTTTATCATAATTAAGTAAAGATTCAGTTTGCTTTATTTATCTTATTTTCTATCTATTTAATTAATTAATGAGGCAATTCTGCCTCATAAAATAGCCGTGCGATCAGGCACATTTTACATATAAACAAGCAAAGAAGAATGTTATGATAACAGAATCATGGAAGATTTTGTTATCATAAGATTATTCTTTGCTTGTTTACATGTGAAATACGCCTGATCGTACAGCAAATTAATAAATAATTTCAAAAGTTTTACTACAAAGAACAAGCATAAGATCTTATAACGCTCTGTTACGGCAGAATTGTCCCATTTTAGTTTTTATTTTGCTCGTCAGTAGAGTCCTTAATTGCTCTTGGTAATGTGACTTTTTAGTTCATCCGACGATTCCTTATTTTTCTTACTTAAGTGAAGATTCTGTTTGCTTGTCAGTAGAGTTTTTATTATTTTAGTGAGTTTTTAGTTTGCTTATCAGTAGTATATTTTTTCATATTTTAGTAAATATTTAGTTCGCTCCTCATTAGGGTCCGTTTTTGTCTCTTGTTCTACTAAATTTTTAGTTTATTATATTGTCTGGTGATTCTGTTGGTCTCACCTACTTATAATTTAATATGCAATATTATTATAGTAAACATTGAATTAATTTCGATACATTCTAATGCATTCCATTGGAATTACCATAACGGTACCTTATCGCCGGCGGTCAGATCCATCTGTACCATATGTTACCGGATAGCTTTCACCTTCTTATCGTCGAAAAAAAACACAGTAGTCATTTATTATGGGATTTAATCTTTTAAAAGACACTATTAGTCATCGAGATTTATTGCCTGGAAACAGGGTTCCATAACCTGGAACCAGATTTGAGGAACGTTTGTCCTGAATTCGAAAAATTCTACTTGAAAAAAATCGATAGGATTTATATCATACTTATTCCGTTCAAAATTTAACATTGACAAGTTTAAATTAATTGTTCATTATGGGGCAATTCTGCTAAAATAAAGCTCATAACATAGCGTTGTCATGGCAACGCTATCCTATGTTTGTTTATTAATAGTGAAAATTGTGAAAATGTCTATCTATTTGCTGTGAGATCTGGCGAATTTTACATATAAACAAGCAAAGAAGAATCTTACGGTAACAATATATTCGATTATGCTCTTATCATAACATTCTTCCTTGATATGTTTATATGTAAAATTCGCCAGATCGCAAAGCAAATAGACATTTTTCTAGTTTTTACTCCCAATAAACATGCATCAGATAGCGTTGCTATGACAACGCTATGATATCGTCTATGTTATTTTTCATTTTCTAAGTTTCCATCCCCACGTCTGTCTGTTCCAAAACGTAGAATAAATGAAACTACATAAGACTGACTGATTTTGTTTAATAATCAATTATTATTAAATGATAATCATTAATTGATAATAATTATTCGTTATCTAATTAGTACGTAAGCTGCACACAAAACTACTATCATATGCATAACTTATACATGTAAAAATCGATTTGAATAAATTTTGACGCTTAGTTCAAATCAATCACCTCGTTTTATTTACAACAAAAAATTAATTGACACATGGAAAATGTTCAGGGATATTAAAATTGATTTTGAGAAAGTATTCGATTAAATTTAAATAAAAATCACTGAACATTTTCTAAATACCAATCCTCAACTAACAGCGTAGACGGAGAGCTAGTGGAAACATTTTAAAGTATACACAATTATCAAACGAAACATTTTTAATATACATTTTTAGATGAAAATTTTATTAAACATTACGGAACCAATTTTTTGATAAAATAGAAATGTTATAATAATGCTATGTTATGGGTCTATATTCGTATGAGTTAGTAATTACAAAACATCAAAAAATTATGTATTTGCTGTTCGATCAAGAGTTCTACCAATAAGAACTAACTTCATGTATGTATTACAATGAGACATCAGAAAGTTGCATTTATGATACAATTGTTATTTGATGTTTGTGCGTTTTGGAGGTTAGATTTTATGTGGAAAACGCGTGATCGTACAGCAAATACATAGCTTTTGGACAGTTCGTTACTAATACGAAGATAGACCCATAACATAGTATTATCACAACATTTATTGCCTAATTTGTCGTCCAAAATAAAAATTTTATGTAAAAATGTACATTAAATTTGTTTCTTTTGATAATTGTGTATGCTTTTTTTGTACAGTTCTTTACTACCAAATCACACGAAGAGAGATTCATAACATTTCTATTTTACCATAAAATTGGCTTTAAAATGTTTAAAAAAATACTCGTTAATGCGCTGTTGCCAAATCGTGCACTAAAATCCTCAATTCCATTAAAAATTTTCTATGATAATTTGTTTGTACAAAATAATTTACATCACTGATTTACTTTGCAAAAATACTCTCTAATCTACGCAAAATTTGGTAACAACGCGTTCAATTAATATCTGTCCAACAATAATAATATTTGTTGCCATTTTGGTAGTACATTCAAACTTGATATTTCTGATAGTTTTTATAGTAAATTTGTTGTTTTCAATCTGGCGATTTCAATCAATTTTCTTGGTCATACATTGTTGCAGGACTTTGAGCAAACATTGCTGATCTAAATGGTTTAATATGAAATCAATTTACGGTCAGTTTCGTAACAACTTTTTATTCAAATGCACTATTTGGCAACAACGCTTTCAATTAGTTTTTTCTCAGTAATGCACCGTTGTCAATTGGGTGATAGAATAAAACTTGATATTTCTGATAGTTTGACAACAGTTTTTATAGAAAACTTGGTGTTTCAAATTTGGCAACAGCGATTTCAATCAATATTCTTGGTCCTACATTGTTGCCAGACTTTGTGCAAACGTTGCTGATATAAAGAGTTAATATAAAATAAATTTACTGTTAGTTTTGATCCAAATAAAATGAACTGTTGCCATCAATGTCATATTTTTCTATAACTATATGATGGTTTTGCAGCAACTTTTATTGCAAATTTTGACATTTTATTTGGCAACAACGCATTTAGACTTTGGGGTAAAAAATTGACCCAAAAAACAAAGAAAAAATGTCGATGCTTTGACAACATAGCATTTCATCCAAATTTGTTCACCTTTTGTTCTGGCATTGTTGCTAGACTTTTGGTTAAAAAAAATTACCCAAAAAACTAAGAAATAATTTCGATGCTTTAGCAACAACGTATTTCTTTCAAATTTGTTCACTACTGCATTGTTGCCAGACTTTTGGGTAGAAATTTTGACCCAAAAAATATAGAAATACTTCTTATGGCAACATATAGAAATAATTATTATTTGGCAACATCGCATATTGTTCAAATTTTTTCTCTGCTGCATTATTGCAAGACTTTTGCATACAAATTTTGCCCCAAAAAATATAGAAATAATTCTGATGCTTTGGCAACATCGCATTTTATTCAACTTTATTCACTGTTGTATTGTTACCATAATTTTGGGTAAAAAAATTTACCCAAAAATAACAAAATAATTCTTATGCTATAGCAACATCGAATTTCATATTACTTTGTCCAACGCTAAATTGTTGCCAGACTTTTGAGTAGGAAATAGTTCTGATGCTTTTCATTCAACTTCGTTCACTACTGCATTGTTGTCAGACTTTTGGGTAAAAATTCTGTCCCAAAATAACAAAGAAATGATTCCGATGCTTTGGCAACATGGCATTTCATTCAAACTTCATCACTACCTAGTTGTTGTCAAACTTTTGGGTAAAAAATTTACCCAAAAAATGTACGAAATAATTCTGATGCTTTGGCAACAACGCATTTTACATAAATTCGTTCACTACTGCATTTTTGCCATACTTTTAGAAAAAAATTGTCAGAAAAAATGTACGAAATAATTATGATGTTTTGACAACATTGCATTTCATTCAAATTTGCTTGCTACTGCATTGTTGCCAAAATTTGGCGTAAAAATTTTGATTTGATAAAATTTGATTCGGCAAACATTGCTTTTGATCATTTTCTTAGATCAAAACATCGTTGCCAAATTATACTCTAATAACTTGAATTTTAAATGGTAATATTATTTGTAGGAAGCTTTAAGTTTGACAATAACTATTATTATTTGAGTGATCAGTAATGCGTTATTGCTAGATTTCTTTAATTAACTAAACTAGTAATTGAAAACGCTTTTAAAAATTCATAAAACAATGTTGTCAAAATTAAGTTCAGGCAACATTTGTCTAGACATGTCACTGTTGTCAAACTGTTAAAAAATATAAAATGAATGCTCTATATAAATTTTTTGTCACGAGCTCTCTGTCTACTGCCTAATACGCCAGTCGGTGGAAAGCTTGCAGGTATTTTTTCCGAAAATTGATTTCATTGCAAGTTTTCCATTGTTTATCCTCATTTTTTTTCTACTAATGATTAATTTAAGCCTAGCTGAGCCTAAGGCCTTGACATGATTAGCACAAGATGTCATTATCATCATCATCACCAACACAACAACAACATCAACATCAACATCAACATCATGAATTAAAATTTAGGTCTGTTCCTTATTATATAATAAATGTAGAGTAGAACAAGTGCATGCGAGTAGAAGGATAGAGGATAAAAATTAATTAGTAGAGTGTGTGCTTATGTAAATATTTTAATTGAATGAATGAACTAAGTGGCTTTTTTAATTTTTATCAGTTTCTATTTATTTTTCCAAAGTTTGTTTATATTTTTGCATGTTGTACCTTGAATATAATTATTATAGGGAATGCATGCGTTATTCAAATTTTTGGTCATAGTTAATTTTAACTAGTGGTGTATGGCAACGTGCCTTAAGGCAAATAGCTGGACCTTCCCGTACTGTAACGAAATATTCGAGAAATTTCAAACGTTTTCAAATATATTATTACACAAATACTGTAACTTTCATTATTTTTGTTATCTTGTTTGTTATATCTGAGCCAATCAAATGTAAATCATAAATCAATTTATCTCCAGAACATTAACAATAGTCATTTCATTTCGAATTCAATTTCAAAAAAATAGTTTAGTTGCCTAATTTGCACAAAATTGAAAAAGTGCTCCCGTATAGTCTAAACGCATTTGCAAATAATTCTGCGCGAATTTTCACTTATACTGTGCTTAGCTTGGCGGCGTTTTCACATTTTTCAATAGTTTTCACAAAATTTGAAAAGTGCTCCCGTACATAAACAGTCTATACGCACTTGTGTAAACATTTGTACCAGAGTGGCGCTTAGACTGTGCTTAGTCTGGGTAATTTTTTGAATTTTTGATCCAAAATTACAAAAATATTTTATGGAAAGTAAAACAAGATGTAATAATTTTTTATCCTCAAAAGCAATTGTTTTGTCAATACAAGCAGAAAGTTTTTTATATCATTCAAATCGGACGCTTAGTTTACTCAAAAATTGCCATTTTCTGTTCATTTAGCTCTGTATCTCCGAAACGGCTGAACCTGCCTTTGCCAAAAACTAGTCACCTCTTCTCCCAATGATTACAAAGTGAATTCATTTTCGATTTTCGGCCCATTACTATAACTACCCTACGGGAAGTTAACTAGTGGGGTATGGCATCGTGCCTTAAGGCAAATTGCTCGAACTTCCCGCACTGTAATTATATATTCGAAGAATATTAAATGTTTTCAAAATAGATTATTATTAATACTGTAACTTATATATGTTTACAGAAAAGTAAATAAACAAAACTTAATCAATCGAATTTAAAATGAAGAACACTGTCTAATATTTATAAGAATTATATAAACTGAATTGCAAAGTTAAAATTATTTATTTATTTTAAGTATATTACAACTTGAGTCATAATTAAAATTAAAATCCGAGTTATTTTCGATATACAAAATAAAATCGAAAAAAAAATCTGAAACAATTTTTTTCCCAAAATTATAATTTCCCAAGATTAAAATCGGTTGATCCGTGTGTCTGAAAACCTGGGTAAAAACACGTGTGTGTGTTTTGTATGTCATCATTTTTTGTTCACGTTTTGGGGCGCACGGATCAACCGATTTGAATGCTTCAAGAAACATTCGATTCCTATTGATAGGGAGATGTGCTGATTAGTTTTTGGCAAAGGCAGGTCCAGCCGTTACGGAGAAGAGCAAAGAGTGCAGAAAATAGAAATCGAGTTTTTGAGAGAACGGAGTATCCGATTTGAATGATCTAAAAAACATTCAATTAGTAATGATTGGGAGAAGTGGTTATTAGTTTTTCGCAAAGGCAGGCCCAGCCATTTCGAAGATACGGAACTAAATGTACAAAAAATGGCAGTTTTTGAGAGAACTAAGCGTCCGATTCAATTGATTCAGAGAACTTTCTGCTTGTCTTAACAAATTAATTGATTTTGGAAAAAAAATTTTTGTTTCAACTTTTTTGTTCAAATTTTTTTTTCCAAAAAAAATTTTTTTGTATATCGAAAATAATTCAGATTTTATTTTTAATTCTAACATACTTTGAACAAATAATTTCAACTTTGCAATTCAGTTTATATAATTCTTATAAATATTAGACAATGTTACAATATTTATTTATAATAATCTATTTGAAAACATTCAGTATTCCTCGAACATTTTGTTACGGTATGGGAAGTTCCAGCAATTTGCCTTAAGGCACGATGCCATACACCACTAGTTTATAATAAATTTGGGCATAACTTCTCTAATTTGTTGCTATTGATTGGTATAACTAGTTTTTTGGTCGAGTTGTTCAAAAAATAGTTGGCTTTGATGAAAAAAATGGTTTAATTAATTTGTTGGTTGAGTAGTTGGATACTCTGGTAATAAAGATTTGAGATTCAAATTTGTATGTTGAACTTTCCCTATTTTTTCCGTTGTACAAAAATCCTTCTTACAACTTTCCATAAAATTTTGCTACCCTTCCTGAATGTTCTTATCTACCTATATCCGTCTTATTTGGTATTAAAATTACATGAGTTTTTGCATGCACCAGTGTTGGTTCTTTTAGAAATTCACCAAAAATTTTCTATTTTCAGATGAAGACGAATGCAAAGTCGTCCCAGACATTTGCGGAAACGGCGACTGTGTCAACACTTTAGGAAGTTTTCAATGTCGTTGTGAAGATGGATATTCGGTCAAACCTGAAGAAGGTCCCGAATGTGTCGATGAAGACGAATGTTTCCTCGGATCTTTCAATTGTCACGAAAACGCCGATTGTATAAACACACCGGTAAGGAAAAATAGATACTTAGTGGTTACTGACCTAGGGTTTGCCGGTTTTCAAAAACCGGCATCAAAAACCGATTTTTTGGCGAAAATTATGGAATTCGAAAACCGGTTTTTTAGTGAAAAAAGCCGGTTTTCACTGTATAAATGAAAAATGACAAATATAGCCAAATGTAAAAGATAGATGAAAGCGTTTTGATTCTTGAAATCATATCCTTTCAATAGCATTTGATATCTTATCAGTCTGCAATGGTTCCCAGAAAAGTTTTGCATATATTAATTTGGATTTTTATACCAGTGTATATATTAATTTAAATCAGTGTGACTTCTTCTTGAAGAAATAACTTCTTCTACTCTAACTTAAAAAAAGAGTTTTAAACCCTAGAAGCCACAAATTAAAGAACAAAAAACTTAGAATTATTATATCAGGCTTTAAAAACAATTAAGAGGGTATTCTAGTGTAGAAATTAAAAAAAAAATAGTTTTTTTTTATTTCATGTTTTTTAAGTTTAACTATCTAAGAATATGGGTACAAGAAGGTTTTTGAAAATTTGAATTATTTTCGGAGATATAGGCATTTTACTGACTCGGTCTCCATACTGGTTTATACAAAAACCGAAGCATATTTCAGAATTTTATATAGAAAATAAATTTTTGCTCGAATATTCTGTAATTTATCCGCAAATTTAGTGTAATTTTAGAGCAGTATTTGACTGAATTTATTTATTGTTTAATTTTATGGATAGTAAACTTACTTAATACTTATTAATTTTAAAAATTATTTTAATTTTAATAAGTAGAACTGAAAAATAATAGTCTTGATTAAATAACTTTGAAAATAATTATTTGCTATTCATGCATCATTTTCACATATAAGAATGAAAATATTTTTATGCTAGTGAAAGGAAAGTTTTCGAATAAATAAAAATAATACATTTTTAAACAAAAAAAATCATTAAATTAAATAAAAAATAAAAAATATTAGATACATGTTGATACATACTTGTTAATATCAATTTTAGTTTTAAAAACAATTAAGCTAAACTCGGGTATTGTCTGTTCCGAGCAATATTAATTAATTAATTTTAAACATTCTAATTGTTTTTTAGTTTAATAAAATATGATTTAAAAAAACTGAGAACGTCTATCGAATTGCTACTTAGACGTGTCCTTTGTTTACTCACAAAATTTCCTGAAATACAAAATACTCTCATACTTGCGACCAAATTATGCTTAATTGTTTTTAAAGCCTGACATAATAATACTAAGGTTTTTGTTCTTCAATTTGTGGCTTCTAGGGTTTAAAACTCTTTTTTTTTTAAGTTTGAGTAGAGAAAGTTACTTCTCCAAGAAGAGGTCAACTGATTTAAATTAATATACACTGGTATAAAAGTCTAAATTAATATATATATAAAATCTTTCTGGGAACCATTGCAGACTGATAAGATATCAAATGCTATTGAACCAAAATGATTTCAAGAATCAAAACGCTTTCATCTATCTTTTATATTTGGCTATATTTGTCATTTTCCATTTATACAGTGAAAACCAACTTCTTTCACTAAAAAACCGGTTACAGAATTCCATCATTTTCGCCAAAAAACGGTTTTTGAAAATCGACAAACCCTAAAAGAAGTGGTCAGGATTAGGGAATGCAATACCGATGGAAAATTCAAAATCGGTATTTCGGTAATTTTTCATTTTAAAACCGGAATACCGGTAAATTACCGGTATTTTTATTATTTTAAACAAACGTAAACAAAATTGAAAGTTACTAGTACAAATATAAAAAAATGTATATACAACTATAACTATCTTCAAATAAACAATAAAAACAATAAAATAAAACAATAAGTTTATTTTTTTAAGTAATAATTTAACAAAATTATATGTAATTTAATTAATTCATTATCACTATCGAGTATATTGAGTATAAGAGTAAGTGAGACTTTTCATCAAAAAGAAACTATGAGTAAGAAAGACCAAAAACTCATGAAAGATCATATTACATTATTATAATAAACTGTATTGTCTGTATCCGATGTGTTAAATTAGCAAAATCTCTAATATTTTAAAAAAATAATTCTTCTACACTAATTTAAGATCGGATACTTTGTCGAGATAAATAATAAGTTACTATAATTGTTGAGTATTGTTATTTAAAACAATGTGATGGTTCTATACTATTTTCAAACTTCGAAACGTTTTCGAAAAATAATATTTTATAATTGTAATAAGAAGCAAACATATTTAGTAATTATTATGTATAAAGTAAGAAAAAAATAAAGAATACGCAGGGGTAATCTGCATGATATAAAATATTTTAGCGCAAGTGTCACTTAAAAAACCGCTACATTTTTACATAAGATGAAAGAAATATTATTATCTAGCAGTCCAATTCTATTTATTGTAACACGATATGAAGCCCTTTGGAAAGCAATAAATATTCAGTTTAATGACGAGTTGAGATAATATTTGACATTTGTTCATCTTATAGAATCACTTGAAGATATAGCTGTTTATGCGATTATGGAATTTAGAGATAAATTTGTTCTGGGAAATTTAAACTTTAGTGTATTATGTATCAAATAGCGATTATGTAAAAATACCGAAAATACCGGTATACCGGTATTGCATTCCCTAGTCAGGATGACGTCTAACGTTTGGTTTGTTTTTATTCTAGGGTTCTTACCAGTGTCGTTGCCAGGAGGGTTTTACAGGAAACGGGATAACTTGTCGGGATATCAACGAATGTTTGAACAACAACGGCGGTTGTCATCAGAATGCCCAATGTATCAACAATGATGGATCTTTTAAATGCGTTTGTGATACTGGATTCAAAGGAGACGGGTAAATAGATAATTAAAGATTTGAGAGGCAGTTTTTTTGTATCATTTGTGTTTTTTTCAGAGTCTTCTGTACAGATATCGACGAATGCTCCAGCGATGAGACTTTGTGTGACAATGGCCAATGTTTGAATTACCCAGGAGCTTTTAGGTGTGAATGTGAGATGGGATTCATGCATCCTGATGAGACCAACGATAAGGCTTGTGTCGGTGAGAATTTACCCAAAAACAGAAAAATACACAAACACATTTTTTTACCTAAACTAGTGGTGTATGGCATCGCGCCTTAAGGCAAATTGCTGAAACTTCACGTAGGGTAATGAAATATTCGAGAAATTTTAAACGTTTTCAAATATATCATTACAAATACTGTAACTTTCATTATTTTTGCATTATCTTGTTATATCTGAGCAAATCAAATGTATATCATAAATCAATTCATCTCCAGAATTGAAAAAGTGCTCCTGTATAGTCACAGTCTAAACGCATTTGCAAATAATTCTATGCGACATTTTCAGTTATACTGTGCCTAGCTTGGCGGCATTTTCACATTTTTAAATAGTTTTCACAAAATTGGAAAAGTTCTCCAGTACATAAACAGTCTAAATGCACTTAACATAAACATTTGTATCAGAGTGGCGCTTAGACTGTGCTTAGCCCGGGTCATTTTTTGAATTTTTAATCCAAAATTACAACTAGTGGGGCGCATGGAATCGTACCTTAAGGCAATTTGCTGGAACTTCCCGTACCAAAAATTATTATTTTTTTAAAGACAATTAACATTTTTGAAAAAAAATTACTTCGAAAAAATTAGATTTTTGAGAAACTATAAATTTAACAAAAAATTTCTTTTTTTGAAAAAAAAAATTTTCTTTATTTTGACATATTTTGAAAATACTGAACTTTTTTTCAAAGCAATCGTACTGCTTTAACTGCATAGAAACAAAATATAAAGCGCGTAAGCGCCGCGTCGCTGTCTAACGGATAAACATTAGTACGGAACCCATAGGAATGTAAACAAAATTTATACTTATTGTTAAAATCTCTATAAAATATCTGATAACTTGATGTGCATATGTCTAATGATCATTTTTGACCGCCAAATGGCATTTTTTCTACTTTTTTCACTAGATCGCCGAAACCACTAGACCTGCCTTTATGAAAATTTGATCAATTCTTCATCTTGTCAATACAAATAAAAACTGTTTGATTTGATTTATTACAAATCGGACGTCCGTTCTTAAAACTGAGGTACCGTTTTCGGCACTTTTTGCCCCGTATCTTCGGAACGGCTAGACCTGCCTTCGTCAAAAACTAATCAGCCCGTCTCCTTATCAATACGAATCGAATGTTTTTTGAATTATTCAAATCGCTTCATCCGTGTTCCCGAAATCGTCGACGAAAATTTGTATCCGCACACACATACATACACGCACACACACACATACACACACACACACACACATACATCCATTTTTTCTAAGGTATGCCAAAATATTTAGAAACCTCTGAAACGTAAAGATATATAAAAAATTTTATTTTCGATTTTTTTGCGATTACTATAACTTACCCTATGGGAAGTTAAAAAGTTCAGAATTTCCAAAATATTTCAAAATAAATGATTTAATATGGTTCGAAATTCTATTAAAAGTTTCAAATCATTGATCAACTTTTATTGATTATTATTATTGATTATTTTTAATTTACTCGAATTTTGAATTGCGGTACGGGAAGTTCCGGCAATTTGCCTTAAGGCACAATGCCCTAATTGCCTTAAGACAGAATTCCACTTACAACTAGTTTCCTCTCCGTTTACTTACAAATCAAATATTTTACCCCAGATATCAACGAGTGCGAAGTCTTCGACAACCTGTGCATCTTCGGTAAATGCAAGAACGTGATCGGTATGTTCGAGTGCCAATGCAGGGATGGATACACAATCGATTCAACAGGAGGAAATTGCACGGATGTCGACGAATGCGAAAGCCCACAATCGTGTCTTTACGGCGATTGCTTCAACAGACAAGGCGGATACGAGTGCAGATGTCCGCCGGATCACGAATTGGTTTCGGAAGGAAACGCCTGTGTCGGTAAGAAAAATAATTTTGTTAAATGATCCATAGGATTCTGATGAAATATAAGGTAAACGTACCATATTACGGGATGTTAAGGAACGTTTGACTTTGAAGACGAATTTTAGAGAAAATAGGAAAGTGGACGAACTAAATCTGTTATATTTTATTAATTAGACCTTTAAGATTTTTATAAAACAATATTTTTTATCGTCATTTATAGAAATAATCGGCATTTTGCTGAACCACGCGTTTGTCCCTAATTCCGTGATGAAATTCCTCTCGTGAACATAATGCCGGGAGTCGTTGTATGTTATTCCGTGATAGCGCTCGAAGCATACATTTTTGATCGTATTCCCTTGATTAATAGTTGAATAGGTTATAAAAAGTACGGTTAATTATAAAATAATACTTTTGATGATTTTAACCCTTTATTTAGAGTTTTATAAAAGTCATAAA
>NW_020536999.1:7308387-7333640 GCF_003426905.1 Ctenocephalides felis
TAAATTGGGCAACTATTATTATTTTTTAAATTGAATTCGAAATGAAATGACGATTGTTAATGTTCTGGAGATAAATTGATTTATGATTTACATTTGATTTGCTTAGATATAAATATAAGATTTGTAATAATATATTTGAGAACGTTCAAAATATCTCGAATATTTCATTACGGTACGGAAAGTTCCAGCAATTTGCCCTAAGGCACGATGCCATACACCACTAGTTTGGGTAAAAAAATTGTGTTTGTGTATTATTTTAATTTTTTGGTAAATTTCTCACCGACACAAGCCTTGTCGTTCGTCTCATCAGGATGCATGAATCCCATCTCACATTCGCACCTAAAAGCTCCTGGGTAATTCAAACATTGGCCGTTGTCACATAAAGTCTCATCGCTGGAGCATTCGTCGATATCCGTACAGAAGACTCTGAAAAAAAACAAACAAATGATACAAAAAACTGCCTCTTGCCTTCCCGAAGGAGAAGTTTATGTGTTCATCAAAAAATCCGATTCGCTAATTTTATGTTTTCTCGACGTTTCAAGACATTCTGAAACGGATTAGACCAAATTTGGAAAAGTATGTGTTTGTGTGTGCGTGTATGTGAACAGATTTTTTGTCCTAAATCGACGTTTTCTCCAAAACGGATGGGACGATTTCAAAAATTTAAAAGCCATTGGATGTATCTCGATGGGGACTATCGTTTGTCAGTTTTGTGCGACGATCGGCCAAGCCGTTTCTTTATAAATAGCATAAAAGTGAAAAAAATTCGTTCACGTTTTTAGCTTTCAATTCTGAAGATCGGCCGGGCCGTTTTCTTGCAATAAAGTGTTAAAAAAAATTCGACGGTTTTTATGAATATTTTTTCATGATAGATACCATAGTATTCTAGATCATACTAAAATATTACGGCCTTACGACAAATATATTTGAGATTCGTAACTTTCGCAATTTTTTTTTTTTGTAAGTTTTTCATCCACACAAAGCCAAACTTGTGAATAGTGTTGATAAAAACTTGAATTTCTTGAGATTTTGAATATGCATCTAAAAAATTATATATAATAACGAAAACAAAAATTCGTGCCTAAAAATGCTTTTATTTTCGACTTCATGTTGCATTTCTTAGCCATATGTTCTGCCACATTTTTATCAAATAATATAATAATATAAATTCTAATAGTTTTCGGAACACTTTTGCTCCTTTTCCCTGATTCTATTGGATTGAAATTTGATTTTCACAATTTTCTACAAAATTTGTGAACGAATTTATTAGTTTTAGAACAACGATTTATCTAATTGAAGAATTGAACAATCTCTCCTTTTATCATTTTCCAAATAGAGAAACCCACTTATTATAGATTTACTATAGACTTCACATTCCGTCCAGAACTTTATTTTAAATTTGTCTGGTTTATTTGGTATATTTTGTATGAATCTGCACCTACATTTTAATGGGACAACTCCCCAAATAACATTACTTTTGAAAATACAAAAAATAATTAAAATCATTCCTAACCAATAATATCTTTCGAACATTTTTTGATTTTTTTAAATCGATTCGGTAGTTTGAGCTTAAATGTGGATGAAAATTTTAACAATTTTTTCCAAATTACAAAGAAACGGATCGGCTGATTGTTGTATAAAACTGAGAAATGACAGTCCTCATCAAGATACATCAAATGGCTTTTGAATTTCTGAAATCGGTTCAGGCGTTTTGAGCAAACGTCAATAAAAGGTCTAATTTTAACAAATGCCAAAAGAACGATACTAATTTTTGCAAACTTTGACGAATTTTTGAAGTTTAACGAGTTGTCGTAGGGTCGTGATATTTTAGTATGATCTACAAGACTATTGTATCAACCGTCAAAAAAATAATAATAAAAATCGTTGAAAAAAAATTTCAACACTTTATTACAAGAAAACGGCCCGGCCGATCTTTACCAAAAACTCATCACCACGATTCGCAATCAATATCTTTCGAACGGCTTGTGAATTTTCAGAATCGATTCAGAACTGCGGGCTAAAATGGACGAATTTTTTTTCACTTTTCTGCTATTTACAAAGAAACGGCTTGGCCGATCGTCGCACAAAACTCAAAAACGCTAGTCCTCATCGCGATACTGGATAATAGCTTTTAAATTTTTGAAATCGAACTAGCCGTTTTGAAGAAAACGTCGATTTACAGTAAAAAATCTGTTCACACACGCACATACACACACACACACTTTTGGTCCAAATTTGGTCTCATTCGATTCAGAATGGTTTGAAACGTCGAGAAAACATAAAATTAGCAAATCGGATTTTTTGATGAAAACAAAACTTCTTCGGGAAAGTTAATAAATAAATAAATAAATATTTACCCGTCTCCTTTAAATCCAGTATCACAAACGCATTTAAAAGATCCATCATTGTTGATACATTGGGCATTCTGATGACAACCGCCGTTGTTGTTCAAACATTCGTTGATATCACGACATGTAATCCCGTTTCCTGTAAAACCTTCTTGGCAACGACACTGGTAAGATCCCTGCAAAAAAAAAAAAAACAAAAAATTAGACGTCCATCCTGACCACTCAGTATCTATTAGGGTTTGTCGGTTTTTAAAAATCTGTTTTAAAAACCGGTTTTTGGCGAAAATTATGGAATTCGAAAACCGTTTTTTTAGTGAGAAAAGTCGGTTTTCACTGTATAAATGGATAATGACAAATATAGCCAAATATAAAAGATAGATGAAAGCGTTTTGATTCTTGAAATCATATCGGTTCAATAGCATTTGACATCTTATCAATCTGCAATGGTTCCCAGAAAGGTTTTGTATATATTAATTTAGATGTTTATACCAGTATATATATTAATTTAAATCAGTATGATTTCTTGAAGAAGTAACTTTCTCTACTCAAACTTAAATACAAAATAGTTTGAAACCCTAGAAGCCACAAAAAGCTTACAATTATTATATCAGGCTTTAAAAAAATTAAACAATCATAATTTGTTCGCTAGCATGAGAGTATTTTCTATTTCAGGAATTTTGTGAGTAAACAAAAGACACGTCTAAGTAGCAATTCGATAGACGTTTATTGAAATCATATTTTATTAAACAAAAAAACAATTAGAATGTTTAAAATTAATTAATTAATATTGCTCGGAACAGACAATACCCGAGTTTAGCTTAAACTAAAATTGATATTAACAAGTATGTACAAACATGTATCAAATTTTTTTTTTTTTAATTTAATGAATGTTTTTTATTTAAAAATGTATTATTTTTATTTACTCGAAAACTTTTCTTTCAATATCATAAAAATATTTTCATTCTTATATGTGAAAATGATGCATGAATAGCGAATATTTTTTCAAAGTTATTTAATCAAGATAAACTATTATTTTTTAGTTCTACTTATTAAAATTAGAATAATTTTTAAAATTAATAAGTATTAAGTAAGTTTACTATCTATAAAATTAAACAATAAATAAATTCAGTCAAATACTGCTCTAAAATTACACTAAATTTGCGGATAAATTACAGAATATTCGAGCAAAAATTTATTTTCTTTATAAAATTCGAAAACCGGTTAAAACCGGTTTTTTAGTAAAAATAAAATTCAAAAACCGGTTTTCTGAAATGTCGGTTTTTGTATAAACCCTACAAACCAGTACGGAGACCGAGTCTGCAAAATGCCTATATCTCCGAAAATAATTCAAATTTTCAAAAACCTTCTTGTACCCATATTCTTAGATAGTTAAACTTTGAAAACATAAAATAAAAAATAAAAGATTTTTTTTGAATTTCTACACTAGAATACACCCTTAATTGTTGTAAAAGTCTGATATAATAATTCTAAGTTTTTTGTTCTTTAATTTGTGGCTTCTAGAGCTTAAAACCTTTTAGGTTTGAGTAGAGAAAGTTACTTCTTCAAGAAGAAGTCACACTGATTTAAATTAATATATACACTGGTATAAAAATCTAAATTAATATATACAAAACCTTTCTGGGAACCATTGCAGACTGATGAGATATCAAATGCTATTGAACCGATATGATTTCAAGAATCAAAACGCTTTCATCTATCTTTCATATTTGGCTATATTTGTCATTCTCCATTTATAGAGTGAAAACCGACTTTTTTCACTAAAAACCGGTTTTCGAATTCCATAATTTTCGCCAAAAAACCGGTTTTTGAAAACCGACAAACCCTACTGACCACTAAGTATCTATTTTTTCTTACCGGTGTGTTTATACAATCGGCGTTTTCGTGACAATTGAAAGATCCGAGGAAACATTCGTCTTCATCGACACATTCAGGGCCTTCTTCAGGTTTGACCGAATATCCATCTTCACAACGACATTGAAAACTTCCTAAAGTGTTGACACAGTCGCCGTTTCCGCAAATATCTGGGACGACTTTGCATTCGTCTTCATCTGGAAATAGAAAATAGAAAATTGTAAGTTAACTGGTAAAGTAACGTTTATGGAAAACTGGTGCATGCGAAAACTGATTTATGAACAGATTCCTGCCGCATAACAGACCAATGTTATGGCAAGGCCATGTTATGAGAAACTTTCCATACTAAATATTCACAAAAGCTATGTTGATTGCTGTGCAGTCAGGCGTATTTCTCAAGTTGTCTTATAGAAAACCGATGCTAGAAACCGCACAAATGTCAAAGAAACAATCTCGGATAACAGTGTTTTTCTGACTCATGTTCATAACACACGATTGACGTTGCAGTTTACGTGTAAAACGCCTGAATGCACGGCAAATACACGACATTTTGACAGTATTCAGTATGATTCACTAGAATAATATATGGAGGTTGTGCAGCAGAATCGGTTCCTTAACTTAAAATATAAAATAAGATGGATGAGTTGGAAAATAAGATAAAAAACGGTTGGTCAAATTCGGACAAAAGTTAACAAATGAAGATAAGAATCGTAAAAAAGAAGAAATGGACTGGTCGTATCAAATGGATAAAAGTGGAAAAAGTTCAATATAAATTTGGATCTCAAATGGCAATCTTTATTACCACAATATCCAACTACTCAACTTACAATCTATTATTTTTTTAACAACTCGACCAAAAAACTAGTTATATCAATTGATAGCATCAAATTAGACATGTCAAAATTTATTAGTAGTGTTTGCCTTAAGGCAAAATGCTAGAACTTCCCGTACCGTGTTAAAATATTCGAACAATAAAATTAAGTAAAGCAAATATTTTTTGAAAATTAAAAAAATAATTTAAAAAAATTCTTTCCCAAAAATTCGGTTTTCAACACAAGCAGAAAGTTTTTGGAATCATTCAAATCGGATGCTTAGTTCTCTCAAAAACTGCGATTTTTTTGCACATTTAGCTCGGTATCTCCAAAACGGCTGGATCTGCCTTTTCCAAAAACTAAAAGCCACTTCTCCCCATCATTACGAATAGAATGTTTTTTGGATCATTCAAATCGGATGCTCCGTTCTCTCAAAAACAAGATTTCTATTTTCTGCATTTTGTTTGTGTATGTATGTATGGATACAATTTTTAACTTCCCGTAGGGCAAGTTATAGTAATTGCAAAAAAATGGAAAATGAAAATTTTTATATATCTTTACGTTTCAAAACCTTCTGAACATTTTGGCATATCTTAGGAAAATAAATGTATGTGTGTGTGCGTGTGTATATGTGTGTGCGGATACAAATTTTCGCCGACGATTTCGGGAACACGGATGAAGCGATTTGAATAATTCAAAAAACATTCGATTCGCATTGATAAGGAGACGTGCTGATTAGTTTTTGGCGAAGGCAGGTCTAGCCGTTCCGAAGATACGGGGTAAAAAGTGCCAAAAATGGTAACTCAGTTTTTAAGAGAACGGAGCGTCCTATTTTAATAATTCAAAAAACGTTTTACTTATATTGACGAAATGAACAGGTAGTGACATTTTTGTAAAGACAGGTCCAGCGTCTTCGGAGATCCAATGAAAAAAGTAAAAAATAATGCCATTTAGCGGTCAAAAATTATCATTAGACATATGCACATCAAATTATCAGATATTTTATAGAGATTTTAACAATAAGTTTAAATTTGGTTTACATTCCTATGGGTACCGTACCAATGTTTATCCGTAAAGCAGTACGATTGCATTACATTGCGAAAAAAAGTTCAGAATTTCCAAAATATTTCAAAATAAATTTTTCTTCAGTCTTTTTTTCAAAAAAAAGTAAATTTTTGTCAAAAATTTATAGTTTCTCAAAAATCTAATTTTTTTCAAAAATGTTAATCTTTTTAAAAAAATATAATATCTGGTACGGGAAGTTCCAGCTATTTGCCTTAAGGCATGATGCCATACACCACTAGTTAAAATTAAATTTGACCAAAAATGCATGCATTACCGATAATAATTATATTCAAGGTACAACATGCAAAAATATAAACAAACTGCGAAAAAATAAATAGAAACTGATGAAAATTAAAAAAGCCACTTAGTTCATTCATTCAATTAGAATATTTACATAAACACACACTCTACTGATTAATTTTTATCCTCTATCCTCCTACTCACATGCACTTACTCTACTCTAAATTTTTACATTTATTATATAATAAGGAACAGACCTAAATTTTAATTCATGATGTTGATGTTGATGTTGTTGTTGTGTTGGTGATGATGATGATAATGACATCTTGTGCTAATCATGTCAAGGCCTTAGGCTCAGCTAGGCTTAAACCAATCATTAGTAAAAAAAATGAGGATAAACAATGGAAAACTTGCATCGAAACCAATTTTCGGAAAAAATAGCTGCAAGTTTTCCACCGACTGGTGTATTAGGTAGTAGACAGAGAGCTCGTGACAACAATTTATATGGTGCATTTACTGTTTGGGAACAACGTACGATATAATGATATTTTTTGCATATTTTTAACATAAGTGAGTTGCTTAGAAAAATTTTGTTCGAACTTAATTTTTGCAACAGTGTCTTGTGAATTTCTAAAAGCGTTGTTGCCAAATTGTGCATACAATTACTGGGTTTATTTAATGGAAGAAAAATAGGAACCACGCATTATTGCTCAAATTATTATCTTTTCAAATTAATGCTATTTAAAATAAAAGTTATTAGTGAATGATTTGGCAACAACGTTTTAATATAACAAAAGAATCTAAAGCATTGTTGCCAAATATTAAATACTCGTTTATACAAGTTATTGCTAAGTCAGAAATATAAAAAAAAATTTAAGTTATTTTTTTTACGGAAAAATATGGCAATAATGCAGTAGCAAATGAAGTCAAATAAAATGCGATTGTGCCAGATTATCAGAATTATTTTGTTATTTTTGAGACAAATTTTTTACCCAAATGTCTGACAACAAGAAAGTAGTAAACAAATTTGAATAAAATGCGTTGTTGCCAAAGCATTAGAACTATTTTTTTGGGTCAAAATTTCTGCCCAAGTATCTGGCAACAATGCAGCAGAGAACAAATTTAAACAAATTGCTATGTTGCCAAATAAGAATTATTTCTATATGTTGCCATAAGAATTATTTTTATATGTTGCCATAAGAATTATTTCTATATTTTTTGGAACAAAATTTTTACCCAAAAGTCTGGCAAGTATGCAACAGTGAATAAAGTTGAATAAAATGCGTTGTTGCCAAAGCACTAGAATTATTTTTTGGGTCAAAATTTCTATTCAAATATCTGGCAACAATGCAGCAGAGAACAAATTTGAATGAAATACGGTGTTGCCAAAGCATCAGAATTATTTCTTTATTTTTGGGGTAAAATTTTTACCCAAAAGTCTGGCAACAATGCAATAGTAAATAAAGTTGAATAAAATGCATTGTTGCCAAAGTATCGGGATTATTTTTTTGTTTTTTTGGGTCAATTTTTTACACCAAATCTGGCAACCATGCAGTGTTCGACAAAGTTATGTGAAATGCGATGTTGCCAAAGCATCAATTCTTATTTTTTAGGGCAAAATTTTTACTCAATAGTCTGGCGGTGTCGCCAAAGTAATTATTTCGTTATTTTTAGGGAATTTTTTTATGCAAAAGACTGGCAACAATGCAGTAGTGAACAAAGTTGTAATAAAAGCATTGTTGACAAATGAAATGTCAAAATTTGCAATAAAAGTTGATGCAAAACCATCATATAGTAATAGAAAAATATGTCTTTAGTTTTAGAAATCTGGCAACTGTGCATTTGATTAAAAACGTTGTTACAAACTAAAAAGTTGTAATGAAAATAACACAAATTATTTTATATTAAATCATTTGGGTCAGCAATGTTTGCTCAAAGTCTGGCAACAGTGTAGGGCTAAGAAAATTGATTGAAATCGTTGTAGCCAAATTGAAAACATCAAATTTTCTATAAAAAATTTTGTCAAACTATCAGAAGTATCAAGTTTTAATGTATTACCAAATTGGCAAAATGCATTACGGCACAAGTATTAATTAAAAGCGTTGTTGCCAAATTGTACGTAGATTAATGAGAATTTTTGCCAAATAAATCATGTAAATTATCTTGTACAAACAAAACTAATTGGAGTTGTAGATTTTAGTGCCAAATTTGGCAACAACGCATTACCGAGTATTTCTTCAAACATTTTGAGGCCAATTTTTGGTAAAATAGAAATGTTATGGATCTATCTTCGTATGAAATGGTAGTAAAAAACTGTACAAAAAAAGCATACACAATTATCAAACGAAACAAATTTAATGTGCATTTTTACATAAAATTTTTATTTTGTACGACAAATTAGGCAAAAAAATGTTGAGGTAACGTTATGTTATGGGACTATCTTTATATTAGTATCAAACTGTCCAAAATCTTTGTATTTGCTGTACGATCAGACGTTTTCCACATAAAATCTAGACTCCAAAACGCACAAACGTCGATTAACAATTGTATCGTAAATGCAACTTTTTGATGTCTCTTTTGCAACACATATGTAAAGTTAGTTCTTATGTGTAAAATGTTTCATTGCATAGGAAATACAAAATTTTTTGAGATTTTGTTACTACCAACTCATACGAAGATAGACTCATAACATGGCATTACCATAACATTTCTATTTTATCAAAGAATTGGTTCCGTAATTTTTATCAGTAAAACTTTAAATTGTTGCCTAATTTGTCGCACAAATAAAAATTTCATCTAAAAATGTATATTAAAAATGTTTCGTTTGACAATTGTGTATACTTTAAAATGTTTCCACTAGCTCTCTGTCTATGCTCTTAGGTTAGTTCAGGATTGGTATTTAGAAAACGTTCAGTGATTTTTGTTTAAATTTAAATGAGTACTATCCCAAAATCAATTATATTATCCCTGAACATTTTCCATGTGTCGATTAATTATTTTGTTGTAAATAAAACGAGGTGATTGATTTGAACTAAGCGTCAAAATTTATTCAAATCGATTTTTACATGTATAAGTTATGCATATGATAGTAGTTTTGTGTGCAGCTTACGTACTAATTAATTAGATAACGAATAATTATTAATTAATGATTATCGTTTAATAATAATTGATTATTAAACAAAATCAGTCAGTCTTATGTAGTTTCATTTATTCTACGTTTTGGAACAGACAGACGTGGAGATGGAAACTTTGGAAAAAATGAAAATATTTTATTATTAAGGGTATTATTATGGCAAGGCCATGTTAGGAAGAACTTTATATACTGAAGATTGAAAAAAGTCAAGCGGTTGCCGTGCAGTCAGGCGTATTTCTCAGGTTGTAAGATAGAAAATCTGACGTAGAAACAGCAGACGTGTCAAAAAAGCTATGTTAGATAACAGGGTATTTCTGACACAGCTTCATAACATACGAATGACGTTGCAGTTTATGTGTAAAACGCCTGAATGCACAGCAAATACGTGACATTTTGACAGTATTCAGTATGATTCAGTACCATAATACATGAAAGTCGGAGCGTAACATGGCCTTGCCATAACATTTTTCAGAAGCATGGACTCTAAAGACGTGTCGGTAAAAAAGAACTTTTTCATGCTAAGGTGAAAATTTCCTGATAGAATTGAAATGTTTTCGTAGAGCAATTTGACCCCTAATTCTTGAAATTATAAAAATTAAAGAACTCTACTGACGAGCATACCAAGCCTAAACTCTCTAAAAAATTTAAACACTATATGTGAGAAATTGCTCTCTGCGGATCGGAGATATGGACTTTAAAGCAAAAAAGGCCGAATTTAAAACTGATTTCCTAGTTCAGATAAAAAGTGGACGCTACTGACGAGCAAATAGATAAAATTTTAACCCTTGATTCTTTAAGGATCAGAAATATGGAGTTTAGAAGAGTAATACACGAGATATGAAGTTTAGAGGAGTATTACGCAAACAAATTGAATTTTGATATAAAATAAAGAAGTACGTAGCTACTGACGAGCAAAAAGCTAATGTTACATCTGTAACATCATGTATAAAAAAGGACTCTACTGACGAGCAAACTACTAAATAAATTCGATATAACCTTACATCTGTAACATCATGTATAAAAAAGTACTCTACTGATGAGCAAACTGCTTAACAAATTCGTTAAAATGTTGCATCTGTAACATCGTGTATGAAATAGGACTCTACTGACGAGCAAACTTATTAATAAATTCGATAAAATGTTACATCTGTGAAATCATGTATAAAAAAGGACTCTACTGACGAGCAAACTGCTTAACAAATTCGTTAAAATGTTGCATCTGTAACATCGTGTATGAAATAGGACTCTACTGACGAGCAAACTTATTAATAAATTCGATAAAATGTTACATCTGTGAAATCATGTATAAAAAAGGACTCTACTGACGAGCAAACTACTTAATAAATTCGTTAAAATGTTACATCTGTAACATCAGGTATAAAAAGGACTCTACTGACGAGCAAATTTAATTTAAAAATGCCTTTTACATATCAGTGGTACACAATTTATATAACAAAAAAGAAACTCTACTGACGAGCAAACTGATAAAGTGGATGTCTCATATTTTAGTGAATTTTTAGTTTGCTCGTCAGTAGAGTCCTTTATATCAAATATTTAAAATAAAATTCGTTTTGCTCGATAGAAAGGTTCTTTTTTCTTATTTAAAAGAAAATTCTTCGAAAGAAAAGCTCGATAATAGAGTTTTTTATCTTATTTAAAAAAAATAAGTTTGCTCGTCAGTAGAGTTCTTTTATCTTATTTAAAATGAAATTCGTTTTGCTCGTTAGTAGAGTTCTTTTTTTATTTCAGGAAATTTTCAGCTTGCTCGTCAATAGAGTTCCTTTTTCAATAAATAGGTAAATTTTTATTTTGCTCGTCGGTAGAGTTCCTTTTAAATAATTGAATTGTTATTCTGTTCATCAGCAGATTTTTTCTTATTATAGTAAATTATAAATTTGCTCGTCAGTAGAGTTCCTTTTTATCTTGAATTTTAAGTTTGGCCATTAGTAGAGTTCCTTTTTATCATAATCGAGTAAATGTTCAGTTTGCTCGTCAGTAGAGTCCTTTTTCCTATTTTATAAATTTTCTGTTTTCCTGTCGGTAGAGTTTATTTTTTTGTTTTATTAAATATCGTCAGTAGAGTTTTTATTTTTCTCAACTGCACTTTGCTTTTCTGTCTTACGTAAAGAAGTTTTAGTTTACTCGTCAGTAGAGTTCTTTTCGCTTATTTCAATAAATATTCAGTTATCTCGCCGATAAAGTTCTTTTTTTCTGTCTTAAGCTAATTTTCAGTTCGTCAGTCAAGTCCCTTTTACTTGCAATTAGGTTTAAGAAAATTTTCATTTTGCTCGTCAGTAGAGTTCTTTTAGCTTAATAAACTTTTAGCTAATTCGTCGTCAGGGTTTTTTTTTCTTGCCATTGCCAGTCAAGTTCCTTTTACTTTTGTTTAAGAAAATTTTCAGTTTGCTCGTCAGTAGAGTTCTTTTTAAGAGGTATCCACTAATCACGTGATCGACTTTTCTAGGATTTTTGTGCTTCCCGAGAATAGCAATTATACTTATAGTAAGATTTTGAACGAAATATGTATAATATAAATCCTCTATCGATTATTTCAAGTAGGTTTTTTCGAATCCAGGACAAACGTTCCTCAAACCTGGTTCTAGGTTACGAAGCCCTGTTTCCTAACAATTGACCTCGATGACTAATAGTGTCTTTTAAAAGATTAAATCCCATAATAAATGACTACTGTGTTTTTTTCGACGATAAGAAGGTGAAAGCTATCCGGTAACATATGGTAGATGGATCTGACCGCCGGCGATATGGTACCGTTATGGTAATTCTGATGAAATTCCGTTAAAATGCATCGAAATTAATTCTAATTCCATCTATAATATAGTACATTATGAGTAGCCTATTTACTTAAAAAGAACTCTACTGACGTGCAAACTGAATCTGCATTCCATTGTAATAGAAAAGTTTCTTAAACAAAAGTAAAAGGAACTTGACTGACAAACTGAAAATTTACTTGAGTAAGAAAAATAAAGACTCTGCCGACGAAGTGATTACTTAATAAAAGAAGCAAAAAGAACTCTACTTAAGTAAGATAGAAAAGAACTCTTCTGACAAGCAAACTGAAACAAAAAATAGGAACACTGCTAAAGAGCATACTCAAGTTTAAAAAATAAAAACTCAACTGAGGAGCTAATTAAAAATTTACTAACATGTAAAAAAACACTATTGATGAGCAAACTTAAAGTTTACTAAAATGAGCAAAAAGAACTCTACTGGCAAGCAATTACATATTATCTACTTAATTATGAGAGAAAAGAACTCCACTGACAAAGTAAACTAAAAATTTAATAAAACAAAAAAGAACTGTACTGGCGAGCAATATGAAAATTCACTCAATTTTGAAAAAAAAGAACTCTACTGATGAGCAAAATAAAAATTTGCTTATTTTTTAGAAGCAAGCAAACTGAAAATTTACTTAATTGTGAGAGAAAAAAAACTCTACTGACAAACAGACTGCAATTTTATAAAATAAGAGAAATAAAAATAATTCAACTGGCGAGCAAAAGAAAAATACACTGAATTATGAAAAAGGAAAATCTACTGGCAAGCCAACCAAAAATCACTGTATTGTAAGAAAAAGAACTCTACTGACGAGCAAACCAAAAATCACTTGATTGTGAGAAGAAAGAAACTCTAATGACCAGCAAACTGAAATTTTTCTTAAATAAGAGAAATAAAAGACTCTACTGACGAGCAAAATAAAAATTCACTTATTTATGATCAAACTGAAAATTTAGCAAAAATAAAAAAGAACTCGACTGACGAGCCACCTGAACACAAAAATATAGAACTTTACTAATGAAAAAATTGAAAGATCTCTTAATTAATACTCAAAGGACTCTACTGTTTGACGAAGAAAAGAACTCTACTAACGAAATTCACTTATTGACGAAGAAAGGAACTCTACTGACGAGCAAAATAAAAATTCACTTATTTATGACCAAACTGAAAATTTAACAAAATGAAAAAAGAACTCTACTGACGAGCAAATTGAATATTCTCTTCATTCCCGCCAGTTTGCTCGTCAGTAGAGTCCCTTTTTATATCAATTTTGAATATTCTAATTGATATTATTATTTAAAATAAATGATTAACCACGCCTGTCTGTTTCCATTCAATTAAAAAAAAATTGAAAAAAATATACAATAGAACACTTTGGTACAAGCCAACTCTGAAAAATCATCAAAAAAATTATGATGATCACTTAAAATTCGCCAACTTGTACCAAAAGAACTTAGAAATAGTAATGTTATATAGTATAGTATGGTATAGTCATAAAAATAGTTCCAACCACAACCACGTTAGTCCCATATGATGATGATATGGATGATAAGAAGATATATAGAAAAATCATCATCAAAAACTGAACCGATTTAGTAAATATGTATCTGGTTAATAATATTGATACTAAAATTGGTCCTGGTCTTGCCAAAATTTATTTTGGCGATGACTTCAACTAAATTAGGATGATGATCAGCGGTTTTTGTGAATTTTTAGAAAAAATCATCATCAAAAATTAACAGAAACTGAACTAATTTATTAAATATATATCTAGTCAATAATATTGATACTAAAATTAGTTCTGGTCCTGCCTAGATTTATTTTCGCAATAATTTCTCCTAAATTAGGGTGATGATCACAATGAGAGCATAATAGTTTTAGTGTCCTTTTAGAAGAAATCATCATCAAAAATCAGAAAAAACTCAACCAATTTACTAAATATATATCTGGTCAAAAATATTGATACAAAAATTACTTCTGGTTCTGCTCAGAGTTGTTTTGGAGATAATTTCTCCTAAATTTAGACAATGATCACGATGAGTTTTAGCGTATTTTTAGAAGAAATCATCATCAAAAATCTACAGAAATTAAACCAATTTACTAAAAATATGTCTGGTAAACAATATTGATGCTAAAATTCGTCCTGGTCCTGCCTAGATTTATTTTGGCAATGACTTCTCTTAAATTAGGATAATGATCAGTGGTTTTTGATGAATTTTTAGAAGAAATCTTCATCAAAAATTAGCAAAAACTGAACCAATTTACCAAAAATATGTCTGGTTAACAATATTGATACTAAAATTGTTCTATGTTCTACTCAAAGTTATTTTGGCAATGACTTCTCCTGAATGAGGATGATGATCCTAATTTTGAAGTGTTTTTGGTGAATTTTTAGAAGAAATTATCATCTACAAGCCAAACGATAGAAGATACGAAAAAAATTTATTTGGATCAAAGATGCAGAATAAAATTACGAATAAAATGGTATATAAATCGTTAGGTGTGTTTATATAATTTTTGCGAGATTTTCCAGTTCTCCTTGAATAGCTGCAAAAGTTCTCACTTGTTGCAATTAGAAAGTATGACTTTATGTTGCAGCTGTTTTCATAAAAAATCACATTTAAAATTCAGCAGCAATCGATAATAATGCTAAAATTGATTCTGGTCTAACTCAGATCATTTTGATGATGATTTCTCCCGATGGATGTGATTTTGGCAGTGAATTTTCAAAATAGCTGCAAATATTGTGACTTGTTTTACATTTGCAGCTATTTTTTTGGAGTGTACTATTTTAGATTAAAAAAGACTAGTTGATTATTTCGGGATAGATAAATTATATATCACTAGAATCCAAATTGTAGTCTTTGGTGAATTTTTGGTATTTGGTATTTGGTGATGATGGATGCCAAAGTGGTGTAGGTAATAGAAAATCATTGTCATTTATTACTTTGATGTAACTGATTAAATTTTGGAAGAACTTCGTTGTCCAACCAACAAAATAGATTTTAATCTAGCAAATGGAGCAAAAAAAATCCAAGAATTAAAAGATTTGAAGTCCAAAGGTAATAATTAACTTCCCGTAGGGTAGTTATAGTAATGGGCTGCAAATCGAAAATGAAAATTTTTGCATTCGACGTTTTGAAGGTTTCTGAACATTTTAAGGCATACCTCAGAAACTAAATGAATGTGTGTGCGTTTTGTATGTCCGCATTTTTTTGTCCACGTTTTCGGGCGCACGGATCAACCGATTTGAATGGTTTAAAAAACATTCGATCCCTATTGATAGGGAGATGTGCTGTTTAGTTTTTGGCAAAGGCAGGTCCAGCCGTTACGGAGATACGGAGCAAAGAGTGCAGAAAATACAAATCGAGTTTTTTAGAGAACGGAGTATCGGATTTGAATGATGTAAAAAACATTCAATTTGTAATGATTGGGAGAACAGGTGATTAATTTTTGGCAAAGACAGGTCCCGCCATTTCGAAGATACAGAGCTAAACGTGCAAAAAATGGCAGTTTTTGAGGGAACTAAGCGTCCGATTTGAATGATCTAAAAAACTTTCTGTTTATATTGACAAAACAATTGCTTGTGAGGATAAAAAATTATTACATCTTTTTTTATTTTCCATAAAATATTTTTGTAATTTCGGATTAAAAATTTAAAAAATTCAAAAAATTACCCAGGCTAAGCACAGTCTAAGCGCCACTCTGGTACAAATGTTTACCCAACTGCGTTTAGACTATTTATGTTGGAGCGCTTTTTCAATTTTGTGAAAATTATTGAAAAATGTGAAAATACCGCCAAGCTAAGCACAGTATAAGTGAAAATGTCGCACAGAATTATTTGCAAATGCGTTTAGACTGTGACTATACGGGAGCACTTTTTCAATTTTGTGAAAACTGAAGTATTGAAAAATGAAAAATGCCGCCAAGCTAAGCACAGTATAAGTGACAATGTCGCACAGAATTATTTGCAAATGCGCTTAGACTGTGACTATACGGGATCACTTTTCCAATTTTGTGAAAAAACTAATAATTTACTATTGAAAAATGTGAAAATGCCGCCAAGCTAAGCACAGTATAAGTGAAAATGTCGCACAAAATTATTTGCAAATGCGTTTAGACTGTGACTATACGGGAGCACTTTTTCAATTTTGGCAACTTTCAAATTTTTTTTGAAATTGAATTCGAAATGAAATGACGATTGTTAATGTTCTGGAGATGAATTGATTTATGATTTATGATTTACATTTGATTTGCTCACTCAGATATAATAAGATAGGAAAAATAATGAAAGTTACAGAGTTTGAAGTTACACGTTTGAAATTTCTAGAATATTTAATTACGGTACGGGAACTTCAGGCAATTTGCCTTAAGGCACGATGCCATACACAATTAGTTAACTGATTAATTTACCCCACCACTTCGCATCCATCCCCGAATTTTCCCTAACCCTTTCATCTCTACCGCGGATCGCAAGGGCGTATTTTAGGCAAAGGAGCCGGTGTCGGATAAGGATAAGGTCTCTTAAAATATAATCTTAAACTATGTCTACCGATGCAGGTGGTGTCGTCCTGTCCAGGATACAATCCGTTGGTGCACTGACATCTGTAACTGCCCAAAGTGTTGGTACATTGCCCACCATTGCAAATCCTTGGATTTTCAACACATTCGTCGACATCTGTGCAGGTCCTGCCGTCTAGGAGAAGCGAATAACCGGTGCTGAAAGAAGAAGGAGAAAATTATAAAAAAAATGCATGATTTCAGAAACAAACGATTTGGTTTGATTTTGGAAAATCCAAGATAAGCCAAGGAGTTTCAGAGTATTATTTACGTCAAAGCAACTTTCTAACTTCCCGTAGGGTAAGTTAATGTAATGGGCCGAAAATCGAAATTGAAAATTTTAACATTTCTCGACGTTTTGAAGGTTTCTGAACATTCTGGCATACTTCAGAAAAGATGGATGTGTGTGTGTGTGTGTGTGTGTGTGTGTATGTGTGGATTACAAATTTCGTCCAGTCACGTTTCCGGGCGAACGAATCAACCGATTTGAATGGTTCAAAAAGCATTCGATTCCTATCGATAGAGAAAAGAGCTGATTAGTTTTTGGCAAAGGCAGGTCCAGCCGTTTCGAGGATACGGAGCAAAGAGTGCAGAAATTAGAAATCGACTTTTTGAGAGAACGGGGTATCCGATTTGAATGATCTAAAAAACATTCAAATAGTAATGATTGGGAGAAGTGATTATTAGTTTTTGGCAAAGGCAGGCCCAGCCATTTCGAAGATACGGAGCTAAATATGTAAAAACTGGCAGTTTTTGAGAGAACTAAGCGTCCGATTTGAATGATTCAAAGAACTTTCTGCTTGTCTTAACAAAATAATTGATTTTGGAAAAAAAATTTTTGTTCCAATTTTTTTTTTTTTTTTTTTTTTATTTTTTGTATATCGAAAATAAGTCAGATTTTATTATTAATTCTGACTATAGTTCTAATATACTTTAAACAAATAATTTCAACTCTGCAATTCAGTTTATATCATTCTTATAAATATTGAACAATGTTACATATTTATTTATAATAATCTATTTGAAAACTTTCAGTATTCCACGAAACATATTTCGTTACGGTACGGGAAGTTCCAGCAATTTGCCTTAAGGCACGATGCCACCCACCCCACTAGTTTTGAATTATCTTGAGAATAGCTTAACCGATTTGAATGATTCCAGAACCATATGATTTTTATTACAGTCTGCTTTGAATTTAGCAAAACCAAGAAAAACTAAGGAATTTTCTAGTATCATTTACCAAACTACCTTACTAACCATGGATGTTTCAAACCAACTGTTTTTGGATTATCTTGGCAACAGTTTAACCGATTTGCATGATTCAAAAACTATTTGATTTTAGTGAAGACAAGCCAAAACTAGTGGTGTATGACATCGTGCCTTAAGGCAAATTCCTAAAACTTCCCGTACCGTAATAAAATATTCGAGAAATTTTAAACGTTTTCAAATATCTTATTGCAAATACTTTGATTTTCATTATTAACTTCCCGCAGGGTAAGTTATTGTAATCGTCCAAAAATCGGAATTGAAAATTTTTACATTTCTCGACGTTTTGAAGGTTTCTGAACATTTTACTGGCATACCTCAGAAAAAATGGATGTGTGTGTGTGTATGTATGTATGGATACAAATTTCCAGTCACGTTTTAAGGCGCACAGATCAACCGATTTGAATGGTTCAAAAAACATTCGATTCCTATAGATAGGGAAAAGAGCTGATTAGTTTTTGGCAAAGGCAGGTCCAGCCGTTTCGGAGATACGGAGCAAAGAGTGCAGAAAATAGAAATCAAATTTTTGAGAGACGGAGTATCCGATTTGAATGATCTAAAAAACATTCAAATAGTAATGATTGGGAGAAGTGATTATTAGTTTTTGGCAAAGCAGGCCCAGCCATTTCGAAGATACGGAGCTAAATATGTAAGAAATGGCAGTTTTTGAGAGAACTAAGCGTCCGATTTGAATGATTCAAAGAACTTCTGTTTAACAAATAATTGATTTTGGATTTTTTTTTTTTTTTTTATATCGAAAATATTTCAGATTTTATTTTGAATTCTGACTATAGTTCTAATATACTTTACAAATAATTCAACTTTGCAATTTTGTTTATATAATTTTATAGATATTAGACAATGTAATATTAATAATAATCAATTTGAAAACATTCAGTATTCCTCGAACATTTCGTTACGGTACGGGAAGTTCCAGCAATTTGCCTTAAGGCACGATGCCATAATTGCCTCAAGACAGAATTCTACTTACAGCTAGTTTGCAAATGCGTTTAGACTGTGACTATACGGGAGCATTTTTCAGTTTGTGCAAATTAGGCGACTATTTTTTTTTGAAATTGAATTCGAAATGAAATGACGATTGTTAATGTAATAATTGATTTATGATTTACATTTGATTTGCTCAGATATAACAAGATTGCAAAAATAATGAAAGTTACAGTATTTGTAATAATATATTGAAAACGTTTAAAATTTCTCGAATATCTCATTACGGTACGGAAAGTTTAGGGAATTAGTCTTAAGGCACGATGCCATACACCACTAGTTTTTTTTATCATTTACCTATGGGTGTACCGACTCTCTCACTAACCCTAGACGTATCAAAACAACTGTCAGTATTTAAATTTAAAATAAACTATTTAATAGTCTTTTTTACATAAATGTTTATGTTAAATTGCATTCTGTTTGTTATTTATAATACTGTTGCATACGTTTCGAAATGATCGCGGTCAGTGATTTGTAAATAGATAAATTTATTTACATAACCTCAAAGACTTTATTACTTTGATGTTTTGTAACAGATTGAATAATTTGTTTGAACAGGTAAGGTTGATATATATATATATATATATATATATATATTTATATATATATATATATTAATTTTTATTACCGATGCAACATGGTCGTAAAATAGTTGATGCATTTACAGCCTTTTCCGAGTTCCTTTGAAGTTAAAAAAAACTGACAGTTGTATTTATTTTTAGGATAAACACTGCAGTTAAAGAAAATACTATGATAATTTTAAGTTAAAAATAAAATCGGTTAAAATAAATAACAACCCAAACATCGTTTCTTTCCTTATCCCATTGCACCGGATTAATGGAGATGCGAGAATTATAAAATTATTTACTCATACATTAATAATAATAATAATTATTAATATTATTATTATATATCTTTGTGGTATTATCTCCAAGCTGTTCCTTTTATGATTATGTATTTATTTATATAAATATAATAATAAATAAAATAGAAACAAAAAAGAGTGAAAGGTTATACGAAGTCGTAAAGTACATTTTCTTGTAGCGGTCAAACCCACAAATAGACGGAGAGCTGGGCGAAAAATTGCAGATATAATAAGATTTGTGTTGAGACGATTTATCAGAA
Organism: Ctenocephalides felis; assembly: GCF_003426905.1. NCBI lineage: Eukaryota > Metazoa > Arthropoda > Insecta > Siphonaptera > Pulicidae > Ctenocephalides > Ctenocephalides felis. The sequence continues at coordinate 7,328,607 of NW_020536999.1, forward strand.
ATCAGCTCTAAAATACGTCTTAAGTGGGAAAGTGTTTTATGCGAAATAGTAGCTATATGTATCAAAGCAAGAAATCGTATTAGACATGATCGTTTTACCGGGGTTCTACTGTGGTACTAAATGTAAATGTTTTTTGTCTTACAAAATGTAACTTTTACTTTACTGATTTTTTTCCAAAATGGGTAAATTAAAATTCACATAAATTAAAATTCAGTAAATACATAGTTTTTGAACATTTTATAATTACTAACTCATGCGAAGATAGACCCGTATCATAACATTTACATTTTATTAATATTTTATATTTAGATTTGCAGATTTTTCAAAAAAATGTAGAAATTTTAATTTTTTACTCTTTTTATTATAATTGCAGACTTGAGAATAAAAAATTGAGAATCGCATTTTTTTGAAAACAATTAGTTAAAAATATAGATTTGTAGAGTTTTTTTTAAAACGTGGAAGAATTTAAAAAAATAATGTAAAACATTTGGTAATAGTTAAATGAAGAAAAAATAGCAAAATAAAGCAAAAATTTTAAATTGTCATATTAGATGGTTAAATTTATATAATTTGAATATATTAAAACTGAAGGAAGAAAACAAAAAAATCAAATATTTTAGAAAGTATTTTTATAGTGAAATATATTTACATAGGAATAAAAGTCCTAGACCGTTTCAAGGAGCTCCACAGGACGTACCGTTTGTACTACGAATGTGAAATTTTAATACAATATACTTTAGGGATATAGCTTAATATCAAGCATTAATTTTGTTAAGTTTTAACGTCATTTAAAATTATAATTTTTTTTTATTAAAATCTGCACCTGATTATTTTGGAGATGTAATAAGAATGAAAGTTCTAGACCGTTTCAAGGAGCTCTCCAGGACGTACCCTTTGTACTACAAATGTGCAATTTTAGTAAAATATTCTTTAAAAATATCTATTTTAATAACAAATGCTCAAATTATAAAAATTTAGCACCGAATTGACATTAAAAAATATTTCATCCAAATTTGCATCTGTAAATGATTGATGTAAATAGGAATAAAAGTCCTTGACCGTTTCAAGAAGCTCTGCAGGGTGTACCGTTTGTACTACAAATGTGTAATTTTAGTATAATATTTGTTGAAACACCTATTTTAATGTCAAATACAAAAATTATAGAGTTTTAACGCTCAATTGCAATTATAATTTTTTTTTATCAAAATGTGCACCTGATTATTTTGCAGATGAATTTGGAAATAAGAATAAAAGACCTAGTGTGAATTTAGAAGCTCTACAGGACGTACCGTTTGTGCTACAAATGTGCAATTTTAGTATAATATTCTTTGAAGCATTTATTTTAATGTCAAATACTAAAATTATGCGGTTTTAGCACCCAATTTAAATTATAAAGTATTTTATCAAAATTTGCACCTGATTATTTTGGAGATGGAAATAAGAATGAAAGTCCTAGACTGTTTCAAGGAGCTCTACAGGACGTATCGTTTCTACTACAACTGTACAATTTTAATATAATATTCTTAGATGCATATATTTTAATCTCAAATACTAAATTTATCAAGTTTTAACACCCAATTTCAAATATAAATTACTTTAACCAAATCTGCAATTTAGTGTATTGTAGATGTAAATAAGAATGAAAGTCTTAGACCATTTCAAGGAGCTCTACAGGACGTACCGTTTGTACTACAAATGTACAATTTTAGTATAATATTCTTAGATGCATATATTTTAATCTCAAATACTAAAATTATCAAGTTTTAACGCTTAATTGCAAATAGAAATTATTTTAAACAAGTTTGCGTCTTAGTACATTGTAGATGTAAATAGGAATGCATGTCTTAGATCGTTTCAAGGAGCTCTACAGGACGTACCGTTTATACTCTACAAATGTACAATTTTAATATAATATTCCTAGATGCATCTATTTTAATGTCAAATACTAAAATTATACGGTTTTAAACACCCAATTTAAATTATAGAGGATTTTATCAAAATTTGCGAATGATTATTTTGGAGATGTAAATAGGAATGATAGTCCTAGACAGTTTCAAGGAGCTCTACAAAACATACTGTTTGTACTACAAAAATGCAATTTTAATATAATATACTTTTAGGCATATATTTTAATATCAAGCACTAAATTTGTTGAGTTTTAAACGCCCTATTAAAATTATATTTTTTTTATCAAAATCTGCATCTTATTATGTTGCAAATGAAAGTGGAAATAGGAATAAAAAACCTGGTCCGATTCAAGGAGCTCTACAGGACCTACCGTTTGTACTACAACTGTACAATTTCAATATAATATTCTTAGGTGCATCTATTTCAATGCAGGATACTAAAATTAGGGAGTTTTAATGCCCAATTGAAATTATAAATCATTTTTACCACATTTGCATCTTATTGTCTTGTAGATGTAAATAGGAATGAAAGTCCTAGTCTGATTCAAGGAGCTCTACAGGACGTACCAATTGTACTACGAATGTGCAATTTTAATATAATATTCTTAGATGCATCTATTTTATGCCAAATACTAAATTAAGGTATTTTAACGCCCAGCCCAATTTTAATTATAAAATATTTTAAACAAATTTCATTTCATTTCATCTCAATACATCTATTGTATTGTAGATTTAAATGGAAATGAAAGTCCTAGACCATTTCAAAGAGCTCTCCAGGACATACCGTTTGTACTACAAATGTGCAATTTTTAGTAGAAAATTCTTTTAAAGCATCTACTTTAATGTCAAATACTAAAATTATAAAGTTTTAACGCCCAATTAAAATTACAAAAAAAACTTGCATCTGATCATATTGTAGAGGCAATTAAGAATGAGAATTCTAGACCGTTTCAAGGAGCTCTACAGGACAAGGAGCCCTAAAATCATTTTTTTAGCCAAATTTGCTTCTTAGTGGTGTATCGTTGGTGTGAATAGTAATGAAAAACTTAGTCTATAAAAGGAGCTCTACAGGACGTACCGTCTGTACTACAAACTTGCAATTTCAATATAACATACTTTAATATATCTACTTCAATTACAATTATTCCAAAACACCAGCTCTGTTTTATTTTCACTTATATCAATTTATAAATTTTAACGTTTCGATATTTATATTTATCGATATTTCTGTTTGCATGTGTCTCAAAACTATCTATTCTATTTAGAATCTTCTGACACGTCTAATTTAGAGTTAGTTTTAGCTGCAGCTATAAATGCGACGAAAATAGTCCCTCAGTCACTTCAACCTACTTACTTAAATAAATAATCCTTGTCTGACAAATGTTGCAGCTTTTCAGAAATGGAAACAAAAAAAAACAAAAAATATAGTAATTGTGGGAAGAAACAGAAATTTTCGAATTTTGCAAAAGGAGTAAAGGACATTGAATATACAAATTCAATGCATTATAATTCCAATCTAATGCAAACAATTCAAAAGTTTAGCATTTAAGGTGATGTGTATCATGAAATACAAGGTTTGATAAAATCGTTTTTAATTACCATTGGGCAAACTAAATCATCAATTTTAGCATTTGTAATTAAAATAGACATATCTAAGATCAAAATATCAAAATTTTACATTTGTAGTGCAAACGGTACGTCCTGTAGAGCTCCTTGAAACTGCCTAAGACTTTCAATCCTTTTTACATCTACAATACACTAATGAGAGCCAAGTGCTTTCTAAGTACTAATAGTAGCAAATATTCTTGACTTTTTATTAAAAAACTATATAGTTTAGTATTTTTTATATCTTGTAAACACTTTGAGAAGCAACATACTGAAATTGCAAAGTTGTAGTACAAACGGTACGTCCTGTAGAGCTCCTTGAATCAGACTAGGTCTTTCATTCCTATTTACATCTACAATACAATAAGATGCAAATTTCGATAAAATCTTTTATAATTTCAATTAGGCGGTAAAATTTCTTAAATTTAGTATTTGGTATTAAAATAGATGTGTCAAAAAATAATATACTAAAATTGCATATTTAGAGTACAAACGGTGCGTCCTGTAGAGCTCCTTGAAACGACCTAAGACTTTCATTCATATTTACATCTGAAATATGATAGGATGCAAATTTGGTTAAAATCTTTTATAATTTCAATTGAGTGCTAAATTTTTATAATTTCATCATTGGCCAATAAAATAGATGCTTCTAAGTATATTATACTAAAATTGCATGTTTGTAGTACAAACGGTACATCCTGTAGAGCTCTTTGAAAACAACAACTTTCATTCAAATGAATTATAGTATTAAAAATACGCCGAGGTGCCAATTTTGATGAAATCCTGTATAATTAAATTGGGCGATAAAAATCGTCGATTTTAGTATTTGTTCTTAAAATAAACATATATATTTATAAAATATGAAAATTACACATTTCTAGCACCAAATGTGCGCCCCACACAGTCATTTCTGTTTCTATGTAGTTTTTTTTTAACAATTGTAATTTTTATCAATTTGGGGTTCCTCAGGGACACAAACGCGGTTCTGTATTTTTTATTCATTTAACACAAGTTGTAAAATGTGTTTTCGCTCATAAACTATATCTCTACGATTAATTAAATAAGTGCGACCTAATAATTTAATTGTGTATGCAATTATAAATACCTCTAGTTCTTTTCTAGATACTCAATGCATTTCGTCATAGTTTAAACGTGCAAAACGCTTTCAAATCGTTTTCAAGAATGTTGTTACTTTTTCAAACCGGATTGATCATTTTATATTATATAATAATCATTAACACGTTATGAGAAAGGAAACAGTCGATTAATTTTAATGATTACCGATTTAAAAAAAACATAATGAATCCACCTTGTTCGAAATTATCAAAATTCGCACATCTATGTATTTTTAATCGTATCATTAAATTCAATAAAAGTAGTCATATTCAAGGAGCTCTTCAGGACGTACCGTTTGTACTACAAATGTGTAATTTTAGTACAATATTCTTTGCAGTATCTATTTTAACGTCAAATGCTAAAATTACAAAATTTTATCACCAAATTGAAAATATAAAATATTTTA
>NW_020536999.1:7334640-7349470 GCF_003426905.1 Ctenocephalides felis
CCAGAAACACCGCCGAATTTAAGAACAGTTGAAAATAAAAGATAAAACTATTTCAAGTCTACTTCTCGTAATTGTAGGATACTCACGGAATTACGTTCACTGGTTCAGTTGTGTGAACCTAATTGCCGGAGTCGTGAAATTGACAATTTATTGACAAATGTATGCTCTATTTAACTATAAAACTAATCTCTTATTAGTACTGATCTAAAATTTCACACATTTGAATCGATTAAGCTTATCGGAATCGAATAAAAACCTTAAGCAATGGAACCGTCACATAACCTAAATCGCTAACAAGCAAGTACGAAATGGCAATCGGGTTACGACCGATGCTTTCAAAAGCTTTTTACGGCTTTAAAAAGTAATATTTAAATTCCAAAATCGTACTATTTTATTAGGATTAAAATTATAATTGATGTGCTATCGAATAAAATTAATTATTTATTGACCGTTTTCTTATTTTGCGATCAAAATGAGAAACTCCCGTAATAATGTACTATCCCGGCATAGTGTACATTTACCTTAATCAAATTTGAATATGTTTTTTTTTCTTAGATCGTCGGACCTCAGCTTGCTACTTGAATTATGTTCCTGCTTTGGATAAATGTAGCGACATCATGTCTCAGGATGTAACCAAGGCTTCCTGCTGTTGTTCCGTTGGAAGAGCATGGGGCAACTATTGCGAACAGTGTCCGCATCCAGGTACATATCTTAAGTATATATATAAAATTCTTCTGTCGGATCATCTAGTATATATATATATATATATATATATATATATACTAGCTGACCCGGCAAACGTTGTTTTGCTATGTAAGGCATATTCTAAACAATTTCTAGAGAACCAAAAATGTTAATACTTTAAGTGTATATATAAGGATGTGTTGTTTGAATGCTTTATACAATGAGGTATTATAAAAACAATAAACCCCATTAGTTTGTCTATATTTTGTCTAGAAGTTTTATACACTTGCCATAGAAAACATGGTATAATCCAATCTAAGTCTTTTTTGGTCTTTTTGACTTATTGATTACGTTTCAAGTTTTTCAGATTGTTTTTTGGATTCTGGATTTTGTGTATATTATTGTAATAATACTACTGAGCTTATAGAAAATTTCAAATTTCTCTGCAAGGAGAGATAGAACATGAATTAGGTATCTCTTCTTTGACCTGCTTTTTGAAAAGTTTCAACTAACATTCGATGAATTAAAGTAAATTTAATAAAAAGTATATATGTAAATGCAGAGCAAGGCACAAAGGTCCAATTTGACTTTGAGCAAATATAAACTATATTATGAAAACCATAACAATTATATCACAACAAATAACACATATCAAACGAACAATTATCTGACTACGTTCAGTAAACTGCCATCTACTTTATCACTATAGAAATGTGCTTTTTATGTCTTTCAAAAATTTGTTATCTAGACCTTTTTACTCCATAGACGGCCAGGTGGCAAACTGGTTTAATGTCTTATTTTAATTTTACAAAATTATTACATTTTTAACTAATGCTAAAAATCTACCAACGGAAGAAAATACTTTTATTATGGATTTTCAAAGATTATACCGTTTATCTCCCGATAGCAAAGTCTTCAAATCGAGATTATAGCTGGTTATACATCTTTTTCCCTCTACTTTCAAATATTGTTGTTAAACAATGCTTAACTTTACTGGTTTTTGACACATCGGTGGTGGACCTTTTTAACCCCCCGGACTTTCACATATTACTATCTATTCTTCGATAAATTCTGGGAAATTATAACTGGGAAAATGTTATTCGACAAAATGTCCCTTTGATCGATACCAAATTTAGGTTCTGAATTTAAATAACATAAATAAAAAAGATATGTTCTAGAGAATGTTTTATAAATACCAATGAGTATATAATTATACAAATGAGATCTTTCAGAGCACCGTGTTTGAGAAAAATATGCCAAAAAGTGCATTTTCATATTAACATTCCAAAAAAGTTGATATTTGGAGTTTCTAGTAACACTTGCGACCCGTTTAATAACGTTTTTGTATATAAATATAACTACGAAACTAATTAATACAATTTAATCATAATTAAATAATATTCACGTAGACCATCCTATTAAACGTAATTGAACATCATCTGTCGAAAACATTTGACATTTGACGTATTAGCCACCGTCCATTGTTTTATTTAAATTACGCTTCTACAAAAAATTTTAAATTAAAAATGTAAAGTTTCTCTTCTTCTTCGTTCTTGCGATTTGAAATAATATCTCACGTTTCCGACAACCTACTGATAGCACGAATTTTTCAAGACTAAGACTGGCCAAATCGGTTTAGACGTTTTCGAGTTTTGCCGAATCATTTGATCGAGAGCTCCATTTTTATATATAAGATATATATATATATATATCTAATATATATATATATATATATATATATATATTTACTCTTTCCCAGGTACTCCCGATTACGAAGCCCTCTGTCCAAGCGGCCCCGGCTACAAACCGAACCCAGTAACAGTCGTCTTAGAAGACATAAACGAATGCGAGGAACACGAAGATATTTGCAAGAACGGGCAATGCACCAACACCTTCGGCTCTTTCATGTGTTCCTGCAAAGAAGGATATAGGCGAGATGACCACAATTCCCAATGCGTAAATATTAACGAATGCTCCGAAGATCACAATCTTTGCGGAGTTGGTTTCTGTGTAGACGATGAGGGATCTTACCATTGCAGATGCCCTGAAGGATATATGGCCATCAGGAATGGAAGTAAGTAATAACTAGTGGTGTATGGCATCGTGCAATAAGGCAAATTGCTGGAACTTCCCGTACCGTAATGTCAAATATTCGAGAAATTTTAAACGTTCTCAAATATATTATTACAAATACTCTGTAACTTTCATTATTTTTGCTATCTTGTTTGTTATATATGAGCAAATCGAATGTAAATCATAAATCAATTATTACATTAACAATTGTCATTTCATTTCGAATTCAATTTCAAAAAAAAAAAAATAGTTGCCTAATTTACACAAAATTGAAAAAGTGTTCCCGTATAGTCACAGTCTAAACGCATTTGCAAATAATTCTGTGCGACATTTTCGCTTATACTGTGCTTAGCTTGGCGGAATTTTCACATTTTTCAATAGTTGTTTTCACAAAATTGGAAAATTTGTATCCGAACACACATACATACACGCACATACATCCATTTTTTCTAAGGTATGCCAAAATATTCAGAAACCTTTGAAACGTCGAGAAATGCAAAAAATTTCATTTTCGATTTTTTGCGATTACTATAACTTGCCCTACGGGAAGTTAAAAAAAGAGTGCGCGTAAAGTTCACACGCGATTGAAGTAACACTTATTTGCTTCTGTACAAGATAACACTTAAGTAAAAATAAATACATCATATAACAATTTTGAATAATGTTTATTAGTAATATGGTAACACTCGTGATGCACACATTTATTAATGTCGACCATTATACACATTTATATAATAATAAATTATAAATGAATTATATATTTATAATAGCATTAAAGATATGTATAATATTTAAACACAATAATGTAATTAAAGTCATACTTCAAATACGACATGATCGGTTTGTCATTGTAATTAGCATTAAAAAATGAACCTTTATTAGAGGAATGAAGTAATTGCTTATAGATAAATTCTATAATATTCGTTTACAAAGTGGATTATGGTAAACAACGCTCAAACAAATATTGTTTTCGCAACTTCACTCATCATGTAATAATTGTGTTCAAAGAAGAACTTGATGTTATTAAAATTAACATACATTCATTGACTGCTTGTACTTTTTTTTTACTTTTTCGCTGGCGATATAATATCATTCTATGAACATCTGTAATATCTGTCTTGCTTGAAAAATATTTTCCATTTTAATAACTTGAAAGATTTATAGAAGCTACGAATAATATAGAAATAATTTCTAATCAATAAACTTACGTTTAGTACACGGCACAAATGTTTAATTTGTTTTATTATTCTCATGGAACAGGGTAAAATATACTTCTGCCTCAGGCATTTTTCGTTAAATCAAGATTTGTATTACGATATAACTTTATTAAAATGTTTATTTGTCTATGCCGATTTCCTTGTTGATACCGGTACGCATACAACGACAGATCTCTATTCACTCGACAAGACGACTAATCACAATCGACCCGTATAGAAATGATATCATCGAGAGCGAATGACGAATCATTGGCACTCGACTCTTATCTTATCTTATCTGCCGTAACGCACTTTCGTTGCATTTGTACGGATTTACACCCTAGTCGCGCCTAAAGAAGTTTTACTTCAAAAAAGATAATGGTATAGTGTGGTGTGGATTTTAATGTTTTTATTATATTTTGCAGAAGAGTGTATGGATACCAGACGTGAACAATGTTACATGCATTACGATGATGGTGAATGCACCTCTCCGATGACCAGACCAGAGACCAAAAAAGTTTGCTGTTGCTCGATGGGCGAAGCCTGGGGCATCAATTGTGATCCATGTCCACAAAAGGGATCAGGTAATAAATAATAAATAAACTAGTGGTATATGGCATCGTGCCTTAAGGCAAATTGCTGGAACTTCCCGTACCGTAATGAAATATTCGAGAAATTTTAAACGTTTCCAAATATACTATTACATCAAATACTCTGTAACTTTCATCATTTTTGCTATCCTGTTATATCTGAGCAAATCAAATGTAAAGCATAAATCAGTTTATCTCCAGAACATCTATCGTCGTTTCATTTCGAATTCAATTTCAAAAAAAAAATAGTCGCCTAATTTACACAAAATAGAAAAAATGCTCCCGTATAGTCACAGTCTAAACGCATTTGCAAACTAGTGGGGCACATGGCATCGTGCCTTTAGGCAAATTGCTGGAACTTTCCATACCAAATATTATTATTTTTTTAAAAACGATTAACATTTTTGAAAAAACTTGACTTCGAAAAAATTAGATTTTTGAGAAACTATAAATTTTTGACAAAGATTTACTTTTTTTGAAAAAAAAAAGACTGAAGAAAAATTTATTTAGAAATATTTTGGAAATTTTAAACTTTTTTTCAAAGCAATCGTACTGCTTTAACTGCATAAAGACGAAATATGGAAGCGCGTAAGCGCCGCGTCGCCGTCTAACGGATAAACATTGGTACGGAACTCATAGGAATGTAAACAAAATTTATACTTATTGTTAAAATCTCTATAAAATATCTGATGATTTGATGTGCATATGTCTAATGATCATTTTTGACCGTTAAATGGCATTTTTTTTACTTTTTTTACTAGATCTCCGAAACCGCTAGACCAGCCTTTATTAAAATTTGATCAGTTGTTTATCTTGTTAATACAAGTAAAATGTTTTTTGAATTATTAAAATCGGACGCTCCGTTCTCTTAAAAACTGAGTTACCGTTTTTAGCACTTTTTGCCCCGTATCTTCGGAACGGCTAGACCTGCCTCTGCCAAAAACTAATCAGCACGTTTCCTCATCAATATGAATTGAATGTTTTTTGAATTATTTAAATCGGTTGATCGGTGTTTCCGAAATCGTCGACGAAAATTTGTATCCGAACACACACACACACACACCACATACATCAATTTTTTCTAAGGTATGCCAAAATGTTCAGAAACCTTTGAAACGTAAAGATATATAAAAATTTTCATTTTCGATTTTTTGCGATTACTATGACTTTCCCTACGGGAAGTTAATAATGAATAAACTAGTGGTGTATGGCGTCGTGGCTTAAGACAAGTTGCTAGAACTTTCCGTACCGAAGTATTCAAGAAATTTTAATCATTTTCAAATACATTATTACAAATACTGTAACTTTCATTATTTTTGCTATCTTGTTATATCTGAGCAAATCAAATGTAAATCATAAATCAATTTATCTCCAGAACATTAACAATCGTCATTTCATTTCCAATTCTATTTAAAAAAAAAAATAGATGGCTAATTTGCACAAAATTGAAAAAGAGCTCCCGTATAGTCACAGTCTAAACGCATTTGCAAATAATTCTGTGCGACATTTTCACTTATACTGCGCTCATCTTGACGGCATTTTCACATTTTTCAATAGTTTTCACAAAATTGGAATACATAAACAGTCTAAACGCACTTGGGTAAACATTTGTACTAGAGTGGCGCTTAGACTGTGCTTAGCCGGGGTAATTTTTTGAGTTTTTAATCCAAAATTACAGAAATATTTTATGGAGAATAAAAAAAGATGTAATAATTTTTTATCCTCAAAATCAATTGTTTTGTCAATACAAGCAGAAAGTTTTTTAGATCATTCAAATTGGACGCTTAGTTCACTCAAAAACTGCCATTTTATGCACATTTAGCTCTGTATCTTCGAAATGGCGGGACCTGTCTTTGCCAAAAACTGATCTTCTCTTCTCCCAATCATTACAAATTGAATGTTTTTTAGATCATTCAAATCCGATACTCCGTTCTCTCAAAAACTCGATTTGTATTTTTTGCACTCTTTGCTCCGTATCTCCATGAAGGCTGGACTTGCCTTTGCCAAAAACTGATAAGCACATCTCCCTATCAATAGGGATCGAATGTAAACCATTCAAATCGGTTGATCCGTGCGCCCCAAAACGTGGACGAAAATTTGTATCCACACACACATACATCCATTTTTTCTGATGTATGCCCCTTAAAAATGTCCAGAAACCTTCAAAACGTCGAAAGATGCAATAATTTTTATTTTAGATTTTCGGCCCATTACTATAACTACCCTACGGGAAGTTAATAATCTAACTGATTTATAACATGGCCCTGTGCTTTTAGGTGAGTTCATAGAGTTATGCGGAAAAACTCCAGGTATGATAATGAACCAGATTAGCAACAAGACTGAAAACATTAACGAATGTGCAATGATGCCGACTATGTGCAAGAATGGAAAGTGTATCGATACTCCTGGAAGTTTTGAATGCGAATGTCCAAGAGGGTAATTAAATCTTTGACTCGATTATGTGATCTCGTACTAATGATGATATTTGTTCACAGATATTATTATGATGAATTGTCTCACCAGTGCACGGATGATAATGAGTGTCAACGTGTTGATAGTCCTTGTCAAGGAAACGCTATCTGTGTAAACCATCCTGGAAGCTTTGAATGCCAATGTCCTGAAGGATACAAATTTGGATCATCGTAAGTGACTAGAAAGGTACTTTTTGTATACTTGTTATAAGCATAAACGTGTCTTTTCTCCTTTTCTAGGCAATTTGATTGTGTGGACATAAACGAGTGTCATGACATGCACTACGATGTCTGCCAGAATGGAGAGTGCAAAAACTTACAAGGAAGCTTCCAATGCATCTGCAATTACGGATTCACATTAACCGCTAATAGGGAAACCTGCATTGACATCAACGAATGTGTCCGACACAACAATGTTTGCAATAATGGCACTTGCATTAACTCCGTGGGTAGCTATAGATGTGAATGCTATCCAGGATTCAAGATCAGCTCGAACAACGATTGTGTTGGTAGGTTGACAGTACTATTAACAGTCAATTAATTGAATTTAAATTATACTCAATACCTTTCCCAGATATTGACGAATGTCATGCAATGCCGTCTTTGTGCAGAAATGGACGTTGTCGCAATACAATAGGATCTTTCAGGTGTGAATGTGCAACCGGTTATGTTTTGTCTCAAGACGGACATCATTGCAGAGATGTTGACGAATGTCGAGAGGTTTGTAATTTATATTGTTAATATTCATAGGTACTTATAAATTGATAATTGATTAATATATCCAATTTGCATACAAACTATGAAGGCTCTGGAACACATTTAGAGGTGTATAAATCAATATATACATTTATATATTTGATTTCCATACTTAATACAAAGAATAGGACACATCTAGTGATGTATAAATCAATATATGCATTTATATATCCAATTTACATACAAACCACGTGCACTAGGCCATATATAATGATGTATAAATCAATATATACATTTATATATCTAATTTACATACAAACCACAAATACTAGACCATATATAATGATGTATAAATCAATATATACATTTATATATCAAATTTACATGCAAACCACAAAGACTAGACTATATATAATGAAATATAAATCAATATATACATTTATATATCCAATTTTCATACAAATCACAAATACTAGACCATATATAATGATGCATAAATCAATATATACATTTATATATCCAATTTACATACAAATCACAAAGGCTAGGCCATATATAATTATGTATAAATCAATACATACATTTATACATTCAGTTTACATACAAATCACAAATACTAGACCATATATAATGATGTATAAATCAATATAACATTTATATATCCAATTTGCATACAAACCACGTGCACTAGGCCATATATAATGATGTATAAATCAATATATACATTTATATATCCAATTTACATACAAACCACAAATACTAGACCATATATAATGATGCATAAATCAATATATACATTTATATATCTAATATACGTACAAACCACAGACACTAGACTATATATAATGATGTATAAATCAATATATACATTTATACATTCAGTTTACATACAAATCACAAATATTAGACCATATATAATGATGTATAAATCAATATATACATTTATATATCCAATTTACATACAAATCACAAAGACTAGGACACATCTAGGGATGTATAAATCAATATATACAATATACATTTATATACTCAATTTCCATACAAATTACGATGTATCGAAACGTAATTCAATATGTGTTAAATGGATACATATATTTATATACCATTTATAATATTTTTCGTTAATTTCGAAATTCGAAAATTTAAATTCGAATTTGGCGGTACTCGCGGACTGTCAAAGATGTAGAGAAACATAATGAAGTGCGCTGTAAAGAATTTATGTAAAAATAATGTGCATAGATAAATAACCATAAATGTGATAATGTGCATGGTGTAATATGTCTGCAATGTTACAAAGCCAAGTTTTTTTGAATTATTCCAGTCAAAAAATACATTTAAAAATGTATTGTGCTCTTCAAAGGGTAAGTTTTTATAATATTTCTATCTATCCGGCTGTTTTAATTCTCTCGTTGTCATGGCAATGCGTCAAACCAAAACATATTTACCCGCGTCCATTTTCTTGAGCGTTTGACAGATAATTTTTATTTAGTTTTAACCCTATTTATTTATTTTGTTTAATTTAAATTAATAAAACATGTACGCTTTGTACGAAAACGATATATTTGTGGACGATTACAATTTTCAATATTTATCGAAAGACGATTTGGCGCAGGCTATTAAAAAAGTTCGACGTAAACGTTTAGAAAGTTGGAAGAGGAACGTTGGAAAGAATTTGTAGGGAAAAGGAATTAAATAGTAACAGAGATAAAACACAGTTATATAATGTTGAGGATGAAGTCACAAAGAAGAATTATATAGTGATGAAGTTACAAGAAAAAGGAGTTACATAGTGATGAGGTTAGAATTGCCCACGAAGATTTTTGTGCAAGAAAAGATTTAAATAGTGTTACAGGTGTACATAACGATGACAAGCTGGATTTGCAAGAGGTTTGTACAAAAATTTTGCAAATTGCTTTGGAAAAAACTGAAAATGCAGTTAGTACTTATGCAATGGCCATAGATTCAACGCAAACAGTCAACACTGATCAGGATGTTAAAAAAACAAGTTTAGAATCTTCAACAGTAAACAAAACTTTCCCAGAAACAACAAATTTAAATAAAACCAACACAAATTGTAACGAATACATTTCTAACGAAAAGCTTTATAATTCCGATGACTGTCTGTCCGCACACAAATTTGATGTTCCATTAACATCCAAATCCAGTTCCATAAGTTGTGATTCCAATCCTCAGTTTTTAACGTTTGAAGATCCTTTATTCAAGAACAAATTAAAATCTGTACGTTCCAAAATCGGTTTACTCCTCCAAGAAGTTAATCTTCCTCGTACCATCTTAGAACCGAACAGCCCAGAAGAACAATTGAAATTACGTAAACGCGACCTGGAATTTTATTCAAGATTCTCCAGGAATTATTTATACGAACTGCAGAGACATATAACAAAGTTCGATAAGATTTCCAGTAAGAAGTATCAAGTTCTGGATAAAAATGTTAGTCAGAAAGTCTTAAGCGCACACCAGCTGGTTCTTCGTGGTCTTCAAGCTTATTTGAAACATGTACCAACATCTTTGGAAGAACGGGTACCTGATAGATTAAGAGATTTAGCAAAGAATTTTTTAAAAGTTACCAAATGTTGTATCAAACTAGGTATCATGGACCAGGATGAACTGCATAGCGATTGTCAACGTTTGTTTCAAAATGTAGACAACTATGCCAAAACTGAATTGCACGTACCAACTTTCGATTGCATTAAATTAAAACGTGTAGACAGTCACAAATCGCAACCTAAGAGCACTAAATCAGCAATGACTACGAGAACCAGTTACTACTCACCGTATTACCAGAAACAATTAGGCACCAAGAAGAAGATGAACATGAAGAACTCTTTGCAAAGTATTAACGAACATCAGGTTTTGAAGCATAGATCTGCACCTGTGTCGAAAATGACAACAAATAGATCTATTTCGGCACATAGCAAACAAATGTCTTCAGGGAGATCGAACATTCCATTGGATGTTAATTTGAATTTGGAACCGAGCAGGAGTCAAATGAATTCGCCTTTGGCTGCTTTGTCGGAACAAAGTAGTGAGGGAGAAGTGGCTGCCAAAATTGGTAAGTAACCAACAAATAACTATTTAGTAAAATCATAAACATTACAGTACATGGACTGCTAGTCCTCATATGTTAAGGAACTGTGACGTCACATGTCTGAGCGAACATTGCCGACGACAATCGCGTACTCTCTCGATTGATTAAATGTTATTTTTAACATCCCGAAGGAGAAGTTTGTTTTTATCAAAAAATCCGACTCGCTAATTTTATGTTTTCTCGACGTTTCAAGGCATTCTGAATCGAATGAGACAAAATTTGGAAAAGTATGTGTGTGTATGTGAACAGATTTTTTTGCCGTAAATCGACGTTTTCTCCCAAACGGATGGACCTATTTCAAAAATTTAAAAGCCGATCGATGTATCTCGATGAGGACTATAGTTTGTAGTTTTGTGAACCGATATGCCGAGCCGTTTTTTGTAATTTGAAAAAAGTGTTAAACTTTTGGTCCACATTTAACATCAAACTACAGAATAGATTAAAAAATCAAAAACTGTTCGAAAGATATTGGTTGGGAATCGTGCTGATTAGTTTTTGGCAGAGATCGGCCGGGTCGTTTTCTTGTAATAAAGTTTTTTAAAGAAATATTTCGACGATTTTTATGATTTTTTTTGACGGTAGATACCACAGTCTTGTAGATCATACTAAAATATTACCGCCCCACGACAAGCCTTTTAATTTTGAAAATTCTTCAAAGTTTGCAAAAATTAGTATCGTTTTTTGGCATTTATGGGAATTAGATCTTTGATCGACGTTTCTCAAAACGCCTGAACCGATTTCAGAAATTTAACAAGCCATTTGTTGTAACTCGATGAGGACTATAGTTTGTCAGTTTTGTGAAACGATATGCCGAGCAGTTTCTTTGTAATTTGAAAAAAAGTGTTAAACTTTTGGCCCACATTTAACATTAAACTACCGAATAGATTTTAAAAAATCAAAAACTGTTTGAAAGATATTAGTTGGGAATGATACTGATTAGTTTTAGGTGAAAATCTACCGAGCCGTTTTCTTGTAATTAACTGTTGAAAAAAAAATTTAAGCCGATTTTTATGGAACTTTTTAGCGATACTTGTCATGGTCTTATAGAACTTACTGAAATGTTACCGCTTTACGACAAGTAGTTTAATTTTAAAAACTCATCAAAGTTTGAGAAAATGGGTAGTTTTTTTTTGACGTTAGTTAAAAATAAAATTAATAGTTTACTTGGTATAACGATAGAGCACTTGGTCTTAATGAACATACTAAAGCGTTAAAGTCCTACGGAAACTACGGTTAGCAGACTGTAGCATCTACCGTCAAAAAAATAATAAACAAAATCGATAAAAAAAAATTTAACACTTTATTACAAGAAAACAGCCCGGCCGATCTCTACCAAAAACTAATTAGCACGATTCCCAACCAATATCTTTCGAACGGTTTTTGAATTTTCAAAATCGATTCAGAGTTGCGGGCTAAAAAGTGGACGAAAATTTTTTCACTTTTCTGCTATTTATAAAGAAATGTGTCGGACGATCGTCCCAAAAAACTGACAAACGATAGTCCTCGTCAAGATACATCGAATGGCTTTTAAATTTTTAAAATCGGTCCAGCCGTTTTCGAAAAAACGTCGATTTACGGCAAAAAATCTGTTCACACACACACACATACTTTTTCCAAATTTAGTCTCATTCGATTCAGAATGGCTTGAAACGTCGAGAAAACATAAAATTAGCGAATCGGATTTTTTGATGAAAACATAAACTTCTCCTTCAGGAAATTAAAAAGAAAATTTCGTAATATTCCATGATTTTGTAATTTTTGTTTGAAAAAAATCGCATGTTTCTATGATAAATACATTTCTAGAAAATACTTTGCATTTTTGTAAAAAAAACGAGCAACCTCCTTAATCACTCATAAATTAATTTATTTTTTATTGATTAAGTCGATTATTTACACATATCGGGAAGTTCATGTAACTTGCCTCAAGGCAAAATACCAATACCAACTAGTTTTCTTCTATATTTAGATAAGGAAGAAACATGCCCTAAAGTTGAGAACGAAAAAATCGAAAGCATTGCCCGGAATGTTGTTCAAGAAACAATGAAACCTTTCCTTAAAGACCTGACACTGATATTGGCACGCAACAAACTTTTATCAGCAAAAGAGGATGACAAACACCATCAAAAACCTGCAAATCCAAAACCAGAAACCAAGTCGGCTAAAGAAACACTTTGCATAGGTGACAAGAACGCTAAATTGTTCTGCATCAATCAATGGACGATACAGTAGAAAAATCACCCACAGATCTCCCTAAACAAACCCACCGGAGCAGACACAGATCAAAATCAGCCTTGGGCAAAAGTTCATCATCCAAATTACGAAAAAAGTCTCAAGCCGCCTTAAAAAAACGATCCAAATCAGGAGTCAACCCCCACGACTCCAAGGACCAGGATGGTGTTAAATTGATCAAGGTGCCCCAGAGGATGTTGAAGAACACATTGGCGTACAGAAAAAAGTTCCAAAGTGCAAAACTGAACAACCCTTTGTATAATAAAATTTGGGAGAAGCATCCTATAGAAGTCATCCAGACGGCAACAGAAGACGTTTTGCAGGAGGCTTTGCAAGGAATCATGGGTGAATTGCAGTTGGAGGATTTATTGACTAGTATGATTCGGTTGGAGTTCTGTCCACCTTGAAGGGAAATAAATATTAAAATGATACATCATTGGAATAAATTTGTGCTGTGATAGGAAATATATTTTTGTAAAAAATAAGGTGTTTGTTAATTTCCGTAGGGTGAGTTATTGTAATCGTTCAAAAATCGAAATTGAAAATTTTTATATATAAGGTTGTCAAATATCTCCCTTCCGCCTTTTTGTATTATAAACCAAGAGCAAAAAAGCGGAAGGGAGATATTTGACAACCTCATATATAAAATAATAATATAACTAGCTGTAAGTGGAATTCTGTCTGAGGCAATTATGGCATCGTGCCTTAAGGCAAATTGCTGGAACTTCCCGTACCGTAACGAAATGTTTAAGGAATACTGAATGTTTTCAAATAGATTATTATAATATTGTAACATTGTCTAATATTTATAAGAATTATATAAACTGAATTGCAGAGTTGAAATTATTTTAAAGTATATTAGAACTAATAGTCAGAATTAAAAATAAAATCTGAAATATTTTCGATATACAAAAACTAAAAAAAAAAAAAAAAAAGTTTGGAACAAAATTTTTTTTTCAAAATCAATTATTTTGTTAAGACAAGCAGAAAGTTCTTTGAATCATTTAAATCGGACGCTTAGTTCTCTCAAAAACTGCCATTTTTTACATATTTAGCTCCGTATCTTCAAAATGGCTGGGCCTGCCTTTGCCAAAAACTAATAAAAACTTCTCCTAATCATTACTAATTGAATGTTTTTTAGATGATTCAAATCGGATACTCCGTTCTCTCAAAAATTCGATTTCTATTTTCTGCACTCTTTGCTCCGTATCTCCGAAACGGCTGGACCTGCCTTTGCCAAAAACTAATCAGCTCTTTTCCCTATCAATAGGAATCGAATGTTTTTTGAACCATTCAAATCGGTTGATCCGTGCGCCCTAAAACGTGACTGGAAATTTGTATCCATACATACATACACACACACACATACCACACACACAACATCCATTTTTTCTGAGGTATGCCAAACGTTCAGAAACCTTCAAACGTCTAGAAATGTAAAAATTTTCAATTCCGATTTTGGCCCATTACAATAACTTACCCTACGGGAAGTTAATAATAATATCTTTTATACGTATCAGAGGTTTCTGAACATTTCGGCATACCTTAGAAAAATTGATGTGCGTGTACCTTTTTGTGTATAGCAAAGGAAATGCCTTTATTATTCCCAGACTAGGTCTTTGTTTGGGTATGTCAGACTCAATACTGGACTAAATCCTTGCCCTTGCCTCTGGTTAGGCATTACTTCGTGGGGGGAGGATCTAGAATGTTATCATTCTTGCACTGATTTTATACTTACGTTTAATGAGCGAAGTCCCATTCGCCTTTCCTCTTTCCATAGATGTT
>NW_020536999.1:7350470-7366935 GCF_003426905.1 Ctenocephalides felis
AATTGCCGGAGTCATGAAATTGACAATTTATTGACAAATATATGCTCGATTTAACTATATAAAACTAATCTCTTATTATTACTGATTAAAAATTTCACACATTTGAATCGATTAAGTTATCCGAAATCGAATAAAAACCTTAAGCAATGGAACCGTCACATAACCTAACTCGCTAACAAAGCCAAGTACGAAATGGCAATCGGGTTACGACCGATGCTTTCAAAAGCTTTTTACGGCTTTAAAAGTAATATTGAAATTCGAAAATCGTACTATTTTATTAGGATTCAAATTATAATTGATGTGCTATCGATTAAATTATTATTATTGACCGTTTTCTTATTTTGCGATCAAAATGAGAAACTCCGTAATAATGTACTATCCCGGAATAGTGTACATTTACCTTAATCAAATTTGAATGTCTTTTTTTCAGATCGTAGTAGAACATCAGCTTGCTACTTGAATTACGTTCCTGCTCTGGATAAATGTAGTGACATCATGTCTCAAGATGTGACCAAGGCTTCCTGCTGTTGTTCTGTTGGAAGAGCGTGGGGCAATTATTGTGAGCAGTGTCCACATCCAGGTATTTAACGTTTAGTAACACATTTGTGTTTAATAATCATATCGATATATAAAATTCTCTGTAATGATGTATGAATTGATACTTCCCCTAAACGATTATTCGGATTTTGATAAATTTTTCTGAAGTTTGTTAAGGGATGTTTTTGGATTTTTTGATTTATAGAAATATAGTTAGATTGTAGAAATAAGTGGAAAAAATTACAAAAAATGAAAATATTTGAGACATTATTTGGCATTGAAAACAAACTGTGCCAAAAATTTCAGTTTACTTATAATATTACTTAAACAATATCAGTATATCTGCATATATATAAAAATAAGTCGGGTTTCCTTCCTGACGATATAAGCCCAGAACGCACGAACCGATTTCGACAATTTTGCATTCGCTGGAAAGGTCTCAGGCTCAAGGTTTATAGCTAAGACCATTAGTGGTGCATGGCATCGTGCCTTAATGCAAATTCCTGGATCTTCACGCACCGTAATTAAAAATTCGAGTAATGACATTAGTGAGAATTATCAGAGTTATGTTTGGTTCAGTCAACGAGTAATTCTTGACGCAAAGAATAATGATGTACACGCATTGAATTTCACCATTCAATCAAAAATTGCTGGCGATTTGGTGACATACCATTGATTCCGACTGGCCTTTCACTTCAAACGATTGCAATTTCCAGTTCGCCTTGCGTTCGCAATAACAAGTCGCAAGGCCAATCGCTTAGTGTTTGCGGAATAAATTTCAAATAGATTAATTAGAAAATCATTGTTTTTCACATGGGCAGTTATACGTTGCCTGTTCACGAGTTGGAAAACCATACGCTTGTTTGTGTTAACGTCAGAACAAAAAACAAAAAATGTGGTTTACCAAAGAGCTCTTCAATGAAACGGATAATTTGCGGATTCACTTTCATTTACTTAGAGAAGTTCAACTAAAAACCACTTCATTTTTGTAATCAAAATAAATTCATTAGTGTTGTGTAATAAAATCAAATTTTTCCTTTTCAAATATAAAACAAACAAAAAATTTCTTCATCTTTCCCACGAAACTATCTGGTGGCGAAACGGAGTTCTTCGGGTTTGCTAGTTGTTTATATAAAAGGAGTTTGTTTTCATAGCACATATTTGAACTCCTGCCAATTAGCCAATACAACTCTTGAACTTCTTCTCTATCTGTTTTCTTTCATTTTGATGTGCGTTGACCAGCTTAACTTTCTATCGAGATGAATCCCAAGGTATTTTACACTCTCATATTTCGGTATTCTATGTTGTTTATTTTTACGCTTGGAGAAATAAATTTGTTCTATAAATTGTAGTGTATAATTTTATTTTATTGAACATATTTTAATATTTGTTTGTTTGATGGTTTTACGTGGCTGATTTGAATTTCACAGTATAATTAAAGAGTTAAGTGTGGATTCTGAGACTCTTCATTTTATTTAAAGCAGTTGTACATTTAAGATCACCCATATGGATGTATATATCAGTATGTTTAATAAAAAAATTAGAACTTTTGAATTCGGGTCTGTCGGGCCATCTAGTATATATATATATATATATATATATATATATATTAATTGTTTAATATGAACAAAACAGCACTCAGATTTTTTTATCACAACTTTATTTTATTATTACAAACGTTTCGAGACTAGGTGTGCCTCATCATCAGTGTAATTTCAATAACAGTTATTTATTACTAACATTCTTTTTAATATTTTATTTAAAACTAAATTTGGACTTTTTAATATAAGACATCAACTATACCTTGCATTGGCAGTGACAATTGTTTTAATCAATGCTTGACACGGTACTGACTGACATGTGACATTTACAGAATTATTTGAAACAAAACTGAAGTATCTAACGGAGACAGGAGGGGGTAACATTAAAATGTAAACAAAGGAAGGCGCTCGCATACAAAAATCGATAAATATAAAAAAAAAAAACAGATTAATTTATTGAAAAGAATAAGATAAATGAAAAAAAATTATAAATTATTAATGATGTTTATATAAGTGTCATGTAAAATCTTATATAAACTTATATAAACTTATATGAAAAACTTATATATACTTATAACTGAGTCAGTCGAGTTTGGTTGCTCGGTATGGGCGTGTTTCTCGCTTCACAATGATGCATTTCATAACTTTTAGTCAAATTAGTTTTCAAATCTTTTAGTTATTCATAATTTTTTCTAAAAAAATGTTTTTATCTAATATGTTATTAAGTTTTTTTTTTAAAATAAATTTTTGTTGAGTGTTTTTGTCCTGTGTTACTGAATAATGACACGCCATCTTGTGTCGAAACGTATAAATAAAAGTTTTTTATACTTTATAACCTTTTTTATTTCGACGAATGGGCTGCTAGTTACTTTTGAAATATTTTCAACGTCGAAAAAAACTATCAATAATATATTATATATATATAATATATATATATATATATATATATATCGATTCTTTTCCCAGGTACTCCCGATTACGAGGCCCTCTGTCCAAGCGGCCCAGGCTACAAACCGAACCCAGTAACAGTCGTCCTGGAAGACATAAACGAATGCGACGAACACGAAGACATTTGCAAGAACGGACAATGCACCAACACCTTCGGCTCTTTCATGTGTTCCTGCAAAGAAGGATATAGGCGAGATGACCACAATTCCCAATGCGTTAATATTAACGAATGCTCCGAAGATCACAACTTGTGCGGAGTTGGCTTCTGTGTAGACGATGAGGGATCTTACCATTTGCAGATGCCCAGAAGGATATATGGCCATCAGGAATGGAAGTAAGTAATAACTAGTGGTGTATGGCATCGTGCCTTAAGGCAAATGCTGGAACTTCCCGTACCGTAATGTAAAATATTCGAGAAATTTTCAACGTTTTCAAATATATTATTACAAATACTCTGTAACTTTCATTATTTTTGCCATCTTGTTATGTCTGAGCAAATCAAATGTAAATCATAAATCAATTATTACATTTACAATCGTCATTTCATTTCGAATTCAATTTCAAAAAAAAAAATTGGTTGCCTAATTTGCACAAAATTGAAAAAGCGCTCCGGTATAGTCACAGTCTAAACGCATTTGCAAATAATTCTGTGCGACATTTTCGCTTATACTGTGCTTAGCTTGGCGGCATTTTCACATTTTTCAATAGTTTTGACAAAATTGGAACAGTGCTCCCCAGTACATAGACAGTCTAAACGCACTTGGGTAAACATTTGTACTAGAGTGGCGCTTAGACTGTGCTTAGCCTGGGTGTTTTTTTTTGAATTTTTAATCCAAAATTACAAATTTTTGAAAAAAAATTAGAAACAAATTTTTTTTCCAAAAGCAATTATTTTATTGAAACAAGCAGAAAGTTTTTTGAATCATTTAAATCGGGCGCTTAGTTCTCTCAAAAACTGTCATTTTTTTAACATTTAGCTCTGTATCTCCGAAACCGCTGGGTCTACCTTTGCCAAAAACTAATAACCACTTTTCCCCGTCATTACGAACTAAATGTTTTTTGGATCATACAAATCGGATGATCCGTTCTCTCAAAAACTCGATTTCTATTTTCTGCACTCTTTGCTCCATATCTCCGTAACGACTGGACCTGCCTTTGCCAGAAAACTAATCAGCACATCTCCCTGTCAATAGGTATCGAATGTTTTTTGAACCATTGAAATCGGTTGATCCGTGCGCCCGAAAACGTGGACGAAAAAATACGGACATACAAACGTGTTTGAAGAACTTCATGTAATCAAAATTAACATACATTCATTAACTGCTTGTATTTTTTGGGAACTGAAAGATGAAAAGGGACTCTAATGACGAGCAAATTTATTTTGATCTTGGATATAAAAAGGGACTCTACTGACGAGTAAACTGAATATGGAACTCAAATGTGTAAAGAGGACTCTACTGACAAGTAAATTAAAGATATACCTAGAAGAGATAATAATGGGACTCTACTGACGAGCAAACGTAATTTGCAAACTGAGAGATCAACAAGGGACTCTATTGACGAGCAAATTTAATTCTGATCTAGGAAATTCAAAAAACGACTCTACCGACGGGCAAACTTAATTTGACCCAGAAGATTCTAAAAAGGGACTCTACTGACGAGCAAAAAAAAAAGATAATTTTACTCACAATCAAATTAAAAAGCAATGAGCAACCTATTTCGAAATTAGACAAAAAAACAGCTGTAATATCTGTATTGCCTAAAAAATATTTTCCATTTTAATAACTTCAAAGATTTATAGAAACTACGAATAATATAGAAATAATTTCTAATCAACAAACTTACGTTTAGTACACGGCACAAATGTTTAATTTGTTTTACTATTTTCAAGGAACAGGGCATGATATTGTTCTGACTCAGGCATTTTTCATTAAATCAAGATTTGTACTACGATGTAACTTTAAAATGTTTATTTATCAATGCCGATTTCCATGTTGATATCGGTACGCATACAACGACAGATCTCTATTCACATACACGACGACTAATCACAATCGACCCGTACAGAAATGATATCATCGAGAGCGAATAACGAATCATTGGCACTCGACTCTTATCTTATCTTATATGTCGTAACGCACTTTCGTTGCATTTGTACGGATTTACACCCTAGTCGCGCCTAAAGAAGTTTTACTTCAAAAAAGATAATGGTATAGTATGGTGTGGATTTCAATGTTTTTATGTTTTGCAGAAGAGTGTATGGATACCAGACGCGAACAATGTTACATGCACTATGATGATGGTGAATGTACCTCTCCGATGACCAGACCGGAGACCAAAAAAGTTTGCTGTTGCTCGATGGGCGAAGCGTGGGGTATCAATTGCGATCCATGTCCTCAAAAGGGATCAGGTAATAAATAATAAATAAACTAGTGGTGTATGGCATCGTGCCTTAAAGCAAATTGCTGGAACTTCCCGTAATCAATAGTTGTTTTGAATAATTTCAAATAAATGATTTATTATAAATACATACTCTAAACCTATAAGTGCTTTTTAAAAACAACTTTGTTTAACAATGTTCATTTTTTATAAAGGAGCGCCCATTAATCATGTGAGCGAGTTTTGAAATATTTCTGACCCCTCTCCCTTGGTAATACATGGTGATATTCAAAATTAAGCCCTCACTCCCCTCCGCCATCAAACATCACCTGTATTTTTAAAATTTACATGATAAAACAGTAAAAATAAAATCAATATTTTTTGAAAATGTTTGATTTTTTTAAAAATTAGTTAAAAAGTGAATACACACCTCCTTCCCCCACGTGATATTTCGAGATTTTTTGTCAAACCCCCTAAAAGCCTCGCGTGTTCAATGGACGCCGCCGAATTCAGACATTTTCTCAAAATTTTGAAATTGTTTTAGAAGTTTTAATTTTTTTTGATCTTCTAACAAAATACTGTCTGAAATTTTTTGAGTGTTTGTAAATTTTTGAAAATATTCGATTTTTTTAAAAATTTCGAAATATTCTCAACTTTTTGTATGTTGTATGTTTTGATTCTTTTTTATATTCTTCAAAATTTAGTTTTTTTTTTTTTTGAAAATGATGAAAAATTTCGAAAATTTGAATTTTTTGAAACTATTTTTTTTTTTTTTTTTTGAATTTCATCTGAAAACTTTCAAAATAACGAAATTTTCTGTAAAATCATTTTCTGCACACTGTCTACTCAAGCAAAATGTTTTTTGAATTAATTTAATCGGATAACCGTTTTTATACCCTTTGCGCTCCATTCCTCCGAAACGGCAAAATTGCCTTTTGCAAAAACGCCTCGCGATCGAGTACAAATCGAATGTTTCTTTCAATCATTCAAATCGGTTACTCCATACTGTCGAGAATGTCGAGGACATTTGTTCGAACCATATACTTGAATTTTAAAATTAACAGTCTTGGTACGGTCCAAAAAAATGACACAAAATGAGTACATATTATTAAAATCTATATAAAATATCTGATAATTTGATGTGCATAAGTCTAATGATCATTTTTGACTGCCAAAAATCATTTTTAATTTTTTTTTTCATTAAAACTTTATAACCACTGGACCTGCCTTCCCAAAAAATTTAACAGTTCTTCAATTAGTCAATGTAATAAAATGCTTTTAGAATTATTTAAATCGGACGCCCCGTTATCTCAACAACTGGATTGCAATTTTGGGCATTTTTTGCTCTGTATCTCCTAAACCCCCGGACCTACCTTGGCCAAAAACTAACCAGCACGTCTCATCAGTCAAAATCGAATGTTTTATGAATTATTCAAATCGGTTAATCCGTGTTCGCAAAATCCTTTATATTCACACATACATCAATTTTTTCTGAGGTATGCCAAAATGTTCAGAAACCTTTGAAACGTAAAGATATATAAAAATTTTCATATACCATTGCGATTACTCTAACTTACTCTATGGGAAGTTAATAATAAATAATTTACCTGATTTTTATCATTGCCTGTACTTTTAGGTGAGTTCATAGAGTTGTGCGGAAAGACTCCAGGAATGATCATGAACCAAATTAGCAATAAGACTGAAAACATCAACGAATGTGCAATGATGCCGACTATGTGCAAAAATGGAAAGTGTATCGATACTCCTGGAAGTTTTGAATGCGAATGTCCAAGAGGGTAAGTAAATCTTTAACTCGATCATGTGATCTCATACTAACGATGATATTTGTTCACAGATATTACTATGATGAATTGTCTCACCAGTGCACTGATGATAATGAGTGTCAACGTGTTGATAGTCCTTGTCAAGGAAACGCTATTTGTGTGAACCATCCAGGAAGCTTTGAATGCCAATGTCCTGAGGGTTACAAGTTTGGATCATCGTAAGTGACCAGAATATGACTTCTGTTTACTTATAAGCATAAACGTGTCTTTTCTCCTTTTTTAGACAATTTGATTGTGTGGACATAAACGAGTGTCACGATATGCACTATGATGTCTGCCAGAACGGAGAGTGTAAAAACTTACAAGGAAGCTTCCAGTGCATTTGCAATTACGGATTCACATTGACCGCCAACAGAGAAACCTGCATTGACATCAACGAATGTGTCCGACACAACAATGTTTGCAATAATGGCACCTGCATTAACTCCGTGGGCAGTTACAGATGTGAATGCTATCCAGGATTTAAGATCAGCTCGAACAACGATTGTGTTGGTAGGTTTAAAGTACACCAAGTCAATGAATTGAATTTAAATTATATTTATTACCTTTTCCAGATATTGACGAGTGTCATGCAATGCCGTCTTTGTGCAGAAATGGACGTTGTCGCAATACAATAGGATCTTTCAGGTGTGAATGTGCAACCGGTTACGTTTTGTCTCAAGATGGACATCATTGCAGAGATGTTGACGAATGTCGAGAGGTTTGTAATTTATAATGTTGATATTTATAGGTGTTATATCAACTCGGTACTTATAAATTGATAGTTGATTAATATATCCAATTTGCATACAAACTATGAAGGCTCTGGAACACATCTAGAGGTGTATAAATCAATATATACATTTATATATTTGATTTCCATACTTAATACAAAGAATAGGACACATCTAGTGATGTATAAATTAATATATACATTTAAATATCCAATTTGCATACAAACCACAAAGACTAGACCATATATCATGATGTATAAATCAATATATACATTTATATATCCAATTTCCATACTTACTGCAAAGACTAGGACACATTAAGGGATGTATAAATCAATATATACATTTATTTATTCAATTTCCATACTTAATACAAAGACTAAGACACATTTAGGCATGTATAAATCAATATATACATTTATATATCCAATTTCCATACAAACCACAAATACTAGACTATATATAATGATGTATAAATCAATATATACATTTATATATCCAATTTACATACAAACCACAAATACTAGACCATATATAATTATGTATAAATCAATACATACATTTATAAATTCGATATTCATACTTACTGCAAAGACTAGAATACATCTAGGGATGTATAAATCAATATATACATTCATATATTCGATTTGCATACAAATTACAAAGACTAGGGCACATCTAGTGATGTATAAATTAATATATACATTTATACATTTGATTTCCATACAAACTACAAAGACTAGGACACGCCTAGGAATGTATAGATCAATATATACATTCATATATTCAATTTTTGTACTTACTACAAAGAATAGGACACATCTAGTGATATATAAATATATACATTTATTTATATAGTGAATTCAATACATAAATTATTATTTGGAACAAAACTATTGATGATAGTCAATATATACATTATCATACTATTAATTACTTAATATATCATTTATATATTCGATTCATACAACTACAAAGACTTGGACACATGTATGATGTATAAATCAATATATACATTTATATATTCAATTTTTATACTTACTACAAACACTAGACCATATATAATGATATATAAATCAATATATACATTTTTACATTCAATTTTCATACAAATCACAAATACTAGACCATATATAATGATGTATAAATCAATATATACATTTATATATCCAATTTTCATACAAATCACAAATACTAGACCATATATAATGATGTATAAATCAATATATACATTTATATATCAAATTTACATACAAACCAAATACACTAGGCCATATATAATGATGTATAAATCAATATATACATTTATACATTCAGTTTACATACAAACTACAAAGACTAGGACACATCTAGGATGTATAAATCAATATATACATTTATATGCCGATTTTCATACAAACTACGAAGACTAGACCATATATAATGATGTATAAATCAATATATACATTTATATATCCAATATCCATAAAATCTACAAAGACTATAAACATCAAATAATGTATAAGTCAATATATACATTTATATTTCCAATTTTCATGCAAACTACAAAGACTATGCATTTATATATTTGATTTCTATACTCAATACAAAGACTAAGACACATTTAGGGATGTATAAATCAATATATACATTTATATATCCAATTTCCATACAAATCACGTACACTTGGCCATATATAATAATGTATAAATCAATATATACATTTATATATCCAATTTTCATACAAATCACGTACGCTAGACCATATATAATGATGTATAAATCAATATATACATTTATAACCATTTATAATATTTTTCGTTAATTTTGAAATTCGAAAATTTAAATTCGAATTTGGCGGTACTCGCGGACTGTCAAAGATGTAGAGAAACATAGTGAAGTGCGCTGCTAAAGAATTTATGTAAAAATAATGTGCATAGATAAATAAACATAAATGTGATAATGTGCATGGTGTAATATGTCTGCAATGTTACAAAACCAAGTTTTTTTTAATTATTTCAGTCAAAAAATACAATTAAAAATGTATTGTGCTCTTCAAAGGGTAAGTTTTTATAATATTTCTATCTATCCGGCTGTTTTAATTCTCTCGTTGTCACGGCAACGCGTCAAACCAAAACATATTTACCCGCGTCCATTTTCTTGAGCGTTTGACAGATAATTTTTATTTAGTTTTAACCCTATTTATTTATGTTTGTTTAAATTAAATTAATAAAACATGTACGCTTTGTACGAAAACGATATATTTGTGGACGATTACAATTTTCAATATTTATCGAAAGACGATTTGGCGCAGGCTATTAAAAAAGTTCGACGTAAACGTTTGGAAAAGTTGGAAGAGGAACGTTGGAAAGAATTTTGTAGGGAAAAGGAATTAAATAGTAACAGAGATAAAACACAGTTATATAATGTTGAGGATGAAGTCACAAAAGAAGAATTATATAGTGATGAAGTTACAAGAAAAAAGGAGTTACATAGTGAAGAGGTTAGAATTGCCCACGAAGATTTTTGTGCAAGAAAAGATTTAAATAGTGTTACAGGTGTACATAACGATGACAAGCTGGATTTGCAAGAGGTTTGTACAAAAATTTTGCAAATTGCTTTGGAAAAAACTGAAAATGCAGTTAGTACTTATGCAATGGCCATAGATTCAACGCAAACAGTCAACACTGATCAGGATGTTAAAAAAACAAGTTTAGAATCTTCAACAGTAAACAAAACTTTCCCAGAAACAAACAATTTAAATAAAACCAACACAAATTGTAACGAATACATTTCTAACGAAAAGCTTTATAATTCCGATGACTGTCTGTCCGCACACAAATTTGATGTTCCATTAACATCCAAATCCAGTTCCTTAAGTTGTGATTCCAATCCTCAGTTTTTAACGTTTGAAGATCCTTTATTCAAGAACAAATTAAAATCTGTACGTTCCAAAATCGGTTTACTCCTCCAAGAAGTTAATCTTCCTCGTACCATCTTAGAACCGAACAGCCCAGAAGAACAATTGAAATTACGTAAACGCGACCTGGAATTTTATTCAAGATTCTCCAGGAATTATTTATACGAACTGCAGAGACATATAACAAAGTTCGATAAGATTTCCAGTAAGAAGTATCAAGTTCTGGATAAAAATGTTAGTCAGAAAGTCTTAAGCGCACACCAGCTGGTTCTTCGTGGTCTTCAAGCTTATTTGAAACATGTACCAACATCTTTGGAAGAACGGGTACCTGATAGATTAAGAGATTTAGCAAAGAATTTTTTAAAAGTTACCAAATGTTGTATCAAACTAGGTATCATGGACCAGGATGAACTGCATAGCGATTGTCAACGTTTGTTTCAAAATGTAGACAACTATGCCAAAACTGAATTGCACGTACCAACTTTCGATTGCATTAAATTAAAACGTGTAGACAGTCACAAATCGCAACCTAAGAGCACTAAATCAGCAATGACTACGAGAGAACCGTTACTACTCACCGTATTACCAGAAACAATTAGGCACCAAGAAGAAGATGAACATGAAGAACTCTTTGCAAAGTATTAACGAACATCAGGTTTTGAAGCATAGATCTGCACCTGTGTCGAAAATGACAACAAATAGATCTATTTCGGCACATAGCAAACAAATGTCTTCAGGGAGATCGAACATTCCATTGGATGTTAATTTGAATTTGGAACCGAGCAGGAGTCAAATGAATTCGCCTTTGGCTGCTTTGTCGGAACAAAGTAGTGAGGGAGAAGTGGCTGCCAAAATTGGTAAGTAACCAACAAATAACTATAGTAAAATTATAGACATTGCAGTACATGGAGTGCTAGTCCTCATATGTTTTCCATTTTATATGAGCCGTTCAGTGCACACAGTGACTAACTCCAAAAAACAGATAGTGGAGAAAAGCGATGAAGTAATGCACATTGCTTTTAAAAATTCCTGTAATAATATAAGTTGGAAAATATAATGTAGAACGTATAAATACATATATAGCTTACATGTGACGGTATATAAGGTTAATTACAGTAAATAGTGAGTAAATAATTATAATTCAAGTTAAAGATTCGATATGACTTGTGGAGTTAATCAAGTTGTCAACTGAAAAAAAATAATAAACCTAATTCTTATATATTTGTGTTAAAGCATTTTCATAAAAATAAATGTTAACTGTTGTAATATATTATTTGTGATTAATCAGTAATTGTATAAATAATATTTTCTCTATCAGCTGTATTCTATTATGATTAGAATAATTTCTGTCAATTTTTCGTAGTGGGGGGAATGAATTTTAGCAAGTCCTTTATGTCTCTCAATTTTTCCTTTTTCAAAGTTCTAGCTTTATAATATAATATTGACTATTGTATATTATTCAAACATTTTGGTTAACCTGGTACAGACTTTCTTATATTAATAGCTTTAAAATACGTATCTTCATTATAGCTTATATAAGATTTCTAACTTTATCCAGCGTATTTTAAGCAAATTTACCGGACACTCTGTAATGGTTACTTTTCTGTTAGTGATTGTTCTAATGGCTTTGTTTTTATTATATTGTACCAATTATCTAGTGAAAAAATGTCTCGATTTTTTTTTGCACGTGACTCAATAACCTAGAGTCAATAGGTAAATAGCTATTTCCACTGACCAGAAATTTCATTTCAATTGACTTAGCTCTTATTTCCGTATTTTAAACAAGTTTCAATAAACTTAAGACAGTTTTAATATTTCTGTTTTGCCGGGTACACGAATTTTAGTATGTAAGTTTGTAACATCCTTGAGACTCTACAGTTTTTTGCCAAACAATCTTAGGGTTTATGTTTTTATTAAATTCTTATTTGTGATTCATGAAACCCGAAAACCGGTCCAGCCGGAACATATGCACTACAAAATGGAGTTAATCAAAATGTCTTCTGAAATAAATGACTTATTATTCAGAGGTCAAAAAATAATTATGTTTCACAGTGTTCATTTTAATTATTCCGAAAAGTCATTATTATCACTAACAGTTATGATTACACTGAGTACTTTCGCACTAATATCTCAGTTTTTTCAAAAAATGGAGTTAGTCGATGTGTGCACTGAGCGGCTCATATAGTGCTCAACTGTGACGTCACATGTCTGAGCAAACATTGCCGACGACAATCGCGTACTCTCCCGATTCATTAAATGTCATTGTTTTCTTCTGTATTTAGATAAGGAAGAAACATGCCCTAAAGTTGAGAACGAAAAAATCGAAAGCATTGCCCGGAATGTTGTTCAAGAAACAATGAAACCTTTTCTTAAAGACCTGACACTGATATTGGCACGCAACAAACTTTTATCAGCAAAAGAGGATGACAAACACCATCAAAAACCTGCAAGCTCAAAACCAGAATCCAAGTCGGCTAAAGAAACACTTTGCATAGGTGACAAGAACGCTAAACTGTTCTGCATCCAATCAATGGACGATACAGTAGAAAAACCATCAACAGATCTTCCTAAACAAACTCACAGGAGTCGACACAGATCAAAATCAGCCTTGGGCAAAAGATCATCATCCAAATTGCGTAAAAAGTCTCAAGCCGCCTTAAAAAAACGATCCAAATCAGGAGTCAACTCTCACGACTCCAAGGACCAGGATGGTGTTAAATTGATCAAGGTGCCCCAGAGGATGTTGAAGAACACATTGGCGTACAGGAAAAAGTTCCAAAACGCGAAACTGAACAACCCTTGTATAATAAAATTTGGGAGAAGCATCCTATAGAAGTCATCCAGACGGCAACTGAAGACGTCTTGCAGGAGGCTTTGCAAGGAATCATGGGTGAATTGCAGTTGGAGGATTTTATTGACCAGTATGATTCGGTTGGAGTTCTGTCCACCTTGAAGGAAATAAATAATTAAAATGATACATCAATCGGAATAAATTTGTGCTGTGATAGGAAATATATTTTTGTAAAAAATTAAGGTGTTTGTTAATTTCCTGTAGGGTGAGTTTTGTAATCGTTCAAAAATCGAAATTGAAAATTTTTTATATATAAGGTTGTCAAATATCTCCCTTCCGCCTTTTTGTATTATAAACCAAGAGCAAAAAAGCGGAAGGGAGATATTTGACAACCAATATAATATATATATATATATATATATATATATATATAATATAATATATAATAATATAATATATATATGAGTGAGTTCTTGAGGGCGATACATCAAACAAATTGTTTGATGTATCGCCCTCAAGAACTCACTCATATTTTCAACATCAAAATTAACTACTAAATCATATATATATATATATATATATATATATATATATATTATATATAAGGTTTGTCAAATATCTCCCCTTCCGCCTTTTTGTATTATAAACCAAGAGCAAAAAAGCGGAAGGGAGATATTTGACAACCTTATATATAAAATAATAATATAATAATAATATCTTTATACGTATCAGAGGTTTCTGAACATTTCGGCATACCTTAGAAAAATTGATGTCTGTGACCTTTTTTGTGTATAGCAAAAGAAATGCCTTTATTTTCCCCAGACTAGGTCTTTTGTCTGGGTATGTCAGACTCAATACCGACTAAATCCTCCGCTTTGCCCTTGCCTCTGGTTATGATTTAATTCGTGGGGGAAGGATCTAGAATGTTATCATTCTTGCACTGATTTTATACTTAGAAAATAGAAATCGAGTTTTTGAGAGAACGGAGCATCCGATTTGAATGATCCAAAAAACATTCAGTTCGTAATGACGGGGAAATTATTATTTATTAGTTTATTAGGTTATTAGTTTTTGGCAAAGGTAGGCCCAGCAGTTTCGGAGATACAGAGCTAGATGTTAAAAAATGACAGTTTTTGAGAGAACTAAGCGTCCGATTTAAATGATTAAAAGAACTTTCTGCTTGTTTCAGCAAAATAATTGCTTTTGATGATAAAAAATTATTACAATTATTTTTATTTTCCATAAAATATTTTTGTAATTTTGGATTGAAAATTCAAAAAATTACCAAGTTTAAGCACAGTCTAAGCACCGCTTTAGTACAAATGTTTAACCAAGTGCGTTTAGACTGTTTTTGTACTGGAGAAATTTTCCAATTTTGTGAAAACTATTAAAAAATGTGAAAATGCCGCCAAGCTAAGCACAGTGTAAGTGAAAATGTCGCACAGAATCATTTGCAAATGCGTTTAGACTGTGATTATTCGGGAGCATTTTTTCAATTTTGTGTAAAATTAGGCAACTATTTTTTTGAAATTGAATTCGAAATAAAATGACAATTGTTAATAGTTGATAGTAGATAAATTGATTTATTTATGATTTACATTTGATTTGCTCAGATATAACAAAAATAATTAAAGTTATAGTATTTGTAATAATATATTTGAAAACGTTTAGAATTTCTCGAATATTTCATTACGGTACGGGAAGTTCTAGCAATTTGCCTTCAGGCACGAAGCCATACACCACTAGTTTGATTTTGTATTTTTAATTTGCAAAAAATATTAAAAATAAACTCTACCTCATGCAAAACTTATTCAATGATTAAATTCATTTAACCATCTCTATCATTTATCACCAGATTCCCGGAACCTGTCAGAGTCCCGGCAAGTGTCAAAACGTGATGGGCTCCTACATCTGCACCTGTCCCTTAGGCTACAGGTTAAATGAACGTGGTCAATGCGAAGACATCGACGAATGTTACGAGAATCGTGACATTTGTGAGGCTGGACAATGTACTAATACCAAAGGAGGCTTCCAGTGCACCTGCCCACCGGGCTACGTTCTTAGTCAATCTGGGATGAAGTGCGAAGATTTTAGGGAAGACGAGTGTTATGACGGATGGTACAGGTAAGGGATGAAAAGAGATTTATAAATATTTATATATGTTAAAGAAGTTAGTTTTGATGTTGAGAAATATGAGTAAGTTCTTCAAGGGCATACATCAAATAAAAGGCAAAGATTTAGAAGTTAATCTTTAATTTTCCAAACGTTTCGACATAGTATTTATGTCATCATCAGTGGATATCAGTAGCTAGCGCAAGGCACATAATTTTGCACTATTATATATAAACCTAACTTGTTTTTTGTTTTTGTTGAACATAGTATAGCAAAATATTTGTGAAATATATAATATATTTTGCACGGAGAAATAGTTTTTGCGAGCGTTTCCGAGGCAGTCTTTTTTCTAAATCTTGCCTTTTATTTGATGTATGCCCTTGAACAACTTACTCATATTTATATATATATATATATATATATATATATATATATATATATTGTTGCGACCCAATGGTTTTAACTATAACTAATATATTACTAACTTCATCCCAGAACTGTTGTTTACATTGTATTAAGTTCATTTCGAGTACAAAAGTATTATAATCAAAATAGGACCAATGAACTTTTTCCAAATGCGTACGTGAGCCTTTGCGTACGACGCAGTAATTCCTATGAATTTCGATCGGGAAATCACATAATTCGCACCATACATATAAGGAAGCTACTGATCATATTCAAACCAAGGGAAGTCCCTGATT
>NW_020536999.1:7367935-7389958 GCF_003426905.1 Ctenocephalides felis
TCGAATTAAACTATCGTGTTTACATGAATGTCTCTAGATCTTTGCATACAAACATACATACCAGCGCCCTAGTGAATCCGCTATAAGGGGTTTACCTGTATTTTTATTCAATTTATATAATAGAAATAATTAATCGTAGATGAAAAGGTAGAAATAAAAGATTCTCTCATTACTACAAAATTCTAGGTATATTGGAACAATGCAAATAATTGAAAAAAATCGTGTACTTTCTTACGAAAGAGTAGTCATTTCAAACTCAATTATTAGGGTTAAAAATTAAAAAAAAAAACATATACCGTAATTACGTTACAGTATTCTATAGTCAACTTATTAACGCCAGAAACACCGCCGAATTTAAGAACAGTTGAAAATAAAAGATAAAACTATTTCAAGTCTACTTCTCGTAATTGCGGGATACTCACGGAATTACGTTCACTGGTTCAGTTGTGTGAACCTAATTGCCGGAGTCATGAAATTGACAATTTATTGACAAATATATGCTCGATTTAACTATAAAACTAATCTCTTATTATTACTGATTAAAAATTTCACACATTTGAATCGATTAAGCTTATCGAAATCGAATAAAAACCTTAAGCAATGGAACCGTCACATAACCTAACTCGCTAACAAGCAAGTACGAAATGGCAATCGGGTTACGACCGATGCTTTCAAAAGCTTTTTACGGCTTTAAAAAGTAATATTTAAATTCGAAAATCGTACTATTTTATTAGGATTCAAATTATAATTGATGTGCTATCGAATAAAATTATTATTTATTGACCGTTTTCTTATTTTGCGATCAAAATGAGAAACTCCCGTAATAATGTACTATCCCGGAATAGTGTACATTTACCTTAATCAAATTTGAATGTCTTTTTTTCAGATCGTAGAACATCAGCTTGCTACTTGAATTACGTTCCTGCTCTGGATAAATGTAGTGACATCATGTCTCAAGATGTGACCAAGGCTTCCTGCTGTTGTTCTGTTGGAAGAGCGTGGGGCAATTATTGTGAGCAGTGTCCACATCCAGGTATTTAACGTTTAGTAACACATTTGTGTTTAATAATCATATCGTATATATAAAATTCTTCTGTAATGATGTATGAAAAGATACTCCTCCTAAACGATTAGTCGGATTTTGATAAATCTTTCTGCTGCAGTTTGTTAAGGGAATTTTTTAGGATTTTGTGGTTATGAAATATAGTTAGATTGTAGAAATAAGTGGAAAAAATTACAAAAAATGAAAATATTTGAGACATTATTTGGCATTGAAAACAAATGAAAACTGTGCCAAAAATTTCAGTTTACTTATAATATTACTTAAACAATATCAGTATATCTGCATATATATAAAAATAAGTCGGGTTTTTCTTCCTGACGATATAAGCCCAGAACGCACGAACCGATTTCGACAATTTTGCATTCGCTGGAAAGGTCTCAGGCTCAAGGTTTATAGCTAAGACCATTAATGGTGCATGGCATCGTGCCTTAATGCAAATTCCTGGAACTTCACGCACCGTAATTAAAAATTCGAGTAATGACATTAGTGAGAATTATCAGAATTATGTTTGGTTCAGTCAACGAGTAATTCTTGACGCAAAGAATAATGATATACACGCACTGAATTTCACCATTCAATCAAAAATTGCTGGCGATTTGGTGACATACCAATGATTCCGACTGGTCTTTCGTTTGACTTCAAACGATTGCAATTTCCAGTTCACCTTGCGTTTGCAATGACAACTAACAAGTCCCAAGGTCAATCGCTTTAGTGTTTGCGGGATAAATTTTTAATAGATTTTTTAGAAAATCAATGTTTTTCACATGGGCAGTTATACGTTGCCTGTTCACAAGTTGGAAAACCATCCGCTTTGTTTGTGTTAACGTCAGACCAAAAAACAAAAAATGTGGTTTACCAAAGAGCACTTCAATGAAACGGATAATTTGCGGATTCACTTTCATTTACTTAGAGAAGTTCAACTAAAAAGCACTTCATTTTTGTAATTGAAATAAATTCATTACTGTTGTGTAATAAAATCAAATTTTTCCTTTTCAAATATAAAACAAACAAAAAATTTCTTCATCTTTCTCACGAAACTATCTGGTGGCAAAACGGAGTTCGTCGGGTTTGCTAGTTGTTTTATATAAAAGGAGTTTGTTTTCATAGCACATATTTGAACTCCTGCCAATTAGCCAATACAACTCTTTGAACTTCTTCTCTATCTGTTTTCTTTTCATTTTGATGTGCGTTGACCAGCTTAACTTTCTATCGAGATGAATCCCAAGGTATTTTACACTCTCATATTTCGGTATTTCTATGTTGTTTATTTTTACGCTTGGAGAAATAAATTTGTTCTATAAATTGTAGTGTATAATTTTATTTTATTGAACATATTTTAATATTTGTTTGTTTGATGGTTTTACGTGGCTGATTTGAATTTCACAGTATAATTAAAGAGTTAAGTGTGGATTCTGAGACTCTTCATTTTATTTAAAGCAGTTGTACATTTAAGATCACCCATATGGATGTATATATCAGTATATGTTAATAAAAAAATTAGAACTTTTGAATTCGGGTCTGTCGGGCCATCTAGTATATATATATATATATATATATATATATATATATATATTAATTGTTTAATATGAACAAAACAGCACTCAGATTTTTTTATCACAACTTTATTTTATTATTACAAACGTTTCGAGACTAGGTGTGCCTCATCATCAGTGTAATTTCAATAACAGTTATTTATTACTAAACATTCTTTTTAATATTTTATTTAAAACTAAATTTGGACTTTTTAATATAAGACATCAACTATACCTTGCATTGGCAAGTGACAATTGTTTTAATCAATGCTTGACACGGTACTGACTGACATGTGACATTTACAGAATTATTTGAAACAAAACTGAAGTATCTAACGGAGACAGGATGGGTAACATTAAAATGTAAACAAAGGAAGGCGCTCGCATACAAAAATCGATAAATATAAAAAAAAAAACAGATTAATTTATTGAAAAGAATAAGATAAATGAAAAAATTATAAATTATTAATGATGTTTATATAAGTGTCATGTAAAATCTTATATAAACTTATATAAACTTATATGAAAAACTTATATATACTTATAACTGAGTCAGTCGAGTTTGGTTGCTCGGTATGGGCGTGTTTCTCGCTTCACAATGATGCATTTCATAACTTTTAGTCAAATTAGTTTTCAAATCTTTTAGTTATTCATAATTTTTTCTAAAAAAATGTTTTTATCTAATATGTTATTAAGTTAATTTTTTAAAATAAATTTTTGTTGAGTGTTTTTGTCCTGTGTTGCTGAATGATGACACGCATCTTGTGTCGAAACGTATAAATAAAAGTTTTTATACTTTATACCTTTTTTATTTCGACGAATGGGCTGCTAGTTACTTTTGAAATATGTTTCAACGTCGAAAAAACTATCAATATATATATATATATATATATATATATATATATATATATATATATAATATATATCGATTCTTTCCCAGGTACTCCCGATTACGAGGCCCTCTGTCCAAGCGGCCCAGGCTACAAACCGAACCCAGTAACAGTCGTCCTGGAAGACATAAACGAATGCGACGAACACGAAGACATTTGCAAGAACGGACAATGCACCAACACCTTCGGCTCCTTCATGTGTTCCTGCAAAGAAGGATATAGGCGAGATGACCACAATTCCCAATGCGTCAACATTAACGAATGCTCTGAAGATCACAATCTGTGCGGAGTTGGTTTCTGTGTGGACGATGAGGGATCTTACCATTGTAGATGCCCAGAAGGATATATGGCCATCAGGAATGGAAGTAAGTAATAACTAGTGGTGTATGGCATCGTGCCTTAAGGCAAATTGCTGGAACTTCCCCCGTACCGTAATGTCAAATATTCGAGAAATTTTCAACGTTTTCAAATATATTATTACAAATATTCTGTAACTTTCATTATTTTTGCCATCTTGTTATATCTGTGAGCAAATCAAATGTAAATCATAAATCAATTTATCTCTCAATCGTCATTTCATTTCGAATTCAATTTAAAAAAAAAAATAGTTGCCTAATTTGCACAAAAGTGCAAAAAGTGCTCCCGTATAGTCACAGTCTAAACGCATTTGCAAATAATTCTGTGCGACATTTTCACTTATACTGTGCTTAGCTTGGCGGAATTTTCACATTTTTCAATAGTTTTGACAAAATTGAAACAGTGCTCCCCAGTACATGGACAGTCTAAACGCACTTGGGTGAACATTTGTACCAGAGTCGCGCTTAGACTGTGCTTAGCCTGGGTATTTTTTTTTGAATTTTCAATCCAAAATTACAAAAATATTTTTTAAAAAAATATCAATGTTTCTAACAATTTTTTCTGAAATAGAAAAAACTCTCATACTAGCGACCAAATTATGCTTAATTGTTTTGAAAGCCTGATATAATAATTCTAAGTTTTTTGTTCTTTAATTAGTGGTTTCTAGGGTTTAAAACTCTTTTTTTTAGTTTGAGTAGAGGAAGTTACTTCTTCTAGAAAAAATCACACTGATTTAAATTAATATATACACTAGTATAAAAATCTAAATTAATATATACAAAACCTTTCTGGGAACAGTGGGAACCATTGTAGACTGATAAGATATTAAATGCTATTGAACCGATATGATTTCAAGAATCAAAACGCTTTCATCTATCTTTTATATTTGGCTATATTTGTCATTTTTCCTTTATACAGTAAAAACAGACTTTTTTCACTAAAAAACCGGTTTTCGAATTCTATAATTTTTACCAAAAAACTGGTTTTTAAAACCGGTTTTTGAAAACCGACAAACCCTAATACGTATACAACGTTGATGCCGGTACGCATACAACGACAGATCTCTATTATACGAATCATTGGCACTCGACTCTTATCTTATCTTATCTGCCGTAACGCACTTCCGTTGCATTTGTACGGATTTACACCCTAGTCGCGCCTAAAGAAGTTTTACTTCAAAAAAGATAATACAATAAATGTTTTTATATTTTGCAGAAGAGTGTATGGATACCAGACGCGAACAATGTTACATGCACTATGATGATGGTGAATGTACCTCTCCGATGACCAGACCAGAGACCAAAAAAGTTTGCTGTTGCTCGATGGGCGAAGCCTGGGGCATCAATTGTGATCCATGTCCACAAAAAGGATCAGGTAATAAATAAAAAATAAATCATTTAACTGATTTATATCATTGTCTGTGCTTTTAGGTGAGTTCATAGAGTTGTGCGGAAAGACTCCAGGTATGATCATGAACCAGATTAGCAACAAGACTGAAAACATTAACGAATGTGCAATGATGCCTACTATGTGCAAGAATGGAAAGTGTATCGATACTCCTGGAAGTTTTGAATGCGAATGTCCAAGAGGGTAAGTAAATATACTAACTATACTAATAATACTAATAATATACATAATATCATACTAACGATGATATTTGTTCACAGATATTATTATGATGAATTGTCTCACCAGTGCACGGATGATAATGAATGTCAACGTGTTGATAGTCCTTGTCAAGGAAACGCTATCTGTGTGAACCATCCTGGAAGCTTTGAATGCCAATGTCCCGAAGGATACAAGTTTGGATCATCGTAAGTGATTAAAAAATAACTTTTTGTATACTTATAAGCAGGGCCGGTCCTGGGGTCCTTAGCGCCCGCATGCAACTTTTTTTCTAGCGCCCCCCCGCCCCTATTAATTTTCCCGTTTTAACAGTTTATCATTAAAATTATATAAATATTTACATATTTTTTAAAAATTAATTTTTAATTATTTTGGATTTAGTACACAAAAAGTTAGATATAATCTAGAAGCGTATAAAATATATTGATTTTAAATTTATTTATTTATATCGATATCAATAAATAAAACAATCCCTGTCATAATTTCACATTTTAGTAATATTCAATATGTTGTAAATTGGTTAAGGATGTAAGTTCGACTATCATAGCAAAGGAATTAATATTTTTGTTAGATTAAAGTTATAGAATTTAAGAAATGCATTTCAGAAATAGTATTTATTATTTTGATATGAAGATCTTGATATCAAAATAATAAATACTATTTCTGAAATGCATTTCTTAAATTCTATAACTTTAATTTAACAAAAATATTAAGTGAAATAAATAAATTGATTTTTAATTATTCTGGATTTAGCGCATAAAAAATTAGATATAATCTAAAAGCGTATAACATATATTGATTTTAAATTTATTTAGAAAATCGAGGCCATTCGGGGGTTGATTATAATCAAGTATTTTGAAATTTTCAATTATTTTTAACGTATGTGCAATATTAATATTTAAAAAAACTAGCATTTAAGTTTCAAATAATACTCGTATTTCATGTTGGATTTTTTAAATTTTAATTTAATTTGATTTTTCATTATTTACAATATCCAAAATTGCGTCGTAAACTTCTCCTTATTGATATCGTAAGAGCCGTCATATTCAGAGTATCAGCTTCTTGTTTTAAAGTTAAATTTTTATTTTTTTTAGAAGTATTGTTTAAAAATCAGTAAAAATGCAAAGAAATTACACATTTCTTGAACAATATTGAAAAAAAAACTTATTATATTTGATATGTATTATTTCTGTATAGTTAATAATTATTAAATTTAGAGTATGGACACCACTAGGTATAAAACAAGCTTCAAGATTTTCGTTCTAAAGTAAATTTTGCATCAATTTTTCATATTTGTTCCACGTATGTCTTCAATATTCAAAGTTCAACAGATGCGAAACATTTGCAACAAAAGCAAAAGTTACAATTCAATTTCTCATTTTCTAAGCACCGACTCCCCATTTTTTATAATTTGTTTATATTTTTTAACAAGTTCCGATTCAATTAAATCAGCTCGCAATTTTTCGTCAATAATGCCCAACAATTAATTTAATCTTTCGCAGGTTTGCGCTTATGGGGTTGAACACTAGATAATTTCTTTTTCGATTTCACGGTAACTTCAAACAAAGAAAAAATTGCG
Source organism: Ctenocephalides felis (assembly GCF_003426905.1). Classification (NCBI taxonomy): domain Eukaryota; kingdom Metazoa; phylum Arthropoda; class Insecta; order Siphonaptera; family Pulicidae; genus Ctenocephalides; species Ctenocephalides felis. The sequence goes on from NW_020536999.1 coordinate 7,374,983, forward strand.
AAACAGAGCTGTTATTTACTAATTTGCAGAATTATTAATCGGTTAATTGTTTTTACTGATATCACATTGCAAAATAAATATGCTTTTTGTGTCTCCGTATCCCTAGTTAAGTTAAATTATTTATTATAATTTATTAAGTATTCCAGATTTTAAATAAATAATTCTAGATTTTATATAAAAAATATAAATATTATATTATAAATTTAATTTCCGAAACTCGTTTTGGCGCCCCCTAAGGCTTGCGCCCGCATTTTTTGCATGCATCGCATGCAAGGCAGGACCGGCCCTGCTTATAAGCATAAACATGTCTTTTATCTTTTTTAGACAATTTAATTGTGTGGACATAAACGAGTGTCATGACATGCACTATGATGTCTGCCAAAATGGAGAGTGCAAAAACTTACAAGGAAGCTTCCAATGCATCTGCAATTACGGATTCACATTGACCGCCAACAGAGAAACCTGCATTGACATCAACGAATGTGTCCGACACAACAATGTTTGCAATAATGGCACTTGCATCAACTCTGTGGGTAGTTACAGATGTGAATGCTATCCAGGATTCAAGATCAGCTCAAACAACGATTGTGTTGGTATGTTGACAGTACTATTAGCAGTCAATGAATTGAATTTAAATCATATTTAATACCTTTCCCAGATATTGACGAGTGTCATGCAATGCCGTCTTTGTGCAGAAATGGACGTTGTCGCAATACAATAGGATCTTTCAGGTGTGAATGTGCAACTGGTTATGTTTTGTCTCAAGATGGACATCATTGCAGAGATGTTGACGAATGTCGAGAGGTTAGTAATAATTGATTATGTTAATATTTGTAGGTACTTATAAATTGATAGTTGATTAATATATCCAATTTGCATACAAACTATGAAGGCTCTGGAACACATCTAGAAGTGTATAAATTAATATATACATTTATATATTTGATTTCCATACTTAATACAAAGACTAGGATACATCTAGGGATGTATAAATCAATATATGCATTTATATATCCAATTTGCATACAAACCATAAACACTAGACCATATATAATGATGTATAAATCAATATATACATTTATATATCAAATTTACATACAAACCACAAAGACTAGACTATATATTAGGTTGTCAAATATCTCCCTTCCGCTATTTTGCTCTTGGTTTATAATACAAAAAGGCGGAAGGGAGATATTTGACAACCTTATATAATGAAGTATAAATCAATATATGCATTTATATATCCAATATACATACAAACCACAGACACTAGACTATATATAATGATGTATAAATCAATATATACATTTATATATCCAATTTACAAACAAACCACGTGCATTAGCCCATATATAATGATGTATAAATCAATATAAACATTTAAATATCCAATTTACATACAAATTGCAAATACTAGACCATATATAATGATGTATAAATCAATATATACATTTATATATTCGATTTCCATACAAACTACAATGACTAGGACACACCTAGGATTGTATAAATCAATATATACATTCATATATTCAATTTTCATACATACTACAAACACTAGGACACATCTAGGAATGTATAAATCAATATACATTCATATATTCAATTTTTGTACTTACTATAAAGAATAGGACACATCTAGTGATGTATAAATTAATCTATATATATATATATATATATATATATATATTTATATATTCGATTTCCATACAAACTACAAAGACTTGGACACATGTAGTGATGTATAAATCAATATATACATTTATAATTCAAATTTTCATACAAACTATGAAGACTAAGACACATCTAGTGATGTATAAATCAATATATACAATATACATGAATATATACAAATTACGATGTATCAAAACGTAATTCAATATGTATTAAATAGATACATATATTTATATACCATTTATAATATTTTTCGTTAATTTTGAAATTCAAAAATTTGAATTCGAATTTGGCGGTACTCGCGGACTGTCAAAGACGTAGAGAAACATAGTGAAGTGCGCTGCTAAAGAATTTATGTAAAAATAATGTTCATAGATAAATAAGCATAATTGTGATAATGTGCATGGTGCAATATGTCTGCAATGTTACAAAACCAAGTTTTTTTTAATTATTCCAGTCAAAAAATACAATTAAAAATGTATTGTGCTCTTCAAAGGGTAAGTTTTTATAATATTTCTATCCTAGGATTTCTATCTATCCGGCTGTTTTAATTCTCTCGTTGTCATGGCAACGCGTCAAACCAAAACATATTTACCCGCGTCCATTTTCTTGAGCGTTTGACAGATAATTTTTATTTAGTTTTAACCCTATTTATTTATTTTGTTTAATTTAAATTAATAAAACATGTACGCTTTGTACGAAAACGATATATTTGTGGACGATTACAATTTTCAATATTTATCGAAAGACGATTTGGCGCAGGCTATTAAAAAAGTTCGACGTAAACGTTTGGAAAAGTTGGAAGAGGAACGTTGGAAAGAATTTTGCAGGGAAAAGGAATTAAATAGTAATAGAGATAAAACACAGTTTTATAATGTTGAGGATGAAGTCACAAAAGAAGAATTATATAGTGATGAAGTTACAAGAAAAAAGGAGTTACATAGTGAAGAGGTTAGAATTGCCCACGAAGATTTTTGTGCAAGAAAAGATTTAAATAGTGTTACAGGTGTACATAACGATGACAAGCTGGATTTGCAAGAGGTTTGTACAAAAATTTTGCAAATTGCTTTGGAAAAAACTGAAAATGCAGTTAGTACTTATGCAATGGCCATAGATTCAACGCAAACAGTCAACACTGATCAGGATGTTAAAAAAACAAGTTTAGAATCTTCAACAGTAAACAAAACTTTCCCAGAAACAACAAATTTAAATAAAACCAACACAAATTGTAACGAATACATTTCTAACGAAAAGCTTTATAATTCCGATGACTGTCTGTCCGCACACAAATTTGATGTTCCATTAACATCCAAATCCAGTTCCTTAAGTTGTGATTCCAATCCTCAGTTTTTAACGTTTGAAGATCCTTTATTCAAGAACAAATTAAAATCTGTACGTTCCAAAATCGGTTTACTCCTCCAAGAAGTTAATCTTCCTCGTACCATCTTAGAACCGAACAGCCCAGAAGAACAATTGAAATTACGTAAACGCGACCTGGAATTTTATTCAAGATTCTCCAGGAATTATTTATACGAGCTGCAGAGACATATAACAAAATTCGATAAGATTTCCAGTAAGAAGTATCAAGTTCTGGATAAAAATGTTAGTCAGAAAGTCTTGAGCGCACACCAGCTGGTTCTCCGTGGTCTTCAAGCTTATTTGAAACACGTGCCAACATCTTTGGAAGAACGGGTACCTGATAGATTAAGAGATTTAGCAAAAAATTTTTTAAAAGTTACCAAATGTTGTATCAAACTCGGTATTTTGGACCAGGATGAACTGCATAGCGATTGTCAACGGTTGTTTCAAAATGTAGATAACTATGCCAAAACTGAATTGCATGTGCCAACTTTCGATTGCATCAAATTAAAACGTGTAGACAGTCACAAATCGCAACCTAAGAGCACCAAATCAGCAATGACTACGAGAACCAGTTACTACTCACCGTATTACCAGAAACAATTAAGCACCAAAAAAAAGATGAACATGAAGAACTCTTTGCAAAGTATTAACGAGCATCAGGTTTTGAAGCATAGATCTGCACCTGTGTCGAAAATGACAACAAATAGATCTATTTCGGCACATAGCAAACAAATGTCTTCAGGGAGATCGAACATTCCATTGGATGTTAATTTGAATTTGGAACCGAGCAGGAGTCAAATGAATTCGCCTTTGGCTGCTTTGTCGGAACAAAGTAGTGAGGGAGAAGTGGCTGCCAAAATTGGTAAGTAACCAACAAATAACTATAGTAAAATCATAGATATTACAGTACATGGACTGCTAGTAGGGTTTATACAAAAACCGACATTTCAGAAAACCGGTTTTCGATTTTTAATTTTACTAAAAAAACGATTTTAACCGGTTTTCGAATTTTACATAAAAACTAAATTTTTGCTCGAATATTCTGTAAATTATCCGCAAATTTTGTGTTGCTTAGAGCAGTATTTGAATGATTTTATTTATTGTTCAATTTATAGATAGTTAACAAAATTATATTAATTTTAATTAGTATAACTAAAAAATAATAGTTTATCTTGATTAAATACATTACATCTACATGTGTATAATATGTTCAGAATAGGGTTTATACAAAAACCGACATATCAGAAAACCGGTTTTCGAATTTTAATTTTACTAAAAAAAATCAGTTTTACCCGGTTTTCGAATTTTATATATAAAATATATTTTTGCTCGAATATTGTGTAATTTATCCGCAAATTTAGTGTAATTTAGAGCAGTATTTGACTGAATTTATTTATTGTTCAATTTTATATATAGTTAACAAAATTATATTAATTTTAATTAGTAGAACAAAACAATAATAGTTCATCTTTGAAAATAACTTTGAAAATAATTATTCGTTATTCATGCATCATTTTCACATATAAGAATAAAAATATTTTTATGATAGTGAAAGGAAAGCTTTCGAATAAATAAAAATAATGCATTTTTAAATAAAAAAATGCATTAAATTAAAAAAAAAATTAGATACATGTTGATACACACTTATTAATATCAATTTTAGTTTTAAAAGCAATTAAGCTAAACTCGCGTATTGTCTGTTCCGAACAATTTTAATTAATTAATTTTAAACACTCTAATTGTTTTTTTTGTTTAATAAAATATGATTTCAAAAAACTGAGAACGTCTATCGAATTGCTACTTAGACGTGTTGTTTACTCACAAAATTTACTTTAATTTGTGACTTCTAGGGTTTAAAACTTTTTTTTTCAAGTTTGAGTAGAGGAAGTTACTTTTTCAAGAAGAAGTCGCACTGATTTAAATTAATAAATACACTGGTATAAAAATTTAAATTAATATATACAAAACCATTTCTGGGAATCATTGCAGACTGATAAGATATCAAAAGCTATTGAACCGATATGATTTCAAGAATCAAAACGCTTTCATTTATCTTTTATATTTGGCTATATTTTCCTTTATACAGTGAAAACCGACTTTTTTCACTAAAAAACCGGGGTTTTCGAATTCCATAATTTTCGCCAAAAAAACGGTTTTTAAAACCGGTTTTTGAAAACCGACAAACCCTAACTGCTAGTCCCCATATGTTAAGAGACTGTGACGTCACATGTCTGAGCGAACATTGCCGACGATAATCGCGTACTCTCCCGATCCATTAAATGTCATTTTTTTCTGTATTTAGATAAGGAAGAAACATGCCCTAAAGTTGAGAACGAAAAAATCGAAAGCATCGCCCGGAATGTTGTTCAAGAAACAATGAAACCTTTCCTTAAAGACTTGACACTGATATTGGCACGCAACAAACTTCTATCAGCAAAAGAGGATGACAAACACCATCAAAAACCTGCAAGTCCAAAACCAGAAACCAAGTCTGTTAAAGAAACACTTTGCATAGGTGACAAGAACGCTAAACTGTTCTGCATCCAATCAATGGACGATACAGTAGAAAAACCATCAACAGATCTCCCTAAACAAACCCACCGGAGTCGACATAGATCAAAATCAGCCTTGGGCAAAAGATCAACATCCAAATTACGAAAAAAGTCTCAAGCCGCCTTAAAAAAACGATCAAAATCAGGAGTCAACCCCCACGACTCCAAGGACCAGGATGGTGTTAAACTTATCAAGGTGCCCCAGAGGATGTTGAAGAACACATTGGCGTACAGGAAAAAGTTCCAAAACGCGAAACTGAACAACCCTTTGTATAATAAAATTTGGGAGAAGCATCCTATAGAAGTCATCCAGACGGCAACTGAAGACGTTTTGCAGGAGGCTTTGCAAGGAATCATGGGCGAATTGCAGTTGGAGGATTTATTGACCAGTATGATTCGGTTGGAGTTCTGTCCACCTTGAAGGAAATAAATAATTAAAATGATACATCAATCGGAATAAATTTGTGCTGTGATAGGAAATATATATTTTGTAAAAAATTAAGGTGTTTGTTAATTTCCTGTAGGGTGAGTTATTGTAATCGTTCAAAAATCGAAATTGAAAATTTTTATATATAAGGTTGTCAAATATCTCCCTTCCGCCTTTTTGTATTATAAACCAAGAGCAAAAAAGCGGAAGGGAGATATTTGACAACCTCATATATAAAATAATAATATAACTAGCTGTAAGTGGAATTCTGTCTTGAGGCAATTATGGCATCGTGCCTTAAGGCAAATTGCTGGAACTTCCCGTACCGTAACGAAATGTTTAAGGAATACTGAATGTTTTCAAATAGATTATTATAAATATTGTAACATTGTCTAATATTTATAAGAATTATATAAACTGAATTGCAGAGTTGAAATTATTTATAAAGTATATTAGAACTAATAGTCAGAATTAAAAATAAAATCTGAAATATTTTCGATATACAAAAAACTAAAAAAAAAAAAAAAAAGTTGGAACAAAATTTTTTTTCCAAAATCAATTATTTTGTTAAGACAAGCAGAAAGTTCTTTGAATCATTTAAATCGGACGCTTAGTTCTCTCAAAAACTGCCATTTTTTACATATTTAGCTCCGTATCTTCAAAATGGCTGGGCCTGCCTTTGCCAAAAACTAATAAACACTTCTCCTAATCATTACTAATTGAATGTTTTTTAGATGATTCAAATCGGATACTCCGTTCTCTCAAAAATTCGATTTCTATTTTCTGCACTCTTTGCTCCGTATCTCCGAAACGGCTGGACCTGCCTTTGCCAAAAACTAATCAGCTCTTTTCCCTATCAATAGGAATCGAATGTTTTTTGAACCATTCAAATCGGTTGATCCGTGCGCCCTAAAACGTGACTGGAAATTTGTATCCATACATACATACACACACACACATACACACACACACATCCATTTTTTCTGAGGTATGCCAAAACGTTCAGAAACCTTCAAAACGTCTAGAAATGTAAAAATTTTCAATTCCGATTTTGGCCCATTACAATAACTTACCCTACGGGAAGTTAATAATAATATCTTTATACGTATCAGAGGTTTCTGAACATTTCGGCATACCTTAGAAAAATTGATGTGCGTGTACCTTTTTTGTGTATAGCAAAGGAAATGCCTTTATTATTCCCAGACTAGGTCTTTTGTTTGGGTATGTCAGACTCAATACTGACTAAATCCTTGCCCTTGCCTCTGGTTAGGCATTACTTCGTGGGGGGAGGATCTAGAATGTTATCATTCTTGCACTGATTTTATACTTACGTTTTAAATGAGCGAAGTCCCATTCGCCTTTCCTCTTTCCATAGATGTTCAATTTTTCATCTACGTTTTCGAGCGCACGGATCAACCGATTTGAATGGTTTAAAAAACATTCGATTCCTATTGATAAGGAGATGTGCTGATTAGTTTTTGGCAAAGGCAGGTCCAGCCGTTACGGAGATACAGAGCAAAGAGTGCAGAAAATAGAAATTCAGTTTTTGAGAGAACGCAGCGTCCGATTTTTGAATGATCCAAAAAACATTCAGTTCGTAATGACGGGGAAATTATTATTTATTAGTTTATTAGGTTATTAGTTTTTGGCAAAGGTAGGCCCAGCGGTTTCGGAGATACAGAGCTAGATGTTAAAAAATGACAGTTTTTGAGAGAACTATAAGCGTCCGATTTAAATGATTCAAAGAACTTTCTGCTTGTTTCAACAAAATAATTGCTATCGGAAAAAAAAATTTGTTTCTAATTTCTTTTTCAAAAAATATTTTTGTAAATTTGGATTAAAAATTCAAAAAATTACCCAGGCTAGGCATAGTCTAAGCGCCACTTTGGTACAAATGTTTACTCAAGTGCGTTTAGACTGTTTATGTAGGAGCAAGCACTTTTCCAATTTTGTGAAAAATATTGAAAAATGCGAAAATGCCGCCAAGCTAAGCACAGTATAAGTGAAAATGTCCACAGAATTATTTGCAAATGACCCTGCCGGAGCATTACTTTTTTTTGAAATTGAATTCGAAATGAAATGACGATTGTTAATGTTCTGGAGATAAATTGATTTATGATTTACATTTGATTTGCTAGGATTAACAAGATAGCAGAAATAATGAAAGTTATAGTATTTGTAATATTATATTTGAAAACGTTTAAAATTTCTCGAATATTTCATTACGATACCAGAAGTTCCAGCAATTTGCCTTAAGGCACGATGCCATACACCATTTGTTATTATTATTATTATTATTATTATCATTATCATTATTATTATTAAGTATTTTTACGATATAAGTATTTATCAATTTTGTGTCAATTTTTTTGGGTTCCGTACCAAGAATTTTATTTTGAAGTTCATTTATATGGTTCAAAGAAATGTCCTCGATATTTTCGTCAGTATGGAATAACCAATTTGAATGATTGATAAAACATTCGGTTCGTACTCGATCGCGAGGCATACTTGAAAAAGGCACGTCTAGACGTTTCGGAGGTATGGAGCGCAAAGGGTGTAAAATGATTATGCAGTTTTTGAGAGAACAGATCATCCGATTAGATTAATTCAAAAAACATTTTGCTCGAGTAGACGATGTGCAAAAATGCTTTATAAATATCAAAATATAATTTTTAAATATCAATTATAAAATATCAAAATTAAAAAAAAAATCGATTTCTTACAAAAATTTGAGAATATTTTGAAATTTTCGAAAAAAAATCGAATATTTTTAAAGAATTCCGAATTCCCAAAAAATTTCAAAATCAAAAAATTCAAATTTAAAAAAAAAACTAGTGGAGTGTATGGCATCGTGCCTTAAGGCAAATTGCTGGAACTTCCCGTACCGTAACGAAATGATCGAGGAATACTGAATGTTTTCAAATAGATTTTTATTAATATTTGTAACATTGTCTAATATTTATAGGAATTATATAAACTGAATTGCACAGTTGAAATTATTTGTTTAAAGTATATTAGAACTATAGTCAGAATTAAAAAAAAAAATTGAATTATTTTCGATAAACAAATTTTTTTTTTGAAAAAAATTTGAAACAAATTTTTTTTCCAAAATTAATTATTTTGTTAAGACAAGCAGAAAGTTCTTTGAATCATTTAAATCGGACGCTTAGTTCTCTCAAAAACTGCCATTTTTTACACATTTAGCTCCGTATCTTCTAAATGGCTGGGCCTGCCTTTGCCAAAATGTAGTAAACTTTTCTCCCAATCATTACTAATTAAATGTTTTTTTAGATCATTCGAATCCGATGCTCCGTTCTCTCAAAAACTCGTTTTCTATTTTCTGCACTCTTTGCTCTTTATCTCCGTAACAGCTGGACCTGCCTTTGCCAAAAACTAATCAGTACATCTCCCTATCAATAGAAATCGAATGTTTTTTGAACCATTCAAATCGGTTGATCCGTGCGCCCGTAAACGTGGACGAAAAAAATGCGGACATACAAAACACACACACACACACACCAATTTTTTCTGAGGTATGCCAAAATGTTCAGAGACTTCAAAACGTCGAGAAATGCAAAAATTTCATTTTTGATTTTCGGCCCATTACTATAGTAAAGTTAAAAATTCGGCCGAAGTTAAAAATTCAAAGTATAATAAAAAATCGAAATATGAAGAAAAAATCCAAAAAAGTCGATTGTTTTTCAAAGTTTTCAATAAATTCTAAAAGTTTTTCAAAAACTTTAATTTTCAGTACCAAAAGTTACAGCTATTTGCCTTGAGGCACTGCGCCATGCACCACCAGTACATTTTTAATCTCCAAAAAATTTAAAACTAATTTACCCTGAAGTTTTAGATACAAAATTTATTCGACAATTTCTGGAGCATAGATCAACCTCGAATTCAACCCTCAACCATGAATTTAAATCTCTATTTCTATCAATTATCCCCAGATTCCCGGAACCTGTCAGAGCCCCGGCAAGTGCCAAAACGTGATGGGCTCCTACATTTGCACCTGTCCCCTGGGCTACAGGTTAAATGAACGTGGTCAATGCGAAGACATCGACGAATGTTACGAGAATCGTGACATTTGTGAGGCTGGACAATGTACTAATACCAAAGGAGGCTTCCAGTGCACCTGCCCACCGGGCTACGTTCTTAGTCAATCTGGGATGAAGTGCGAAGATTTTAGGGAAGACGAGTGTTATGACGGATGGTACAGGTAAGGGATGAAAAGAGATTTATAAATATTTATATATGTTAAAGAAGTTAGTTTTGATGTTGAGAAATATGAGTAAGTTCTTCAAGGGCATACATCAAATAAAAGGCAAAGATTTAGAAGTTAATCTTTAATTTTTCCAAACGTTTCGACATAGTATTTTATGTCATCATCAGTGGATATCAGTAGCTAGCGCAAGGCACATAATTTTGCACTATTATATATACACTAACTTGTTTTTTGTTTTTGTTGAACATAGTATAGCAAAATATTTGTGAAATATATAATATATTTTGCACGGAGAAAGTAGTTTTTGCGAGCGTTTCCGAGGCAGTCTTTTCTAAATCTTTGCCTTTTATTTGATGTATGCCCTTGAACAACTTACTCATATTTATATATATATATATATATATATATATATATATATTGTTGCGACCCAATGGTTTAACTATAACTAATATATTACTAACTTCATCCCAAGAACTGTTGTTACATTGTATTAAGTCATTTCGAGTAACAAAAGTATTATAATCAAAATAGGACCAATGAACTTTTTCCAAATGCGTACGTGAGCCTTTGCGTACGACGCAGTAATTCCTATGAATTTCGATCGGGAAATCACATAATTCGCACTCATACATATAAGGAAGCTACTGATCATATTCAAAACCAAGGGAAGTCCCTGATTATTAAATGAGAAGGCTATATAAAGCCGAAATGGAATTTTAAGTTGTTCAGTTGTGTAATTTTCGTATAGATGACGACATCTCAGAGTATTAATGAACGGGAAAATAAAAGTATACATGAAGAATATTGTGTTTAATTTGAATTTATTATGATATTACAATAACATCTAACGAAATTGGTTGATGAAGAGAAGAGCTAATCGGCGCCCAACAATATATATATATATATATATATATACGAGAATTTTCGTTTTTTCAAAAAAATATTTATTTATTCGTCTACATTAATGTGGTCCCCTTCAAAGTAGTCCCCCCCAGATATAATACACTTATGCCAGCGTTTTTTCCAATTTTCGAAGCACCCTTGATATTCACTTTTTGATATGTCCTTGAGCACTCTCGGCGATTTTCTTCAATCGAGGAAAACCGCCGTCCTTTCATGGGTCTCTTCAACTTTGGGAATAGGAAAAAGTCACACGGAGCCATATCTGGTGAATTTTTGCACTTTGCAACACTTTATTTCATTTTTTACGCAAAATTTAATACAAATTCTTTGACTTTTCAATTCTTCCATTGTAAAAATCGCCGAGCTCAGAAAAACACGTCGAACCTTAGCGACTACCACAGACAAAGTAAACAGTGAATATAGCTGAAAATTTCATCATACTTTAGGGGCATGTATACCAACACAATAAAAAAAAAATTTTGACAATCAGACACTCCAGACCCGCGAAATTTAATTATTAGTAATTCCGGGTACTTTTTGAACAGACCTCGTATATATATATATATATATATATTTGTAATATTTTTGCAGCCCAACCGTCGAATTAAAAAAAAGGATTAAATAACAATATTATTTATTCCATTAAACGTTTCGACACTTGATGTGTGTCATCGTTTCTTGATGTGTGTCAAAAAATTTCGTAAATTTGAAAATGTTCAAAAAAAATCAAAATTTTCAAAAGTTTTAAAAAAATCTGACAGTGCCCACAATGCAATGGTACCAATAACATTAAATATAGGAGGGCAATATGTGCTCCTCCTATTTCTCGTTTGTTAATATAATAGTATTTTATTATTTTACACAAATTTAGTGTTCAATTAATTTTACATCATAATTAATGTTTTCTGTTTTTCCTGGTTTGATTACTGAATAATGACACACATCAAGTGTCGAAACGTTTTTTAATGGAATAAATTTATTTAATCCTTTTTTTTAATTCGACGGTTGGGCTGCAAAAATATTTCAAATATGTATCAACGTCGACAAAACTATCATATATATATATATATATACCAACTGACCCGGCAAACGTTGTTTTGCTAAGTAAGGTATATTCTAAACAATTTCTAGAGAATCAAAAAAATTAAAGCTTTAAGTGTATAAGGATGTGTTGTTTGAATGCTATATGCAATGAGGTATTATAAAAACAATAAAGTCCATCAGTTTGTCTATATTTTGCCACAAACAAACTCAGGGGCGTAGCATGCCTTGGCGGGGCTCCGTATCAAAATTTGTTTCTAGGCCCCCTCAAGAAGAAAGTTTTTTTCACAAAATATAGAAATACATAGTATTAAAACAATATTTACTTATCATTCTAATTATTTATCTATCTAATTTTCTCTAATTTTCGGAATATTTTACAAATGATTCCAGATATTTTTTCACTCTCCTTGCTTTTTTTTTTTGAAAGATTCTAAGTAAGTCGGACTTAGTGATCTTTAAATTTTATAAAGTTTCTGTCTCTAGGAACATACAGGTCTGGTAGACATTTCTGTCTTAAAGTATTTACGTAATTTTTACTTAGTTTTAATTTTAATTTTTTTTAAGCAGTTGCCATTTAACTGTAAATTGTAATTAAGGGCCAAGAAAAAATGCATACTGTTATTTCGTTGAGAAAACTGGATGCAAGCCTGTTGCATCTATCATTGTACCTTAATGAAATAAATTTCTTAGATTTTTGTATTCAAACCTATTTCTAGAACTATCAATGGGTCATGATCATATGAGACATTTTACAATATTTCTTTACAGTAATTCAGTCGACAGTTTTCCGGAAACGTTTATTAATTCTCGATTTCAAAAAGACAAATGTTACTACTTAGTAAGTTTGAAGTTTCGATTTCAAAAAGACAAATGTTACTACTTAGTACGTTTGACATTTGACGTATTAGCCACCGTCCGTTGTTTTATTCAAATTACGCTTCTACAAAAATTTTCAAATTAAAAATGTAAAGTTTGTACGCGATTTTGAAATAATATCTCACCTTTCCGATCATCTCTGGATTGGCACGAATTTTTCAAGACTAAGACTGGCCAAATCGGTTTAGCCGTTTTCGAGTTTAAACGGATAATTTAAACTAATTAAATAATAAAAATTTTTGTTCTTCTAGCAATATCTGTTCAGCTCCCAGACGCAAAGATTTAACGATGAAACAGTGCTGCTGTTCTCAAGGAGCTGCCTGGGGAAGAACTTGCTCAAAATGTCCAGATTATGGAACTGGTAAATATTAATATATATTACTAGTAACTGAAGTTTTTTTATGTGTAATTATTATTTTTCTGCAGTGGAGTTCGACAGACTCTGTCCAGAAGGTGTCGGAAGATCAGACTCCGGAGTCGATTTGGATGAATGTGCTCTAAATCCTGGAGTTTGCCAAGGTGGAACTTGTATCAACACCGATGGATCCTTCAGATGCGAATGTCCGATGGGATATATTTTAGACTCAACAGGTAAGAAGTAAATAGATAGAAAATTATTTTACCAATTCAACTATCCATTTTGTTCCCAGGTAAAAAATGTATTGACGACAATGAATGCTATACGAACCAAAACATTTGTGGAAATGGCACTTGCAGTAATGTTGATGGTGGTTTTGAATGCTCTTGTGCTCAAGGATTTGCTCCAGGACCTATGCAGGTGATAAAAGACACAAAAGCACTCGAGTTATGTAATTATATATTGCTAATATTTTTATTATTTTTAAGGTTTGTGAGGATATTAACGAGTGCGCAGAAATGGGCAGCATGTGTGCTTTCCGTTGTCACAATGTTCCAGGTTCCTTCAGATGTATCTGTCCTTACGGTTACACCTTGTCACCTGATGGAAGACATTGTTCTGGTGAGTAGATAGAAGAAAGCTTCAAGTTGTGTGGAAAAATATCTCTTCATGTTACTTTTTGTTTTAGATGTGGATGAATGTGTGACGCCCGCGAATAATTGCAAATACCAGTGCAAAAATCTTATTGGTAGCTTCCAGTGTATATGTCCTGAGGGCTATGCCAAGGTATAGTATGAAAATCTTTTTTTATTATTATTACTACAACAGCAATCAGAACTTTTTCTATCTATATGTTCTATAACCTGTTTGGTTTAACGCTTATGATCTAAGTTATTATTATGAGAGGCAACCCATCGGTTCACACATTCTCCTATGTGTGGATTTATTATACATTAACTCTTACATCTAATAGTTTACATATGATTGAGTGATGCAACTATGTCCACGAAGGACGATTTCCACTTGTAGTTATATTATGATCTATAACCACAAGTTGAAATTTGACATCAAAGTTGTCTGATGTCGGACTACGGTGGTAGCGGGAATCGAACTGACGAACCTGGGACTAGTTGCTGCTAGCCCACGTTCTAACCGATATCGCCACCGCTGGCCCAATAAAAATCTTGATTGCACAAATTTGTAAGGCTAACAAGTTCTATTTATTCTATTTCCAGGTCAATAACACGGATGAGTGTGTGGACATCAACGAGTGTGCCATCTCTTCCGAAGTTTGTAAGAATGGTCGTTGCATCAACACGGATGGCAGCTTTGTTTGTGAATGCGATGATGGATTTGAACAGAACGAGGATGGAACCGGATGTGTTGGTAAGAAAACTGCCACAGCCATTTTTTTTTATAATATTTAGATTTTTTTCAACCCCTCCCTCGCCCACTTGATATTTCGTGATTTTTTTTTATCAAAACCCCTCTCCTCCTAAAAGCCTCACGTGATTAACGACATATCTGATACTATTAGCTGTCCATATTTATTATT
>NW_020536999.1:7390958-7413682 GCF_003426905.1 Ctenocephalides felis
TTTTTTGTGAAATGTCAAATTTTTGTTTATGATTAATTTAAATTCAATATGTCGCTTTTTTATTGTGATCTCTGATCTATAAGGTTTTCATGAGTTTTGGTTTCCGAAATAATTTGGTAAGCTAATCAAATAAATATAAATTGTAAAACTATTTATATAATTATTTTCATAACTATTGACAAACGTTTTTCATGTCAACATTTATTTAAATTTATAAACATTTATTTTTAATTATTAAGATTTAAAACTATAAATTTTGATTTTGAATATAGCATTTCATCTAATTTGGATATATATGTTGGATATATCTATATATGTACATGTTTTTGAATTATATTATTCATTATTAGGTTGTCAAATATCTCCCTTCCGCTTTTTTGCTCTTGGTTTATAATACAAAAAGGCGGAAGGGAGATATTTGACAACCTTATATTTTTTGAACTGCCAAATTTTTTTCTCAAAAATCATAAATCTTTTTTTCTCGAATTTTCCATAAATTTTGACATTTGTCATTTTAGTGTTTTGTTTTTTTTGCCCTTTTCTGTCAAAATTTTTAGAAATTTATAAACATTATATATTTATATTTTAAATTTACTTTTCAAAATTTCCTACAACCTAAGTTGGATATATATGCACACGATGAGACAATAAAATTTAAAATCGGTTCAGTAGTTTGGGCGTCCATCGCGAACCAACATCGTGACACGAGATTTATATATTAGGTTGTCAAATATCTCCCTTCCGCTTTTTTGCTCTTGGTTTATAATACAAAAAGGCGAAAGGGAGATATTTGACAACCTTATATATATATATATATATATATATATATATATTTCTATTATTTGTTTCTAGATATCAACGAATGTGAAAATGCCCACTCGCCCTGCAAGAACAACGCCATGTGCCAGAACACTGAGGGTTCCTACGTCTGTTCCTGTCCACCAGGTTACTTGCTCAATCCTGACGGAGTGTCCTGTCGTGACCTGGACGAATGTGCAACCGGCAGACATGTCTGTCAACACGAATGTATCAACACTGAAGGATCTTACACTTGTGCATGCCCGAAAGGATATAATCAACAAGGAGACCATTGCACCGGTATGAAAAAAAATTTGGTTTACCTTATTGACATGATGGTAATCAGATTGAATTAAGATGATTGTTGTTTTTTTAGATATTAATGAATGTGCGGAAGAGACTGGAAATTGTCCAAAACCAGGAACTTGCATCAACACTCTGGGAAGTTTCAAGTGTATCTGTCCGAGAGGATTTAAATTGGATCATTCGGGTTCATTCTGTGTTGATCAGGACGAGTGTTCGGATGATGGCAAATGCGAGCATGGTTGTCAGAATTTGGTCGGAGGATATAAATGTGGATGTCCTGAAGGTAAGGAAATGGACAATATTAAGGAACTTTTCATACTAAATATTGTCGAAAGCCAGCCATGTGGTTGCTGTGCAGTCAGGCATATGTTTCTAATGTCAAAAAAACGATCTTAGATAACAGGGTTCTGACCCAGCTTCATAACATACGAGTGACGTTGCAGTTTATGTGTAAAAAACCTGAATGCACAACAAATACATGACATTTTGACAGTATTCAGTATCATTCAGTAGCATAATGCATGCAAGTTGGAGCGTAACATGGCCTTGCTATAACATTTTTTTGTCATGCGGCAGAATTCGTTCTTTAGTTTATGTTTTTTTTAACTTCCCAAAAGAGAACTTTATGTTTTCATCAAAAAATCCGATTCGCTAATTTTATGTTTTCTCGACGTTTCAAGCCATTCTGAATCGAATGAGACCAAAATTCGGAAAAAGTATGTGTGTGTATGTGTGTGCGTGTATGTGAACAGATTTTTTGCTGTAAATCGACCTTTTCTCCCAAACGGATGGACCGATTTCAAAAATTTAAACGCCGATCGATGTATCTCGATGAGGACTAGCGTTTCTGAGTTTTGTGCGACGATCGGCCGGGCCGTTTCTTTGTAAATCGCAGAAAAGCAAAAAAAATTTTCGTCCACGTTTTAGGCCACAATTCTGAATCGATATTGAAAATTCAAAACCATTCGATAGATATTGATTGAGAATCGTGCTGATTAGTTTTTGGTAAAGATCGGCCGGGCCGTTTTCTTGTAATAGTTAAAAAAAAAAAAATCGACGATTTTTATGATTTTTTTTTGGCGGTAGATACCATAGTCTTCTAGATCATAATAAAAATATTACGGCCCTCCGACAAGCCGTTTAATTTTGAAAATTCTTTAAAGTTTGCAAAAATTAGTATCGTTTTTTTGGCATTTGTCAAAATTAGAACTTTCATCGACGTTTTCTCAAAAACGCCTGAACCGATTTCAGAAATTTAAAAGCCTTTTGATGTATCTCAATGAAGACTATCGTTTGTCAGTTTTGTAAGACGGTCTGCCGAGCCGTTTCTTTGTAATTTGAAAAAAAGTGTTAAACTTTTCGTCCACATTTTAGCCCATTCTACCGAGACGATTTTAAAAAATCAAAAACTGTTCGAAAGATATTAGTTGGGAATGATACTGATTAGTTTTAGGTGAAAATCTACCGAGCCGTTTTCTTGTAATTAACTGTTGCAAAAAAAATTGAAACTGATTTTTATGGAACTTTTTTTGCCGATATATATCATGGTCTTATAGAACTTACTGAAATGTTACGGCCTTAGAAGTAATTTAATTTTAAAAATTCATCAAAGTTTGAAAAAATGAGTATAGTTTTGTTGACGTTTGTTAAAATTAAAAATAGACAATTTACTTGGTATACGATAGAGTACTTGATCTTAATGAACATACTAAACCAATAAAGTCCTACGGAAACTGGTTCAATTATAAAAATTATTGATTTTTGAAAATTTGCTTTTAGAAAATACTCCAAGTGAACGTGTTCGTTCGTTTTTAATTATGTGTAATAAATCCACTCGGAATACTTTTAATGACTCATAAATTAATTTATATTTTATTAATTAAGTCAATTATTTACACATATCGGGAAGTTCATGTCACTTGCCTCAAGGCAAAATACCAATACCAACTAGTTTATTCATTTTATTATTCTAATATTTTACTACAGGTTTTGTCCAGCACTACTACTACAACCAGTGCGTGGACGAGAACGAATGTGCCAATAATCCTTGCGGAGATTCTGGAAATTGCTTCAACACCATCGGCAGTTACAGATGTGGTTGTCCTGATGGATATCAGTTTGATAACTCTTTGCAAGTCTGCGTACAGGTACAGTAACAGACTTAGGTCAATTTATTCCGGTTTGCTTGTTTTTATTTTACTTATTTCTAGTTTTATTTTCCAGTCTGGTCCTGGTTGCTCGAGTTCTCCTTGTTCCTTTGGTTGCACTGCGATGGGTCAATCAGGCTACCAGTGTGGATGTCCGAGAGGTTATCACAGAATAGGTTAGTTTTTATAACTAGTTACATTTATACATACTCGGGCCGAAAATCGAAAATGGAAATTTTTGCATTTCTCGACGTTTTGAAGGTTTCTGAACATTTTACTGGCATACCCCAGAAACTAAATGGATGTGTGTGTGTGAGCGTGTGTGTCCGCATTTGAATGGTTTAAACAACACGCGATCCCTATTGATAGGGAGATGTGCTGATTAGTTTTTGGCAAAGGCAGATCCAGCCGCTACGGAGATATGGAGCGAAGAGTGTAGAAAATACAAATCGAGTTTTTGTATGATCCGATTTGTATGATCCAAAGAACATTCAGTTCGTAATGACGGGAAAAAGTGGTTTTATTAGTTTTTGGCAAAGGTAGGCCCAGCGGTTTCGGAAAAACAGAAACTAAATGTTAAAAAAAATGGCAGTATTTGAGAGAACTAAGCGTCCGATTCAAATGATTCAAAAAACTTTCTGCTTGTTTCAACAAAATAATTGCTTTGGGAAAAAATTTTGATTCTAATTTTTTTTCCAAAAAATTTTTTGTAATTTTGGATTAAAAATTCAAAAAAATCGCCCAGGCTAGGCACAGTCTAAGCGCCACTCTGGTACAAATGTTTACCCAAGTGCGTTTTGACTGTTTATGTACTGGAGCATTTTTCCAATTTTGTGAAAACTATTGAAAAATCTGAAAATGCCACCAAGCTAAGCACAGTATAAGTGAAAATGTCGCATAGAATTGTTTGCAAATGCGTTTAGACGGTGACTATGCGGGAGCACTTTTTCAATTTTGTGTAAATTATTTAGGCAACAATTTTGTTTTGAAATTGAATTTGAAACGAAATGACGATTATTAATGTTCTGGAGATAAATTGATTTATGATTCATGTTTTACATTTGATTTGCTCAGATATAACAAGATAGCAAAAATAATGAAAGTTTACAGTATTTGAAATAATATACACCCAAGTCTGTTTTTACACGGTCTTTTTGTACACGGTTTTGATATAACACGGTTTGAAAATTGAATATTTTTAATTTTTTTACACGATTTTATTCTATTTAGCACGATTTGAAATTTTATGTACTTAAATTTTTTTTGTCAAATTTAATTTTTGCGAAGTATTTTCATATCACAAAAAAGTATTTATGAAAGAAAAAAGTCTGAAACCATCGATAGTATCGATAGTTTGCAAACACTAGCTTAAAGATTTAAGTGAATTCCCCTTTAGCGCGTACAAACAATTTTTACTGGTCAAAGCAAATGTGAATAGCACTAATTTAGGGGAATTATTATTAAAATAAACATGAATTCTTGTTCTTGGAAATTCTTGTTTTTCACTAATTTTAATAGGTTTTAGACATTAGGAACAAATCACCCATTTTTGTATAAGATTCTGGAACCAATATACCGTGTAAAAACAGACTTAGGTGTATTTGAAAACATGTGAAATTTCTCGAATATTTCATTACGATACGGGAAGTTCGAGCCATTTGCTTTAAGGCACGATGCCATACACCACTAGTTATTTATTATATTTACCAGGTCACGGTCACTGTCTATCCACAATAAATCCTTTGGGTTACGGTGACGACTTTGGAGACAGATCAGATGATGATAAAGGGTTGTCAGCTGAAGGATGTTTCACATGCAAGGTAATGAATTAATTTATACAAAACTAGATGACCCGACAGACTTTGTTCTGTACCTATTCTGTCTACAATTTTTTAATATAATATGCTAATATTTACCATTTACCCAAAAATAATAATTATTGTTTTTTAAATTATTCTTCACCCCAAAATGCATATACATTTATAATTTGAGTGATGTTAAATTTAGAACTGCTTTAATTTAAAATGATGAGTCAATTCTTACACTATATTGGAAATTGAAGTCTCTTTAACGGTATAACATAACCATAACCATTACATAACACTGGTACTTCGTGTTGGATTAAATTAATTTAATTTGATATTATTTAAGATATCTTAAACTTCTCCTAATTGTTATCGTAAGGGCCGAATTGTATGTATTCATCTTTACTTTCCCATTTGTTGTTATAAAGTGAAATTTTTCCGAATTTTAAAAATATTGCGGAAAGATTAGTAAAAGATGCAAAAAAAATATATATTGAAAAAAAACTATATTGAAAATTTAATATCCGAATCTTGTATTGGCGCCCCCTAAGGCGTGCGCTCGTATTTTTCGCATGCCTCGCATTAAAGGTAGTATTTCATATTTTAAGCAAATTAATTTGTTCATATGTGTATCATTCAATCTGCATACATATATTGTATCTTATATTATTTTAATTTTTGTTTATCTCAGCTGCTTTTTGGCAATAATAATGCACACATTTCAATTTTCTTATTCATAACCATAAATTTATTATACAATTTCTAATATTGTCTAGGTTCATAAGTAAATTGGAACTTTTTGCAAATGATAGTTTTCATTTGTTTCAATGCAAACAATAACATATCGCTTTTAGCAATTTTTTTCATTTATGTCTACAATATTGCACATAAATCCCAGTACTTATAATCACATACATCCTAGAAAATTTACTTAACAAACTTCAGAAAAATTTATCAAAATCCGAATAATCGTTTAGGAGGAGTTTAAAGTGAGTGCTTGTAATTTAATATGAACTTTGTATAATAGCAATGAAATCCAAATTGATTGTACGTTTTAGTTATAAAACGTTTGCATGTAAAAAAGAAAAGGGCTGTTTTTAGGGTTTTCCCGACGATTATTCGATTTTTTCTCGCCGTAAGAACCATCCTTGGACTTGAACGAACATTTTAAAGAATGAATTGTCGAAATTGTTTCATGTGTTGTTGAGTTATGCGCTTACCAACACATTTTGCGATCCATTTTTATATATAAGATAATAATTATATCTGTAATAACTTATATGTTTTTGACTTTGTAGCAAAAAGGTTTTCGCCACAGACGTCAATCCAAAGAAACGTACACTGCAGCCGATTATTCGTATGAAGAATCTCCAAAACCATCATCCAGGGATCATCATAAGGACAATGTAGAAGTCGAAGGATCTGGTTTTGCTGATGACAACCAGGATGCTGTGTCCTTGGTGGAAGATATTCATCCTTTGTTGAAGAGGAGTGCTGAGTTTATTTCTAGATCGGAACGGATAAGGAAACGACAGGTAATAACTGAATAGTGTTTTTACACTTTTTTGGCATATCCAATCCAATATTGTATTTTTAACTTCCTGTAGGGTAAGTTATAGTAATCGCAAATTAAAATTTTTATATATTTTTACGTTTCAATGGTTTCTGAACATTTTGGCATACCTCAGCAAAAATGGATGTATGTGTGTGTGTGCGGATACATCCTTTCATCGTCGATTTCGGGAACACGGAACAACCAATATGAATAATTCAAAAAAAATTGATTCGTATTAATATGGAGACGTGCTGATTAGTTTTTGTCAAAGGCAGGTCTAGCCGTTTCGAAGATACGGGGCAAAAATAGCAAAAAATCGTAATTCAGTTTTTGAAAGAACGGAGCGTCCGATTTGAATCATTCAAAAAACAATTTATTTGTATTGATTAAACGAAGAACTGTTTAAATTTTTGTAAAGGCAGGTCCATCGGTTATGGACTCTCAATAAAAAAATGCCATTTGACGGTCAAAACTGTTCATTAGACATATGTACATGTAATTA
Organism: Ctenocephalides felis; assembly: GCF_003426905.1. Classification (NCBI taxonomy): domain Eukaryota; kingdom Metazoa; phylum Arthropoda; class Insecta; order Siphonaptera; family Pulicidae; genus Ctenocephalides; species Ctenocephalides felis. The sequence continues at coordinate 7,398,072 of NW_020536999.1, forward strand.
TCAGATATTTTATAGAGATTTTAATAATGCGGACACATTTTGTGTCATTTTTTTGGGTTCTGTACCAAGATTTTTAATTTTGAAGTTTATTTATATGGTTCAAACAAATGTCCTCAACAGTATAAAATAACAGATTTATATGATTGTGTAGACGGTGTGCAAAAAATGCTTTTTAAAAGAATTTCAAGTTTTGAATTTTATTCGTTTTCAAAAAAAAAAAAAAATTAATAATGCGGACACATTTTGTGTCATTTTTTTGGGTTCTGTACCAAGATTTTTAATTTTGAAGTTTATTTATATGGTTCAAACAAATGTCCTCAACAGTATAAAATAACAGATTTATATGATTGTGTAGACGGTGTGCAAAAAATGCTTTTTAAAAGAATTTCAAGTTTTGAATTTTATACGTTTTCAAAAAAAAAAAAAATTCATAAAATATAGAAATTTAAAAAAACGATTTCTGGCAAAAATCTGAGAATATTTTGAAATTTTCAAGAACTAATATTTTGACATTCTCAAAAACTGCTAAATTCTCAAATATGTTAAAAATATCGATTTTTAATTTCAAAAATTTAAAAAAAAATCAAATTTTGAAAAAAAAATCAAATTACAAAAAACTTCGTTTTTTGAAAATTTTCAACAAAAAATTAAAGTCTCAAAAAATTCAAATTTTCGAATTTTTTTCATTTTCAAAAAAAACTAAATTTTAAAAGTTTCAAATAATGTCAAAATTGAAAAAACATCGATTTCTTACAATAATCTGAGATTATTTTAAAATTTTCCAAAAAATGAATATTTTCAAAAATTTCCAAATATTTAAATAATTTAAAAAAAAACGATATTTTTCAAAAATTCCAAAATTTTTTCAAAAATTTGAAAAAAAAATTAAAAAAGAAGGAAATTCGTTTTTTGAAATTTTCAAAAATTAAAGTCTCAAATAAATCTAATTTTCGATTTTTTTTTCATTTTCAAAAAAAAAAATAAATTTTGAATATTTCAAAAAATATCAAAATAAAAAAAAATCGATTTCTTACAAAAATATGAGAATATTTTGAAATTTTCAAAAAATGGATATTTTCAAAAATTTCCACATTAGCAATTTTTTGAAATTTTCAAAATTTAAAATCTCAAATAAATCTAATTTTCGATTATTTTTTCATTTTCAAAAAAAAAAAATTTGAAAATTTCAAAAAATATCAAAATAAAAAAAATCGATTTCTTACAAAAATATGAGAATATTTTGAAATTTTCAAAAAATGGATATTTCTAAAAATTTCCAAATACTCAAAACATTTAAAAAAAATCGATTTGTTTAAAATTTTTTTTAAAAAAATTGAAAAAAATGCACTTATATATTTACAATAAATAATCTATTTAAAATTATTTAAAACAATTATTGATTATTTTCATTTTTTGAATTTTTAATTTGAATTTTTAATTTACCACTAATTTAATTTTTTTTTGTTTAGACGAGTGCAGCTTCATCGAACGAAGTCAAACGACACAGACATCGTCGACAGAGCAAAGAATTCAGGCTAACAGTCAAATTAACACAAACTAAACACAGGATGAGGATCATCAAACTGCAACCTGCTATTAAGGTAAATATCTATTACGATTTAGTACATAGTGCCACAAGAATAATATATTCATATGTCCTTTACCCCCAGCATGATTTCGTCTATCGGATAACCCGCGGAAACGAATCGAACAAATTCGAGCTGGTCAAAAAGCACGGTGTGTGGTCTCTGCACTTCCGTCGCCGTCTCAAGAAACCAGGAACATTCGACATCGAAATTCGAGCCGAACCAGCCAATCCGTTGTCGACAGCCCTACAGACGACGACATCCAGTTCGACGGATTCGACAGAGGCGTTCGACAAACCTCTGACACTGAGGGTCAAATTGGACGTTGTCGAATAATAGAAGGAGGATTGGTTTGGATTGGATGGTGAAATGAAAATGAGAACAGTTTGTAGATAGATAGGATAAGACGAGTAAGTGATTTAAAAATATAAATTGGGAGCTGTTGGAAAGTTTGTAGCTTAAGCGAATTGGAATGAAAGACATCTAATGATTTTAATGCTTTCGATATGAGAGTTTCTTTTGCCCGAGCAAGCAAATGGCCTAAGTATTTTTTACAAACAAAATTTAAGATTTTTCTATAATTGTTGATAAAATTGTACCTTAAATTTAAAAATAACAATTTTAACAATTTAATCCAGAGTGATAAATTTTGAATTCAAGTCCACACACTGGATGTCGTTTATAGGCGACACTCGTACACACAGGTCGTCTTTATATATAGGGTCCGCCAAATAATTTTTTTTTTTGAAAACTAATGTATATTTTCTCAAATTTCTTTTTTTATTTGAAAGTACAATCCTTTCAGTTAATAATGAAATTAATTTAGTTAATAATGATTATAATAATTTCATTCAAAAATAAAAAAAAAGCCTCGGCTGACCGTTGAAAAAATAATGAAAATGAAATGTTAGATGGCATACCCTATATATATATATATATATATATATATATATATATATAAACTTTTTTGTATTGAAAGTAATTTATCTCTAGAGACTTCGACGATCGCTTAGGCTACAAACTTTTATATATATATATATATATATATATATGTATATTAATTTTTATATATATATATATATATATATATATGATTTCTATTTACATACAATCTAATTGTATTAGTGATTATGTTAAAAAAAATTAAGTTATTATTTTTATCGCTTATCAAATTTTATTCTTGTTTTTGCTTTCGGAAAAATGTATGAAATATATTTTAAGGATAAAAAATTTAGTTCCTAGATATAATTTATATATATATATATATATATATATATATATATATATATATATATATATAATGTCTAGGAATTATTTTTTTTATAATTTTTCTTTTAGCTACTTATTTTACTAATTTTTCAGTATCCAAAGAATCTCAAATTTTAAATTTGAACAAAAAAAAACATATATAGTATGTGTTGACCGATGATTAAATTGGCGTAAAATTACTAATAATAGTTATAATTGTTTATAATATGTATATATATATATATATATATATATATATATATAAAGTACTTCAAAAATTTTTTTAAGACCAAAAAATCGAAAAAGCATACCGTCTAAGCACAGTATAAGCGCCTTGTAGTTATAAATATATACGGAGTGACGTTTATATTGTGACTTTAAAGGAGCAATTTTTTGGTTTTCACTCAAAAATTGTCAAAAATATTATTATAGTCTAATTATCAAGTTTTCATGCATTTATATAAAAATACGTTGGATCACAATATTTTTTTTTTTTCAAAAAAGTACTTCAAAAATATTTTTTAAGGCCAAAAAATCAAAAAAGTATACAGTCTAAGCACAGTCTGAACGCCTTGTTGTAATAAATATATATTGCGTGACGTTTATATTGTGACTTTATCGGAGCAATTTTCTTATTTATGCCCGAAATTTGTCAAAAATATCGTAAAAGTCTAATTGTCTCAATGAATTTATATGAAAATACGTTTATAATATGACGTACAAAAATGAATTAAAATGATAATCGGATAACAATATTTATTAAAAAAAAAATACTGCAATTTTTTTATTTTCAATGCCAAAAAATCGAAAAAGTTTTTGGTTTCTACTCAAAAATTATCAAAATTATCGTAAAAGTCTAATTGTCATGTTTTTATAAATTTGTGCGAAAATGCGTTTATAATATAACTTTATAGGTAATTTATTTATTTTTATAATTAATTACAAATACAATTGAATGATACACTTAAAAAAAAACAATTTCAAAAAATTTATTTATTAATTAATTTTCAATATGACAAAAAATCGAAAAAGTATACGGTCTAAGCACAGTCTAAACAAGTTGTTCTAATAAATTTGTACTAGATGGCGTTTATATTGTGGCTTTTCGGGAGCAATTTTTCGGTTTTTAATCAAAATTTACAAAATGTATTGCCACAGTCCAATCGTTACGTTCTTACAACTTTATATAAAAATACGTTTATAATATGACTTTACTAATTTTTTTTTTTAATTTTAATTTCACCAAATAGAATTGATTTTTTTTTTGTAAATATATTTTCATTTATAAATTTTCAAAAAAAAATTTTGCAATAGCCCAAAATCAGAAAAGTATACAGTCTAAGCACAGTCTGATCAAGGTGTTCCAATAAATTTCTACTACGTGGCGTTTATACTGTGACTTTAAGGGAGCTTTTTTTTTTATTTTTCACATTTTCATAGTCTAATTGTTCCGTTCTTATAAATTTGTACAAATAACGCGTTTATAATTTGTCTCATTTATTAAATATATTATTATTATTATATTTTGCGCCAATTTACAGGTCAAATTAAATAAATTTAATATAACGCATCGGCGTACAAATTGTAATTAGTTTTATAAAATTTTATAAGATTTATACATAAATAAATAATATAATTATTTTAAGATATATATAAAAACAAATTATTAGCGAATTAATAATCACACTGCCAAAAAAAATATAATTAAACACACACACAAACAAAAAAGAATTTTGAAAATCGCAAAGCGCTTACTCAAAATAATAAACGCTTTTAATAGTGCGACGGTCGGTCGAAAATTCCTAAAGAAAATAATTAAATATAAAAAATTAGAATAATTACTGCCTTGAATTAATAAATATACTGCCTTGAATTAAGTGCCCTTAATATTTACTGCCTTGATTTTGAAATTTTCAATTTTGTCAAACTGCCTGTGTTTAAATTAATTAAATATTATAAATATATTATAGTCAATATGATGAAGGAAAAAGTATTAACAAATTGAAGTGAAGAAGAGTGCCGAGGGAATGAAAAATAGAGATAAAATGTTTTACATTTTGAATTTTCCAAAAATTTATAAGTGTTTCGGCATTCTTCTTCAGTTCCAAATTTATATATATAAATAGCTTTATATTTAAGACCAAAAAAAAATGAAAACGATCAAAGCATAGTGTGTTCCCGATTTTTGTAACATTCCGAAATGTATTTTAAATATATTAAATTATAATATATTTGCAAAAGAAACTAATCTAAATATAAATATATATTTTAATATTTAATATATACGAAAAGTCTTGTAATATATTGAAGAAAACGTTAATAAAAAAATGTGCAAGAAATTTGGCACTAGCTATCGTTTTAATTTACTGAAATAAGAATAAGAAAAAATTATTTTGTTCCTGAAATTTTGTTCAAAATCTAATAAAACCAGATTTTAAATATTTTTATATATATAATTAAATCTTAAAGATACAATCTTTATTAATTATCACAATTTGCATCATCGTTTTAATATTTACAATAATAAATTTTAATATTTTTGAAAATATAAATCTACCTATATACATATATTTACATGTGTATATATATATATACATATACATATATATATATATATATATATATATATTATCCCTACTAATTATATATATTTACAATATTTACATATAAGCGTAAGAAAACAACAAAATTTTCTTATAACTTCAGATAAACCAAAAGTTTTAAATTTAAATATACATACACAAATATTCAAAATAAATATTTCAGCTTTAATTTTTATTTTTAACATATTTGTATATGTATATTTAATTATATTTGTGCATAAAAAATATTTCCAAATCGGTAATATTAAATTTAATATTTGATATTTCATACCACGAATACCCATGATCCTGTTTTTATTTTCTTTAAACAAGTACATACAATATATATGTATAAAGATTTTGGTTTCTAAACTGAATATTTATTTATTTAATTTTTATTTATAATTTTTTCGACGTTTCGTAAATGTGAAATGTGCCCTTATTCAGGAACTTTAAAACAAAAAAAGAATATAACTTTGAAAAAATTAAATTTGCCAAAGTTAAATTTGCAAAATTTGAATTGACTTGGAGTTGGTTAAAGTTAATGATTTTATTTTAATATAAAATTAAGTCTATTTTAACAGTTTCTGAAGAAAGGACAAATTGTGGTTCAAAAATAAATTGATAATGATAATAAAATATATAAAATAATTCTAAAAACTTGGGCATCATGGGTAAAAAATCATTTTCTATCATTTTGGTTATTTAAAATTCAGGTCCTTTCCAGTTTTAATTACACAAAAATGGTTCGTTTTTTTTTTCAAAAAAATATTGAGGAAATTTAGAAAATTGAACAATATTTATATTGAAATGTCAACAAATTTAATATCAGGATTAATGGGGTAATTCTGCCATAACATAACGTTGTCATGGCAACGCCATATTTGTTTATTGTTTGTGAAAATGTTTATCTATTTGCTGTGCGATCAGGCGTATTTTACATATAAACAACGTAAGAAAGAATCTTATGCTAACTGCGTTATTGACGATTCTGTTATCATAACATTTTTCCTTGGTTTGTTTATAATTAAAATAAGCCTGATCGCACAGCAAATAGACAAATTTTTCACAATTTTAACTGCCAAATTTTCAATATTTTTCTCAACAAAATATGTTTTGTTAGATAAATATCATGATTTTTTAACAATATTACCTTAAATAATATTTATATTGAAATGTTTAATACAACATTCACATTTTTGCACACATTTATAATATTTTAGTCATGTCCACCACAAGGTAAATCCCTAGTATCAATTTCCTTAGACAAAACATGTTTTGTTAATAAATGTTTACCACTCGACAATATAATATTTATATTAAAAAGTCAAAAAAATTGAAATTAGGTTTTAAACTACACTTTGTATTTATAGTCTTTTAAGCAGGTCCACGATTGGTTGGATCCCCACCTCAAACAAAACATGTTTTGTTTTATAAGTGTTTCACGTCACTTGTTTACAAACACTTGGCAATATAATATTTATATTGAAAACTCAAAACAAAATTAAATTAGGTTTTTATCTACACTTTGTATTTATAGTTTTTTAGGCAGGTCCACTATAAAATGGATCCCCAGTATCAATTTCCTCAAACAAAACATGTTTTGTTTCATAAATGTTTTACGTCACGACGTTTGTTTACAACCACTTGACAAAGTATTCAAGAAATTTGATATCAGAATCCACAAGACACTTGACAATTTTATATTGGAATATTAAGAAATTTGATATCAGGATTCACTAGACAATTTACATTCACAATAATTTATTCAAATCCACCACAAGGTGGAATCCCAGAATCAATTTTCTTAAACAAAACAGGTTTTGTTTAATAAATGTTTCGCGTCACTAAGTTTGTTTACAAACACTTGACAAAGTGTCACGAAAATTGATATCAAAATTCACTAGACACTTTACATTCACAATAATTAAGGCAAATCCACCACAAAGTGATCCACAGTATTTAGTTCCTTAGACAAAACATGTTTTGTTTTATAAATGTTTCACGTCACTAAGTTTGTTTACAACCACGTCAAGAAAATTGATATCAGGATTCACTAGATCCTTGACAATTTTATACTGAAATATCAATAAATTTGATATTAGGATTCACTGCACACTGCACATTTGTATTATTTTAGGCAGGTCCATGAAACGGCATCAATTTCCCTCCAGTATCAATTTCCTGAGACAAAACATGTTTTGTTTTGTAAATGTTTCAAGGACACTAAGTTTGTTTACAACCACTTGACAAAATATCAAGAAATTTGATATCAGGATTCACTAGACACCTGACAATTTTTTTATTGATATCAGGATTCACTAGACACTTCACATTTGTAATATTTTAGGCAGGTCCACGAAAGGGCATCAATTTCCCCCCAGTATCAATTACCTTATAAAACATGTTTTGTTTTATAAATGTCAAGAAATTTGATATCACAATTCACTATATACTTTTTAGACAAGTCCAAGAAACGTCAGGATCTCTGTATTACCATGTTCGTCAACAAATAGGATTATTTACACACATTTTTTCCTGTACCAATGTCCTTTATCCTGCAGCGCATTCGCAGCAAAAATTGACAGCCCTTTCTTCCCAAACCCACAATTCTCGCAATTGCAAAGGCAATCCTGCAACTCCGATTTTTTTATCGGGTTCCAATTGCGCACACAATCCTGCCTTCCTTCGCATAAGCCTCAAAGTGAAGGATCTTGGTTTGCACCTATAATGACCATAAAAACACGTGTGTTTGGTGCACTCGACACTTCTGAGGTACCTCGGAAAATAATCAGGGCCCAAATCGAGCCACTGGATACGTTTTTCACACTGCCAGGGTTCACGTTTTTCTAAAGTTTTATATTTTGTGGCGCGTTTCGAACGTTGCACCAGGGTTAAAGATTTTAGGTTCCAGGCTGGTTCGGGTCCCAGCTCGCGCTGGTAGTCGTCGTCAACGTAGAAAGATGGCTCCGAGGGATCCGTTTGGCGTTTACCACTATTGTTATCGGTTGGTGCATGGATTTGGGGTTTGTTGATACTCATGTAACGAGAATTATAAGACGCACCGAGGATTTCACTTAGAACTTCTTCGGGTATGGGAGTGCAGTTAACTTTTGCATCGCTTTTGAAACGAGAACCACTTTTAAAAACAGACATTGCACTAACCGTACACCACAAGGTAAGTAGACACAACATTATTTTACACATTTCTCACTTTACTAAATTTTGCATTTATTATTTTTCGATCTTTACAGCATGGATGCCCAGGCACGACTGCTCGCCATCGGCCTCGTCCTTTGCTAATCGGCGTATTTTCCATCTTTTCGGAGTTGTTCAATATTTTTCGGGGCATCTGGGCATTTTAAATTGGCTAAATGACTTTTAACACTGGCAACAAAAGGGAAAGAAGGTATCGACCTGGATTAGATGACAGGCACGAGGGCCTTTTATACCTGAGGAGACCCGTTAGGAATCGCACGCAGTTGTGGTCAAATCTAGGTAAGGGGTAAATAAATTTGTAATTGTAGGATAATAGAAATTTTATTACCAACATTTCTGTTTTATTTTTTAAATTGTAATGATTTTTTGTACTCTTGTCTCAAAAAGTTACGCGGGATATAAAACAATTTTAATACGATTTTAATGATTTACAAAAATTCTGCTTGTTTTGACGACACGATTGCTTTTCGAAAAATAATTCTTTTCTATTTTTTTTAATTCTCAAAAATTTGAATTTAAATTGCAATTCTAGCTAAATTTCTATAGCTCACTAATATACTCAAAATAAATAATTTTAACTTTGCACTTCAGTATATATAATTCTTATAAATATTAATCAATGTCCTTCATTTTAAATTCGATTGATTAAGTTTTGTTTATTAACTTCCCGTAGGGTAAGTTATTGTAATGGGCCGAAAATCAAAAATCAAATTTTTTTCATTTCTCGACGTTTTGTAGGTTTCTGAACAATTTGGCATACCTAAAAAAAATGGATGTGTGTATGTATATGTATGTATGGATACAATTTTTCGTTCACGTTTTCGGGCGCATGGATCAACCGATTTGAATAGTTCAAAAAGCATTCGATTCCTATTGATAGGGAGAAGAGCTGATTAGTTTTTGGCAAAGGCAGGTCCAACAGTTACGGAGCTACGGAGCAAAGAGTGCAGAAAATAGAAATCGAGTTTTTGAGTGAACGGAGCATCCGATATGAATGATCAACATTCAATTAGTAATGATTGGGAGAAGTCGTTATTAGCTTATGGCAATGGCAGGACCAGCCATTTCGAAGATACAGAGCTAAATGTACATAAAATGGCATTTTTTGAGAGAACTAAGCGTCCGATTTAATTGATTTAAAGAACTTTCTGCTTGTCTTAACAAAATAATTAATTTTGGAAAAAAAAGTTGTTTCAATTTTTTTAATTTTTTTTTTTAATTTTTTGTATATTGATAATAATTCAGATTTTATTTTTAATTCTGACTATAGTTCTAATATACTTTAAACAAATAATTTCAACTTTGCAATTCAGTTTATATAATTCTTATAAATATTAGACAATGTTACAATATTTACAATAATCTATTTGAAAACATTCAGTATTCCTCGAACAGTTCGTTACGGTACGGGAAGTTCCAGCAATTTGACTTAAGGCACGATGCCATATTTGCCTCAAGACAGAATTCCACTTACAGCTAGTTATAATTTTATTTTAATGAAAAATCATTATTTAAAAATTTATGTAATTAAAAATTTCTGTTTGATGGTTTTATTTTTTTCGTACGTTTCGACAGAGCATTTATGCAATCTTTAGAGATTTTGTTTAATTTTTATTTATATGAAAATCTGTTGATTGTATTTCTTTTAATAATTTCAATTTTTGGTAATTTTATTTTGGTGAAAAAATTAATAATACGTTCATAAAATCAACAAATTCTTTTTTGCATTGTCAGTGCAAAAAAATATAAAAAAAATATTTAAATGTCAACATTTAGAGTTAAAGTTAAATGTTACAATTTTTGTATGTCATATAATGTAATTCATTTTTCGAGCATTTTTTATTATTACATGCTTTTGTTACGAAATTATTTATATCATAATTTTAATTATTTTATTATGATGGTACGTCGTAAAAAATCCATGTCCACCACTGCTCTTTTCAGTTTTGCACACAAAATTATTTTTAATCGTACGCTAGAGAGCAGGTTTTGATCAAGTCGCTTATTACTCATTTTGTATGCAAAAAATAAATTTATTTTAATTTTCTTATTTATCTATATGAATCTAAAAATGACATACTCAAATTTTAGTATTGTACTATCATCCTTGTGGCCTTACGAGCTCGTCAAAAATAAACTTTTGTAATGTAGAATGCTCATTTACGAGTCGGGATAATTATATGATTGCGCGATTTTTTATTTAAAAATAAACTAAATTTTTAATTTTTAAATATTACATTTTGTAATAGAGGTGTTGAAGATTGAAATATAGAAATTTGACGTTTGTAGGGTAAATAGTGTGGTCTGAGGAGCTCCCCAAAAACAAACATTTAAAATTCAACATCTTTCTGGATAGTTATGCATTCGCGCAATTCTTTTATTTAAAACTTATCCAATTTTAATATTTTTAAATATTACATTTTATAATAGATATGTTGAAGATTGAAATATCCAAATTTGAAGCTTCTAGTGTAAAAAGTGTGGTCTGAAGAGCTCTTCAAATATCATAATTATTTTCTCTGTTTTACAAAGTTCTTAAAATACACGTTTATTATGCATCACGTTTAGGGACAATTATATATTCGAAAAATTTTTTTATTTAAAAATGATATAATTTTAATTTTTTAAATATTACATTTTTTAGTAGATATATTGAAGATTAAAATATGCAAATTTCACGATTCTAGTGTAAATAGTGTGGTCTGAGGAGCTCCCCAAAAATAAACATTTAAAATTCAACATCTTTCGGGACAATTATGCATTCGCGCAATTTTTTTATTTAAAACTTATCCAATTTTAATATTTTCAAGTATGTATTAGATATGCTAAAGATTGAAATATCCAAATTTATGTGGAGCGAAAAAGTGTGGTCTGAGGAGCTCTTCAAATATCATAATTATTTTCTCTGACTTACAAAGTTCTTAAAATATACGTTTATTATGCGTCACGTTTGGGGACATTTATATATTCGCGCAATTTTTTTATTTAAAAATAATCTAATTTTAATATTTTTAAATATTACATTTTGTAGTAGATATATTGAAGATTAAAATATGCAAATTTCACGATTCTAGTGTAAATAGTGTAGTCTGAGGAGTTCTTCAAATATAATCTTTTTTTGTTTTTGTAACTTGACGTCATTTTTGCACAAACAAATACATGTAAGCAATTATAAAAAAAATAATTGCATAAATATTTTACGAATTGTAATATTTTTAAGTACTACATTTTATACTAGATTCATTGAAGCATGAAATATATAAAATTGAAACATTTAATGCAAATAGTGTACTCTGAAGAGTTCTTCAAACATGAACGTTCATTTTTCATCACGTTTCGGGACGGTTATGCATTTACGCATTTTTTTAATTCAAAAACAAATCAAAATTAATATTTTTAAATAATACATTTTATAATATAGAGAATAAAATATCTAAATTTGAAGTTTATAGCACCAACAGTGCAGTCTGAGGAGCTCATCAAAATCAATTATATCATGTAACATTGTAACCGCAAATACTTTTCCTCAATACTGAGAAAATCCGATTAAATTTTATTCTAGTATTAATGCGGCATCCGGTCGAAATTTTTCATTTGAAATTTTAACTTTTGTAAATTTACCGGCTTGATAAAAATATCCAAATACTGAACACTAAACGCGGCCACCAAAAAAACACGTATACATTATTATAAATATGTTTTGTAAAATTTATTATTTATATACCAAGTCAATAGTTTTGATCATTTTCATCAGCTCTCTTACTAATAATGATTCACACCTGGTAGGTTTACATTTCCGGACTTTCCCGAGGTTTTGGGATAATTAATTTATTATAGGGCCCCCTACAGCGTACCTGTATATTGTAATTTGTTTATCAGAGATTTTAAAAGGTTTTGTAGAAAAATTGCATATTTATCAGAGGTTCTCAAACCTCGAAAAATTTGAATAAAAACGAAATTTAACACTAACAATTTCAAATTATATGTACGAAGTAATTTAAACTAGTGGTGTATGGCATCGTGCTTTAGGGCAAATTTAAACCATTTTACTCAATTTGAATATTTTTTTGATTATTTGAAATGATTTTTCCATTATTATATATGGTCTAGTATTTGTGGTTTGTATGTAAATTGGATATATAAATGTATATATTGATATATACATCATTATATATGGTCTAGTATTTGTGGTTTGTATGTAAATTGAATATATAAATGTATATATTGATTTATACATCATTATATATGGTCTAGTATTTGTGGTTTGTGTGTAAATTGGATATATAAATGTATATATTAATTTATACATCATTATATATAGTCTAGTATTTGTGGTTTGTGTGTAAGATGTATATATAAATGTATATATTGATTTATACATTATTACATATGGTCTAGTGTTTGTGGTTTGTATGTAAATTGGATATATAACTGTATATATTGATTTATACATCATTATATATGGCCTAGTATTTGTGGTTTGTATGTAAATTGGATATATAAATGTATATATTTATTTATACATCATTATATATGGCCTAATCTGTGTGGTTTGTATGCAAATTGGATATATAAATGTATATATTGATTTAAACATTATTATATATGGCCTAGTCTGTGTGGTTTGTATGTAAATTAGATATATAAATGTATATATTGAGTTATACAACATTATATATTGCCTAGTGTTTGTGATTTGTATGTAAATTGGATATATAAATGTATATATTGATTTATACATCATTATATATGGTCTAGAATTTGTGATTTGTATGAAAATTCGATATATAAATGTATATATTGATTTATACATCATTATATATTGCCTAGTGTTTGTGGTTTGTATGTAAATTGGATATTTAAATGTATATATTGATTTATACATCATTATATATGGCCTCGTCTGTGCGGTTTGTATGTAAATTGCATATATAAATGTATATATTGATTTATACATCATTATATATGGTCTAGTGTTTGTGGTTTGTATGTAAATTGGATATATAAATGTATATATTGATTTATACATCATTATATATTGCCTAGTGTTTGTGGTTTGTATATAAATTGGATATATAAATGTATATAGTGATTTATACATCATTATATATTGCCTAGTGTTTGTGGTTTGTGTGTTATTTGGATATATAAATGTATATATTAATATATACATCATTATATATGGTCTAGTATTTGTGGTTTGTGTGTAAGTTGTATATATAAATGTATATATTGATTTATACATCATTATATATGGTCTAGTGTTTGTGGTTTGTATGTAAATTGGATATATAAATGTATATATTGATTTATACATCATTATATATAGCCTAGTGTTTGTGGTTTGTGGTTTGTATGTAAATTGGATATATTAATGTATATATTGATTTATACATCATTATATATAGTCTAGTGTTTGTGGTTTGTATGTAAATTGGATATATAAATGTATATATCGATATATATATATATATCATTATATGTGGCCTAGTGTTTGTGGTTTGTATGTAAATTGGATATATAAATGTTGATTTATACATTATTACATTGGCGCACCCATGCTATGACAACGGTTGCTATAGCAATAATATTCAATTGCGTGATTGAATTATCAAATTTGGTTTTCGACTATTTTTGAGAATTTTTTAAAATATGCACTTATAAAAATGTTTTTTTTTCTCAAAATTTTTTGGACCAAAATTTTTTTTGCCAATTTTTTCTTTCCCAAAATTTTTTTGGTCAAAATTTTTTTGATCAAAATTTTTTTGACCAAAAATTATTTTGTCCAAAAATTATTTTGTCCAAAAATTTTTTTGACCAAAATTTTTTTGACCAAAAATTTTTTTCTCAAAATTTTTTGGACCAAAATTTTTTTTTCAAAATTTTTTTGTCCAAAAATTTTTTTGACAAAAATTTTTTTGACAAAATTTTTTTTCCCAAAATTTTTTTGCCCAATTTTTCTCACGGCGGTTCTTCTTTTCGCGTTATATTCGGGTCAGTTATGTATAATTAGTTAGTAAGTTAGTTTAAGTGGATTAGGGCTGCACAAATCGATACTTAGTAGTATTTACACTATATCCATTTCCATCTGAAATGTTAGAAACGTAAATATGAATACAAGTATCTATTTCTGTGGCGACACCACATTAAAAAAAACGCGCCTGGCAACTTTACCCCATGGGTGGTGAGGAAAAAAGTTGCATCCTAATTAAGTACATATAATTATCAAAATTAACATATTTAGATAATTATGGTAATTAATATACATAAATGTACACATCGCTGATAATCACAAAGTAATATCGAAATATCTTAAAATAAACATTTTCAAAATAATTTTTGCTTTTTACTATGTGGTTAATGTTATTTTTAATTTTTTTTTCAGAACTTCATAAAGATTTATTAGATGCTTTCAGAAAGAATATTATCAATGATTATTAATTTTGAATTGGTTGAAAAAATACTATAAATACTACAAGGCGAAGAGAAGCATGGCTTTTGATGAAATATATTTTATAAATAAATTTTTTAACTACGTAACATAAAGTACAATATTATTTCGAGTGACTATTATAAATGTTTATAAATATTAATACAAAATGAAAACAAATAATATTTAAAAGAAAAACATATTTACTTGTAAACTTTAATATAAAATTTGGCACTGCTTTCTTCATATAAGCTGATCAATGTCAGCCGTTTTTTTTTTTTAATTCTGTTCTTTATTTTATTGTTTTTAATGTGGAAAGGAGCAACGCATTTGCAGATTTCATATGTTTTACTCAGTTTTGGTAAGTGGTAATTTTTTATGAATTTTATGGTTGAAATTAACACAGGTCCACATAAAAAGTAGTTTCCAATGTACCTTCTACCTATGGTCAAAATTGGGGCACAAAACATTAAAAAACATTTATAATATAATCTTCTAATGGCGCGCGCAAGGTCTAATATTGGTCAATATCGGTCTAATATCGGT
>NW_020536999.1:7414682-7435640 GCF_003426905.1 Ctenocephalides felis
ATTTATTAATCAGCAATTACTTTAAAACAATCATGTCATATTTCAAGTACGACTTTGATTACATATGTTCACAATCATAAATATATAATTTATAATTTTCATTATATAATGTGTATAATGATGACGACACTAATAAATGTGTGCATCACGAGTGTTACCATATTACTAATAAACATTATTCAAAATTTTTATATGATGTATTTATTTTCACTCAACTTAAATTTGCTATTTTATACAGTAGCAAATAAGTTTTACTTCAATCGCGTGTTATCCATACGCGCACTCTTTTTTAAATAGTCGTCGTTCCTGTTCATTAGCTCTTATATTATGTCTATAAAATACGAATAGTGAAAGTTACAGTTTTTATAAAAATCTATTTGAAAACGTTTAATATTCCTCAAATATTCCATTACGGTACGAGAAGTTCCAGCAATTTGCCTTAACGATGCTACACACCCCACTAGTTTCATGATAGTTACAATCAAAACTGTCACTCCATTAATGTATATTTTGAATTATTTTCTCTAATTATTTTTATCACTGTGTATTTTTTTTTAGGCCGAAGCTTTAATTGAAAATAAACCGTCGCCGCCAGAAAAAGAGAAAAAAAATTTAGAAAGTGGCGATTATGAAGAGGGCAGCACTATTGTAAAAACCAGGACTTACGACCTGCACATCACATACGATAAATATTATCAGACACCACGATTGTGGGTCGTCGGCTATGATGAGGTAAGATAAAACAATATTAAAAGATCATATACTATTCATAAAGGCGCTTTTCTCTCCCGATTTTTACGTTCAAAAGAGATAGTTTCTTCACTTATTTATTTTTTTAAGAGTTATCTTTATAATCGCAAACAGTTTGTCTGTCTTAAAGGATTCTTGAGCAATATTGAAAATATCAGTTCAGGTGTTCCTCAGGGATCCATTATTGGTCCACTACTATTTATTAATTTTATTAATGACATCTGAAATTATTAGATGTCCACATTTATTATTAACTTCCCGTAGGGCAAGTTATAGTAATCGCAAAAAAATCGAAAATGAAAATTTTTATATATCTTTACGTTTCAGAGGTTTCTGAACATTTTGGCATACCTTAGAAAAAATGGATGTATGTGTGTGTGTGGTATGTGTGTGTATGTATGTACGTGTGTGTATGTATGTGCGGATACAAAATTTTCGTCGACGATTTCGGGAACACGGGTCAACCGATTGAATAATTCAAAAAACATTCGATTGTATTGATAATGAGACGTGTGATTAATTTTTGGCGAAGGCAGGTCCAGCCGTTCCGAAGATACGGGGCAAAAAAGTGCCGATAACGGTAACTCAGTTTTTAAGAAAGAACGGAGCGTCCGATTTAATAATTCAAAAAGCATTTTACTTGTATTGACAAGATGAAGAATCGATCAAATTTTCATGAAGGTAGGTCTAGCGGTTTCGGAGATATGGAGGAAAAGTAAAAAAATGAGCCATTTGGCGGCAAAAATGATCATTAGACATATGCACATCAAATTATCAGATATTTTATAGAGATTTTACAATAAGTATACATTTTGTTAACATTCCTATGGGTTTCCGTACCAATGTTATGCGTTAGACAGCGACGCGGCGCTTACGCGATTTATTATTTTGTCCCTATGCAGTTAAAGCAGTACGATTGCTTTGAAAAAAAGTTCAGATCTTCCACAATATGTCAAAATAAAGAAAAAAATTGTTTTCAAAAAAAAAACAAAAAAAAAAATTTTTTTTTCAAAAAAAAGTAATTTTTTGCCCAATTTATAGTTTCTCAAAAATCTTATTTTTTCAAAGTATTTTTTTTTTCAAAAATGTTAATCGTTTTTAAAAAAATAATAATTTTTGATACGGGAAGTTCCAGCAATTTGCCTTAAGGCACGATGCCTTAATTGCCTTAAGACAGAATTCCACTTACAGCTAGTTTGCAAATGATCTCAAACTATATCTCAAAATAAATTCTATTGATGACTGTTTATTATTACAGTCTCAACTTGACTCTTTCCACTCTAGGAGTGTCTATAACAAATTACATTTAAATATATCAAGTGCAAGATCCTCAGTTTTTCCCATAAGCGCGTTCCAATACATTTTGATTATAAAATTTCTAACAGCAGCATTGATAGATGTAATAAAATTTCAGATTTGGGAGTTTTGATTCTGGTTTGTTTTTCACGGATCATATAACTGATATTTGTAATAGAGCACATAAATCTTTAGGTTTGATACTGAGAAATTGTAAACAATTTAAATCTACCAATGCACTTCGAATATGGTTCGATTATTTGGTATTCTCATCAAATCAACAACTCTGATGCGATAGAGAAGGTTCAGCGAAAATTTTTGAAATATCTTTATTATAAAACATATAAAATTTACCCTGAACGTAGCTTTGACCACAACACTTTACTAAAAGAATTTGGTATTCCTTCCCTTGCCTCACGTCGATTTATCTGTACAATTATGTTCTTATTTAAACTTTGCAAAAATTCTATAGACTGTCCTCTTATTCTTAACCAACTATTCTTTAATGTTCCAAGGCTATCTACGCGTTCACAATTATTTTTCAATTATCCTACTCCTAAATCTAATTCTCTCTTAAATTCGCCTATTTTACTTATGTCCTCTAACTTTAACTTAATCAATAATGAACGAAAGATATTCACAACACTTCACCTAATAATCGAATAATCTCCATCTGCACAAGTTAACCTTTTTATTTTCTTTTCAAATATCTCATTATTTTCTTATTCTGTTTATAAATATTATTGTTACATTCTGCATTATATGTAATTTTATGTTAAGCATTTTATGTACTAACTATATATTGTAATTTTTATATAGTTTTATTTATTCATTATGTAAAAAATTGTATTTTTGAGTCCTCTTGGAAGAAATCTGGGGGCTATATATTTAAAAATAAAAAATAAAAAAAGAGGAGTGCGCGTAAGGATCACACGCGGTGAAGTAAAACTTATTTGCTACTGTATAAAGTAGCAATTTAAGTTGAGTAAAAATAAATAATCATATAAAATTTTGAATAATGTTTTATTAGTAATATGGTACCACTCGTGATGCACACATTTATTAGTGTCGTCAATCATTATACACATTTATATAATGATAAATTATAAATTATATATTTATGATTGTGAACAATAATGTAATCAAAGTCGTTCTTGAAATTTGACATGATCGTTTTAAAATAATTGCTGATTAATAAATTCTATTATATTCATTCACACAGTGGATTATATTAAACAACGCCTAAATAAATATTGTTTTTGCAAATTAACTCATCCTGTAAGAATTGTGTTTGAAGTGAGAAGAAACATTCACTGTTTGTATTTTTTTACTTTTTCGCTGACGATATAATCTCATTCTTTGAGCAGCTGTAATATCCGTCTTGCCTAACAAATTGAAGCCATACTTTTATATTTGTTTTATTTATTGAGCCATGCACATAGCTTGATCTATGTATAGGTAACATACATAACCTTTCAGATACAGTATCTAGTTTAAATAGATAATTTGGTATAGGTGGAAATACAAACCCGTTAAACTTACACAAAGTGGGAATTTTACCCGAATTTAATATCTTTCGACAAGTTTGACATCCAACCTGATTATTTGAATCAATATTAAAAAAACATTATTAAGAATTTGTTTTTGAGCATCATTTGATATTTCTAAGTCACTTTGAAGCCAAAGCCGATCGCACGCAAAACATACATAGCCAAAGCTATGCAGATTTTTCCTTAGTTTCATTATTTATTTGCGATCATTTGCACTACAATTATTTATGGGGGACGGGATAAAATATTCTTCCGATCATGACATTTTTATTAACTCACTAATTATACTGCTAACCCATGTCGCGCCTAAAGAAGTTTTACTTCAAAAAATGTTTAGAGGACTACGAGCTAAATACCAAACTCAAGTGAAAGTCGACACAATTTTTGGTTTGTTTTGACTATGATTTGACATTTGATGTATATTTTTTTGTTTTGCTCGCAGACTAGATCGAATAATTGCGATAGCTGCGCTAACTAGCGTCGTATTCTTCCTTCAACTTCACGTGGCGTTTTCGTTGCATTTGTACGGATTTACACCCGTGTCGCGCCTAAAGAAGTTTTACTTCAATAATTGACCTAATAAACATCACTTTCTTTCTTTCTTTTTAGAATCGTAAGCCTTTAACTGTAGAACAAATGTATGAGGACGTTAGTCAAGACCATGCCAAAAAGACTGTTACCATGGAGAGCCATCCGAATTTATCAGGACCACCGATGGCATCAGTGCATCCTTGCAGGTAAATAATAATAATAATAAACTAAAAACACCTAAAATCACTTGAGATGTACATTTTTATGATTTTATTTGAAGGCATGCTGTCGTTATGAAAAAAATCATACAAACTGTCGAAGAAGGTGGAGGTGAATTGGGAGTGCACATGTATCTTATTATATTTTTAAAGTTTGTGCAAACTGTATTCCTACTATAGAATATGATTATACTCAGAATTTCACAATGTGAATTTATGTGAATTATTATTATATTATAATATTATATAATATATATATATATATATATATATATATATATATGATGAAAGTTTCGTCGACGTTGAGACATATTTGTAAATTTTTTAGCAGCCCAACAGTCGAATTAAAAAAGATTTAAATAACAAAAATTATTTATTCCATTATACGTTTCGACACTTGATGTGTGTCATCATTCAGTAATCTAAAAAAACATTTAACATAAATGCCCCAAGTGATGATAAATATAAATATATAAAAGGAGGAAATTATACATACCAACCAGAAAAAACAAAAACATTAATTATGATGTGAAAATTGATATAAACACTACTTTGTGTAAAATAATAAAAAAACTATTATTAACAAACGAGGTATAGGAGGAGCAAATATTGCCCTCCTATATTTAAGTTAACATCAGAAAGTGTTGTGTGTACTATTCAAGGCTAAACATACAAACTCAGCGCAGTGTAAGCCACGTGCGCGTATGGGAGTGGAGGAGTAGCAAAAACGAAAGGGGAAGGAAAAAACAGAGAAGAAATATAAAGAATGAAAGATTCTAAAACTGTATTGAATTACTTTTCATGAAATTAATAATTACTTTGTAACTATCATGTAAGAGATGAGAGGAATTACGTTTGTTTACACAAGACGTATTAAGGGATATAAGTAAAGACTCCACTATCTTTCTAAGGTCACTGTTTCTTTTCAATGTAAAGGATTGAGGGATTTGTCATGTTAAAGGAGTGGTTCAGGTTTATCATAGTTCAGAAAGCATCGTTTTGAATTGATTGGGTTTCGGAATTATAAGTATGTTGATTAAACCTCTTGTAAATATATTGGGAAGTTTCACCAATGTAACAACTATTACAGTCATTGCAGTCCAACTCCAATTAATTAATGCTATTAACAAACGAAATTTTCTTTTGCGTTGTCGTAAATTTAAATTGTTACCCAAGTTTTTTGATACAAAATCTATTTTCCGTAAATTCAATCATTTATCTTCCCCTTCCTTGACCAAAAAGTTTTGTAGTGTTAGTTTTGAGGCCATGACACTTGAAATAAAAAATAGCTTTTCTTATATTTCATCACTCAATAATAAAATTGATTCCTTAAAACAAGTTTTATCTTTTATTTTGGAACCTTTTATATTAAACAACTTTTTAGAATGTGAAAATTTAAAATATGATAGAATTTTCGCAAAAATAAAACAGTCACACATCAATAAATTCAATAAACTTTTAGATAATCATAACAAATTTTCTGTTTCATTAATTAAAGCAGATTCAGTTGATAAATGGCTAAAAAATTATTCTAATACTCCTATTCCATCTAATTTAAAGTACATTTTTGCTCTTGGTCCGAAATTTTCCCTTCCTCCTTCAAAATCCAAATTTAATTTTTTAAAAGTCCTTAGTAATTTGGAGATTGGTATTAGTAAATTAAAAGACGTTGAAAAAGAAACAAATTTTAGGTCTATCGCATGTAATAATCTTTTATCTTACATTAAAAAAAATAATTCTAACGCTTGTTCTTTCCCTTTACATTTGGAAGTTGTAAGAGATTTAAAATTATGTAAAAAGTTTTTGAATGATAATCCTGATATTTTAGTTACTAAAGCTGATAAGGGAAACCTTACAGTTGTTGTTGACAGGTCTGATTATCTTTCAAAAACTTATGATTTATTAGATGACGTTAATTTTTATAAACCTCTTGTTAATGATCCCACTGACCATTTGAATAGAAAAACACACAATCTTATCAGTACTTTGATTTCTAAAAAACAAATCTCTAAATCTTTAGGCTTTTCTTTGAAAGTTTTTCATCCCAGCTTTCCTAAACTTTACTGTCTTCCTAAGGTTCACAAACCAAATTTACCATTCAGACCTATCGTTTCTGACGTAAATTCTCCTTTAAGCAAACTTTCAAAATTTATTAGTTCTATCCTTTCAAAAGTTACCGTTTCTTCCAAGTTTAACGTTTCCAATTCTTTCAATTTAGCTAAAATTTTAAACAATTCCGAAATCCCTTCCAACTTTTCTTTAGCCAGCTTTGATGTCATTTCTTTGTTCACCAATATTCCTTGGGATCTTGCTTTACAGGCAGTCAATGACCGTTGGAATGACATCCAATCCCATACATCTTTTGACTTGATTCGGTTTATAACTACTTTAAATTTCATTTTTGAAAATACTTACTTTTGTTTTGACGATAAATTTTTTTCACAAACTTTTGGTTTGCCCATGGGGTCTAGTATTAGTCCTCCTGTGGCTGATTTAACTTTACAAATTTTAGAAAATTTTATTTTAACAAATCTTCCCGTTCAACCTTATTTTTATTATAGATATGTTGATGACATCCTCTTGTGTTTAGATAATGATTATGTATCCCACACGTTAGATTCTTTTAATTCTTTTAATAAGAATTTGCAGTTCACCTGTGAACTTGAATCTGGTAATTCTATCAGTTTCTTAGACTTAAAACTTATAAGAAATAATAATGTCATCCTCACTGACTGGTTCCAAAAACCAACTTGGTCTGGTCGTTATTTAAATTATTTTTCTTATCACTCTCGTTCTATAAAAATTTCAGTTGCTATTTCCTTAATAGATAGGGCCATTTTGTTAAGTGATAAGATTTTCTGGGGAAAAAACCTATCTTTAGTTCGTGCTGTTTTGAATAATAATTCTTATCCTTCATATTTAGTAAATAACGTTATTAAAAATAGATTAGAGTTTTTACAAAACAATTTAAACAGTTCTTCCTATCTTAACAATTCTAATTCTTTTTCTAAATCTAATTCTTCTTCTTTTGATAAATATAAAGGTGTTATTTGTTTACCCTTTTTAAGTAGTTTTTCTTATTTTTTAAAAAAGTTATTTGCCGCTGAAGGTTTTCTTTTAGTTTTTCAGTTTTGATAACACTTTCCGTTGCCTTTTTTCTCCTCTTAAATCAAAAACTCCCGCTGATAGGATTACTGATTCTGTTTACAGGTTGGACTGCAATGACTGTAATAGTTGTTACATTGGTGAAACTTCCCAATATATTTACAAGAGGGTTAATCAACATACTTATAATTCCAGAAACCCAAATCAATTCAAAACGATGCTTTCTGAACATATGATAAACCTGAACCACTCCTTTAACATGACAAATCCCTCAATCCTTTACATTGAAAAGAACAGTGACCTTAGAAAGATAGTGGAGTCTTTACTTATATCCCTTAATACGTCTTGTGTAAACAAACGTAATTCCTCTCATCTCTTACATGATAGTTACAAAGTAATTATTAATTTCATGAAAAGTAATTCAATACAGTTTTAGAATCTTTCATTCTTTATATTTCTTCTCTGTTTTTTTCCTTCCCCTTTCGTTTTTGCTACTCCTCCCACTCCCATACGCGCACGTGGCTTACACTGCGCTGAGTTGTATGTTTAGCCTTGAATAGTACACACAACACTTTCTGATGTTAACTTAAATATAGGAGGGCAATATTTGCTCCTCCTATAACTCGTTTGTTAATAATAGTTTTTTATTATTTTACACAAAGTTAGTGTTTATATCAATTTTCACATCATAATTAATGTTTTTTGTTTTTTCTGGTTTGGTATGTATAATTTCCTCCTTTTATATATTTATATTTATCATCACTTGTGCATTTATGTTAAATGTTTTTTAGATTACTGAATGATGACACACATCAAGTGTCGAAACGTATAATGGAATAAATAATTTTGTTATTTAATCTTTTTTAATTCGACTGTTGGGCTGCTAAAAAATTTACAAATATATATATATATATATGTAGGGTGGTCCTTAATATGGACATTTTCGAGAATTTTTTTGTTTCCAAGCGCTCAAATGCTTTCAAATTAATTAAAAAAATCCTCCAAAAGTTTTAGCACTTAATATTAACATTTAGATAGTCCGCAATTCAATTAAAAGTTCCGTATATTTATTATTAACATATGTCTTTAAGTAAATTCCTGCGCAATCTGTGATAGCATTTGTGAACACTTATAAAACACTTAACCTCTAATTAAATCCATGTGAGCTATTTAACGAAATATTAATTCATAATGGCATTAAAATTAATTTTGCAGCAAAATATTTAT
The DNA here is from genome assembly GCF_003426905.1 of Ctenocephalides felis. Classification (NCBI taxonomy): domain Eukaryota; kingdom Metazoa; phylum Arthropoda; class Insecta; order Siphonaptera; family Pulicidae; genus Ctenocephalides; species Ctenocephalides felis. The sequence goes on from NW_020536999.1 coordinate 7,423,360, forward strand.
TTAAGAGGTGATGTTGATACTTAAATTGTCAGTAATGAATTGCCATCGAAATTGCAAGTCTGCTATTACAGATGGCGCAAGAATTTACTTAATGATGTATGTTAATAATAAATACACGAAACTTTTAATTGAATTTCGGACTATCTGAAAGTTAATATTAAGAACTGGAATTTTCAGAGGATTTTTAACTTCCCTTAGGGTAGTTATAGTAATGGGCCGAAAATCGAAAATGAAAATTTTTGCATTTCTCGACGTTCTGAAGGTTTCTGAACATTTTTAAGGGGCATACCTCAGAAACTAAATGGATGTGTGTTTTGTATGTCCGCATTTTTTCGTCCACGTTTTCGGGCGCACGGATCAACCGATTTGAATGCTTCAAAAAACATTCGATTCCTATTGAGAGTTGTGCTGATTAGTTTTTGGCAAAGGCAGGTCTAGCCGTTACGGAGATATGGAGCAAAGAATGCAGAAAATAGAAATTGAGTTTTTGAGAGAACGGATCATCCGATTTGTATGATCCAAAAAACATTCAATTCGTAATGACGGGGAAAAGTGGTTATTAGTTTTTGGCAAAGGTAGGCCCAGCGGTTTCGGAGATACAGTGCTAATAGTTAAAAAATGGCAGTTTTTGAAAGAACTAATCGTCCGATTTGAATGATTCAAAGAACTTTCAGCTTGTTTCAATAAAATAATTGCTTTCTAAAAAAAAATTTGTTTCTAATTTTTTTTTTCAAAAAATATTTTTGTAATTTTGGATCAAAAATTCAAAAAATTGCCCAGGCTAAGCACAGTCTAAGCGCCACTCTGGTACAAATGTTCACCCAAGTGCGTTTAGACTGTTTATAGTACTGGAGCACTTTTCTAATTTTGTGAAAACTATTGAAAAATGTGAAAATGCCGCCAAGCTAAGCACAGTATAAGTGAAAATGTCGCACAGAATTCTTTGCAAATGCGTTTAGACTGTGACTATACGGGAACACTTCTTCAATTTTGTATAAGGCAACTATTTTTTTTTTAATTGAATTCGAAATGAAATGACGATTGTTGTTAATGTTCTGGAGATAAATTGAATTATGATTTACATTTGATTTGCTCAACAAGATAGCAAAAATAATGAAAGTTACAGAATTTGTAATGATATATTTGTAAACGTTTAAAATTTCTCGAATATTTCATAACGGCACGAGAAGTTCCAGCAATTTGCCTTAAGGCACGATGCCATACACCACTAGTTTTTTATTAATTTGGAAACATTTGAGCTCTTGGGAGTGAAGAAATTCGAAAATGTCCATATTAAGAACCATCTTTATATATATATATATATATATATATATATATATATATATATATATATATATATATATATATATATATTTTGTATGATTCTGAATTTGATGTTGACATATGTATTAACAAAGTCTAATAATCGGGCATAACATCAATAAAAAACTTTTTATTGATGTTATGCCCGATTATTAGACTTTGTTAATATATATATATATATATATATATTGAATGGTAGAGTCTTGGATTTGTGTATATTTTGTAGAGTTTCGAACAAGAATCCAAAAATAATACAAAATAAAAAACAAGAAAAGTTTTTAAAAAAACAATTTCTTTATTTAATTATTTGTTTATTGTCGACGTTTCGACTTTCGACCAAATGAAGAGACGTTAGTAATCAATTTACTAATTAATAATTAAATGTAACCAATTTTTAATAATTCTTGAGTAGATTAGGGTTTTATTTTGAATACTTTTGAATACGAGAATTGGAACATTTGTAGCTCTTCGGGAAGTGTGTGAAATCAAAGAATTTATTTAGATACAAAAATTTATTTATCGCTTTATTATAATATTTCAGTTGTTGCTTGCTCAAGAGTTCAGGACTAACTAACTTATATTTTTACATTTTTAAAATATTTCAAATATTTCTAGTTTTATGATAGCTCGCCGAAGGTACATGAGCTATCATAAACTTTTATTAAGGGTTGTCTGGCAGATGTACAAAATATTCGCAACATTTACCGTTACTTGGGAGTATACATCGTTCAAAGGAATTTACTTATGACTATTATTTATAATTATAAAGAACACAATTCTCAACACCTCCATCGTGAAAATTAAGCCGTCCTCGGCTTATTACATAACATTAGCGAATTTCAGGTTGTAATTTACTGGTACATTAATAACTAAAATCATTATCTTAATAACTATGAGTTGATGCATAATGGATATAACAACTAAAGACATCAATTTTTATTTATATCGAAACGTCGAAACGTCGACAATAAACAAATAATTAAATAAAGAAATTGTTTTTTTAAAAACTTTTCTTGTTTTTTATTTTGTATTATTTTTGGATTCTTGTTCGAAACTCTACAAAATATATATATATATATATATATATGTATATATATATACCAGTATTTTTTGCTTTTAATGCATAAAATTTGGTACTTCAATTTTTTTATATATGTACCGACTAGAGCATTTGCTAAGCAAAAAAGATTACTTGAAAATATAAATTATAGTGGAGGTGATAAATATAAAATTTATTGAGATAGTCTTAGATTTAATTATCTACTTCGACTTTATAATTGGCAGTCGACTCCACTATGATTTAAAATATGGTATACAGTCAACTCTCCGATAACGCGGTGTAATAAAGAAATCGTGCTATAAACGGATATAACCAGTGATCGTTATACGAAGATCAACAAATACAAACGACATGATGAATTGAAGAGTTTTATATAAAGACATAGATACAACAAGTATAAATATATGACAAACACGGCCGCTTTGAAATTACATGAATTTTAATTCCTTCAGCATATCACAGATGTCGCCACCAAACGTAGCACGTAAATTTACCCTTAGGTTGAATTCTAGATGAGATTTATTTAAATATATAATATAGAAAAGGTAAACGTGATTAATTTGACTAGAACAAAATATACGCGTATATTTTTAACAAATTTACTAATATATGATAAAAAATGTATGATACGAAAAAATTAATAATTCAAATATTTCAATATATAAGTATATTTTAAAACAAACGCTGAATTTGAAGCACACTAGCACCATCTGTGATATGTTGAGCTGAAAACACTCAAACAGAATAAAGCGCATTTGTTCTACGATTACCTCTCATGTATAAAGATAATGATATATTATGAAACAGAAGCTAAACAAAAAGTTTTTTGGGATATAAACTGGCATATTTTTATATAAGCATGTTATAAAAGATAAAGAAAATCGTGTTATATGAGGGTTGACTGTAAATGCTACATGAATTTGCCGCTATATAGCTGATATTAAACTCCATTACGATGAGCTTTTATTGTTTGATAAAGGACCAATTGTGTTACTGTAATGTTTAAGTTTAATCAAAAGAATTTGTTTCACGAATGTTGTTTGAATTATTTTTATTCGATTTGCTAATTTCGTTTGATTCGTATTGATAAGGAGACGTGCTGATTAGTTATTACCCAAGGCAGGTCCAGCCGTTAAGGAGATGCGTGAAAAAAAGAACCAAAAATGGTAATTTAGTTATTGAGAGAACGGAGCGTCCGAGTTAAATAATTCAAAAAATATTTTACTTGTATTGACAAAATGAAGAACTGTTTTTAAGGCAAATTGCTGGAACTTTCCATACCAAAAATTACGTTTTTTTAAAAATTATTCAATTTTCTTCTAGAACTTTGAAAAAAAGAATTGATCTTTTTGAAAAAAATGAAATTTGTTATTATTAAAATATCTATAAAATATATGATAATTTGATGTGCATATGTCGTTTTTGACCGTCAAATGACATCTTTTATCACTTTTTTTCATTGAATCTCCGAAACGGTTAGACTTGCCTTTGCCAAAATCTCCCCAGCATGTCTCTTCATCAATAGGAATCGAATGTTTTTTGAATTATTCAAATCGGTTGATCCGTGTTCTCGAAATCGTCGACGAAAATTTGTATCCGCACATAGACACATACATTCATTTTGTCTAAGGTATGCCAAAATGTTCAAAAGGCCTTAAAACGTAAAGATATGCAAAAAAATTTCATTTTTGATTTTTTTTGCGATTCCTATAACGTATCTTACGCAAAGTTAAAAATAGTTCAAAATGTTCAAAAAATTTCACAATACTTTAAAAAAAAAAAATAAAAAAATTCAATTTTTAAAAATTTTAAAATTATCGAAAATCTCATTTTTTCATAGGTTTCAAAAATTTTTAAAGTTTTTCTAAAAATTACAATTTTGGGTACGCGAGGTCCAGCAACTTGCCTTAAGGCACCATTAGTTTGGTACACAAATGAGTAAATCGGTAGTAAATGATTACCAAATGAAACACAAGGAATATTTACATTTTTTTTTAATTTATTCAGTTTTTTACATACATATTAATATCTTAGTTCATCACAAAAACTTTCAGTTTAGTTATTTGGAATATAAACATAAAGAAAATAATTTTATTAAAAAATAAACAAAGATAAAACCTTGTGTAGAAAACAATAAAATTAATTTATTGACTTTGTTTAATATAATATATTTTATAACAATTGCTCCTAATATGATAAAATACTTTACAAGTTAAAAATACACATGTGACCTTTATCATCATTCTCGTTTTTTGCAATCCCTTATTATGAGTCGTGTTAGCATTAACAGAGCCAGAACATCGGCCATCATCAGCATGTAGAAAACTCGCTCCCAGCCTCCTTGACTAACGACACCTGCCAGAAGAGGCCCAACGGCTGCACCCAACGACCCAGTTCCATCGATGATTGCAGTAACAGTGGCCAAAGCACGAGAATCTCCTTTGGTTTTCGATCCCAGTTCAGCACTGACCGATGTTGTGATTAGTGCATACGGTCCGTTCACGAGAGCGCCTGCCAGTAGCAGCATTCCAATGTTCATTGTGATATTTATAGCACCCCAGCGTTCATAGATGAGCATAGCGGGTACAGCTAAAACCAGCATACCGCCACATGTCAGTGCAGATCGACCTGATAGATCGGAGATGATTCCTGCCAGGATGGCACCAGCGATGCCTCCAACGTCGAATAAAGTAGATAAATCGGCGCTTTTCTTTGCTCCCATGGTGGTCGAACTTTGGATGTAATTTGGAAGCCAGTACAAAAACGTGTAGCTGACTAATTTCGAGAAAAACAGACTAGTGAGTATTCAAGAACACCGGGAATAGCCAGAGCTCCCAAGAAACCAATCGCTTTTTTATCACTGCTATCTGCTTTCGCAGACTCATCTATCTCATCTTCTTGCAACATTGGACATTCCTCCTGACGGCATGATGGTTGCCATTTACATTCGCTGTTATCAGAATCACTATTGCTTTCAGCGTCTGCCGAACCATTGTCCAACCTCTGGTACACGTTCTTCTGATCGATTTCTATGTTAACGCTTGCCGGATCGTCCACCAGAAATAGAAAAATTAAAAAGCCAACCAAAGCAGCAATAGCACCAGGTATTAAAAATGACAAAGACCAATCGCCTTCAATAAAACGAGCTGCTATTAAAGTGCCTAAAATATTACCAATAGGCGTGTGAGAATTCCAAATACCAAATGTGAGTCCACGTTTATTTTTACCACACCAACGTCCTACTACGGCAACAACACTTGGAAACCCTGTACTCTGCGCTATTCCTGCAAAAACCTGCACAACTATGAAGTACCATAAAGAATGTATCTTAAGCGTTCGTGCTAATCCGAACAAATAACAAAAAATCCCTGTAAAAATCATTCCCAGGGACAAAAAATACCTTAGCGAAACTCTTTCTGCAACAAAGCCTGAGAAAAACATTGCAAACGCGTACAAAAACAAAAATGATGAATCGAGTACTCCAAACAGTGCTTTACTATTATCAGCTTCAAAAGGGGCCCACTCGCACCAGTGGGAATCATTAGCAACTTGGCCAGGTGTGATACCAATGCCTGGTATAACGTCTGAGCAGTTTCTGTGCAGTACATTCTTTACAACTGATATAGGTTTACGTGTCACATGGTAACAGGTGTAACTCAAATATGTCAATATCAATATACTTGATCTGTACCACCGTTCTTTGCGAAATGTCACATTGGGGCAACATGATTTGTATATTTTGTGTATCGCTCGGATACCGATCGGTATGTCTTCCTTCATTATTAAAATTCGACTAAGTGGAGTGGATTTGGTTGAGCTAAATCACCTCCAGAGTAACTGTCAACTCTGTTTATTCATTATATGTCAAGTAAATCAATGTGCTTTTATAATTTCAGCTTCGAAATCGCTTCCATATGCTGCCGTTGCAGATTCAGTGGTCAGGGGGACAAAGTTAAAGTATGCAGTTACATTATTTGTTTAGTAAATGCACATATGAATGTGTATATGTCGTTGAGGTTATGAAAACAATGAAACGTCATTCAACTCAGCCACTTGACAATTGATGTGAGTCATCTGTTATCTGTCATCTTCATCGGTGACTTTTGTCAGTCACTGTAGTAGGGTCATATTCACTATGGGTGTGACTGCAGCGCCAGACTAAATATGGAGTCTATGTGGTTTGTATGTAAATTGAATATATAAATGCATATATTGATTTATACATCATTATATATGTCCTAGTGTGCGTGGTTTGTATGTAAATTGAATATATAATTGTATATATTGATTTATACATCATTATATATGTCCTAGTGTGTATGTCCATCCTTGTATGTAAATTGAATATATAAATGCATATATTGATTTATACATTATTATATATGTCCTAGTGTGCGTGGTTTGTATGTAAATTGAATATATAATTGTATATATGGATTTATACATCATTATATATGTCCTAGTGTGTATGTCCATCCTTGTATGTAAATTGAATATATAAATGCATATATTGATTTATACATCATTATATATGTCCTAGTGTGCGTGGTTTGTATGTAAATTGAATATATAAATGTATATATTGATTTGTACATCATTTTATATGGCCTAGTCTGTGTGGTTTGTATGTAAATTGAATATATAAATGCATATATGATATTTGCATCATTATATATGGCCTAGTCTGCGTGGTTTGTATGTAAATTGAATATATAAATGCATATATTGATTTTTGCATCATTATATATGGCCTAGTCTGCGTGGTTTGTATGTAAATTGGATATATAAATGCATATATTGATTTTACATCATTATATAGGGCCTAGTATGCGTGGTTTGTATGTAAATTGAATATATAAATGTATATATTGATTTGTACATCATTTTATATGGCCTAGTCTGTGTGGTTTGTATGTAAATTGAATATATAAATGTATATATTGATTTATACATCATTATATATGGCCTAGTCTGCGTGGTTTGTATGCAAATTGGATATATAAATGCATATATTGATTTTTGCATCATTATATATGTCCTAGTCTGCGTGGTTTGTATGTAAATTGGATATATAAATGCATATATTGATTTTTGCATCATTATATAGGGCCTAGTATGCGTGGTTTGTATGTAAATTGAATATATAAATGTATATATTGATTTGTACATCATTTTATATGGCCTAGTCTGTGTGGTTTGTATGTAAATTGGATATATAAATGTATATATTGATTTATACATCATTATATATGGCCTAGTCTGCGTGGTTTGTATGTAAATTGAATATATAAATGTATATATGGAGGTGTAGTCCATATTAAATACCAAAATGATAGACAATAATAAATTTCATAAAATATTATTATATTTCGTTTATTTTATATATGATTAATATCCACGACACTATGTGTTGTCATACTGATCATTAATAAAACGTTATTGGTATTTTCTTATTTATAATTGAAAAGAAAGGTTTTAAGAATTATACATTTTAGCAAATTCGACTAGGGAGAAACAAAAACCAAGTACGATCTGACACTTGAATTTCCTTTTGTTTTTCTCAGTGCTGTCACTATATGGGCCAATCTGTCCAGTAACATGTGATGCGTGTTGACGAGCCGCGATGCGTGTTGACAACCCGCTATATATATATTGATTTTTGCATCATTATATATGGCCTAGTCTGCGTGGTTTGTATGTAAATTGAATATATAAATGCATATATTGATTTTTGCATCATTATATATGTCCTAGTCTGCGTGGTTTGTATGTAAATTGAATATATAAATGTATATATTGATTTATACATCATTATATTGGCCTAGTCTGCGTGGTTTGTATGTAAATTGAATATATAAATGCATATATTGATTTTTGCATCATTATATATGGCCTAGTGTTTGTGGTTTGTATATAAATTGGATATATAAATGTATATATCGATTTATACATAATTATATATGGCCTAGTGTTTGTGGTTTGTATGTAAATTGGATATATAAATGTATATATCGATTTTTGCATCATTATATATTGCCTAGTGTTTGTGGTTTGTATGTAAATTGGATATATAAATGTATATATTGATTTATACATCATTATATTGGCGCACCCATGCTATGACAACGGTTGCTATAGTAATAATATTCAATTGCGTCATTGAATTATCAAATTTGGTTTTCAACTATTTTTGAGAATTTTTTAAAATATGCACTTACAAAAATGTCTTTTTCTCAAAATTTTTTTGTCGAAAAATTTTTGGACCAAAAATTTTTTTGACCAAATTTTTTTGACCAAAAATTTTTTTCTCAAAATTTTTTGGACCAAAATTTTTTTGATCAAGAAGTTTTTTGCCCAAAATTTTTTTAACCAAAATTTTTTTGTCCAAAAATTTTTTTGCCCAAAATTTTTTTGTCCAAAAATTTTTTTGCCCAAAAAGTTTTTTTTCGCGGGGGTTCTTCTTATCGCGTTATATTCGGTATAATTAGTATTGTAAGTTAGGTATAATTAGTTTGTAAGTTAGTTTAAGTGGATTAGGGCTGCACAAATCGATACTTAGTAGTATTTACACTATATCCATTTCCATCTGAAATGTTAGAAACGTAAATATGAATACAAGTATCTATTTCTGTGGCGACACCACATTAAAAAAAACGCGCCTGGCAACTTTACCCCATGGGTGGTGAGGAAAAAAGTTGCATCCTAATTAAGTACATACATATAATTATCAAAATTAACATTTTTAGATAATTATGTTAATTAATATACGTAAATGTACACATCACTGATAATTACAGAGTAATATCGAAATATCTTAAAATAAACATTTTCAAAATAATCTTTGCTTTTTAATATGTGGTTCAACTTCATAAAGAATTATTAGATGCTTTCAGAAAGAATATTATCAATGATTATTAATTTTGAATTAGTTGAAATATACTATAAATACTACAAGGCGAAGAGATGTATGGCTTTTGGTAAAATATATTTTATAAATAAATTCTATAACTACGTAGCATAAAGTACAATATTATTCCGAGTGACTATTATAAGTGTTTATAAATATTAATACAAAATGAAAATAAATAATATTTAACAGAAAATTAATTTTACTTGAAAACTTTAATAAAAAATTTGGCACTGCTTTCTTTATATAAGCTGATCAATATCATTCTTTATTTTAATGTTTTTAATGCGGAAAGGAGCAACTCATATGCAGCTTTCATATGTTTTACTCAGTTTTGGTAAGTCGTAATTTTTTATGAATTTTATGGTTGAAATTAACACAGGTCCTCAAAAAAAGTAGTTTTCAATGTACCTTCTACCTATGGTCAAAATTGGGGCACAAAACATTAAAAAACATTTAAAAACTGGTGCAATCTTTAATCTAGTTTTTTTTCTGAATGAATTATTATCCAGCGGTTTTTCTTTTGTGGACCTGTGTAATTGTTCGCGCACATACGTACTTCCAAAAAAAATAATAATAAATAATTAGCATAATTTGATTTGCTACATTTTTTATCAAAAGCGAAAATTTCTCAGGTCTGACAAGAGATTTATAAAAATTTTCGATGTTTACTGAAAAAATGCATTTTTTAAATCGGTATTATTTGTTTGCATGTTAAATGGCGGGTATTACAACTTCGGCCTTGCTTCATGAAGATTCTAACGAAACTTTTGATTGATTTCAATTTATCAATTTGTTTCTATGCGCCTTTGAAATGAGTGAAACGTGTTGAGTTTTGACATGTTTTGAAATAATCTCCTTTCACCACTTATAAAAGGTAAACCGTATGGTTGTACATGGAAATACAAGTTTTTAAATTTAATTGAATTAATAATATATTGTATAGATTTTATTATATATAGAGAATATATAGACTTGTTTAAACTGCTGCACCTTATTGCTGAAAGTTTACTACATATGCAACTGATGTCGCGTCCATAATTCATTCATATGCATTTTTCAATAGCACATTCTCTTAAATATAAAGAATGCATGTGCCTTTGCAAAAATTTTTCCCAAAAATTTGTTTCCCAAAATTTTTTACCCAAAATTTGTTGAGCTAAAATTTTTTGACGAATATTTTTTTGACCAAAAATTTTTGGACCAAAATTTTTTTGACATTAATTTTTTTTCCAAAATTTTTTGGACCAAATTTTTTTTGACCAAAATTTTTTTGACCAAAAATTGTTTTCCAAAAATTTTTTTGACCAAAATTTTTTTTTTCAAAATGTTTTGGACCTTGAATTGGTCAATATCGGTCTAATATTGGTCAATATCGGTCTAATATTGGTCAATATCGGTCCAATATTGGTCAATATCGGTCCAATATTGGTCAATATCGGTCTAATATAAAAACATTTTTTTTGACCAAAAATTTTTTGGGCCAAAAATTTTTTTGACCAAAATTTGTTTCCCAAATTTTTTTTGACACAAAATTTTTTTGACAAAAAATTTTTTGACCAAAATTTTTTTGAGCAAAATTTTTTTTCCAAAAAATTTTTTGACCAAAATTTTTTTCCCAATTTTTTTGATCAATTTTTTTTGACAAAAATTTTTTGACCAAAATTTTTTTGACCAAAAATTTTTTGACCAAAATTTTTTTTCAGAAAATTTTTTTGACCAAAATTTTTTTGACCAACATTTTTTTGACCAAAAGTTTTTTCCAGAATTTTTTTGACCAAAATTTTTTTTCCCAAAATTTTTTTGATCAAAATTTTTTGGACCAAAATTTTTTGGCCCAAATTTTTTTGACTAAAATTTTTTTGGCCAAAAATTTTTTAAGCAAAAATTTTTTTGATCAAAATTTTTTTAACCAAAAATTTTTTTGAGCAAAATTTTTTTTCCGAAAATTTTTTTTGACCAAATTTTTTTTGACCGAAAATTTTTGGGCCAAATTTTTTTGACATTTTTTTTTTTCCGAATATTGGTCCAATATTGGTCAATATCGGTCCAATATCGGTCCAATGTCGGTCCAATATCGGTCTAATATTGGTCAATTTTGGTCTAATATTGGTCAATATCGGGCCAATATCGGTCTAGTATTGGTCAATATCCGTCCTATATTGGTCCCAATTTTTTTTCCCAAAATTTTTTTTCCCAAAATTTTTTTGACAAAATTTTTTTGATCCAAATTTTTTTGACCAAAAATTTTTTTTCCGAAAAATTTTTTGACCTTAATTTTTTTTCAAAAATTTTTTTCCAAATTTTTTTTTCCCAAATTTTTTTTGACCAAAAATTTTTTTGAACAAAAATTTTTTGACCAAAATTTTTTTGACCAAATTTTTTTTGACCAAAATTTTTTTTCCGAATATTGGTCAATATCGGTCTAATATTGGTCAATATCGGTCTAATATTGGTCAATCTCGGTCAATATCGGTCTAATATTGGTCAATATCGGTCCAATATCGTTCCAATATCGGTCTAATATTGGTCAATATCGGTCCAATATTGGTCAATATCGGTCCAATATCGGTCCAATATCGGTCTAATATTGGTCAATATCGGGCCAATATCGGTCTAATATTGGTCAATATCCGTCCTATATTGGTCCCAACTTTTTTTTCCAAAATTTTTTAGACCAAATTTTTTTTGACCAAAATTTTTTTGATCAAAATTTTTTTGACCAAAATTTTTTTGACCTTAATTTTTTTTTCAAAAATTTTTTTCCCAATTTTTTTTTCCCAAATTTTTTTTGACCAAAAATTTTTTTGAACAAAAATTTTTTTGACCAAATTTTTTTTGACCAAAATTTTTTTTTTCCGAATTTTGGTCAATATCGGTCTAATATTGGTCAATATCGGTCCAATATCGATCCAATATCGGTCTAAAATTGGTCAATATCGGTCTAATATTGGTCAATATCGGTCCAATATTGGTCAATATCGGTCCAAT
>NW_020536999.1:7436640-7455593 GCF_003426905.1 Ctenocephalides felis
TTTCGGAAAAAAAATTTTGGTCAAAAAAATTTTGATCAAAAAAATTTTGGTCAAAAAAAATTTGGTCAAAAAAAAATTGGGAAAAAAAGTTGGGACCAATATAGGACGGATATTGACCAATATTAGACCGATATTGACCAATATTAGACCAATATTGACCAATGTTAGACCGATATTGGACCGATATTGGACCGATATTGACCAATATTGGACCGATATTGACCAATATTGGACCGATATTGACCAATATTAGACCGATATTGACCAATTTTAGACCGATATTGACCAATATTGGACCGATATTGACCAATATTGGACCGATATTGACCAATATTAGACCGATATTGACCAATTTTAGACCGATATTGGATCGATATTGGACCGATATTGACCAATATTAGACCGATATTGACCAAAATTCGGAAAAAAAAAATTTTGGTCAAAAAAAATTTGGTCAAAAAAATTTTTGTTCAAAAAAATTTTAGGTCAAAAAAAATTTGGGAAAAAAAAATTGGAAAAAAATTTTGGAAAAAAAAATTAAGGTCAAAAAAATTTTCGGAAAAAAAATTTTGGTCAAAAAAATTTTGATCAAAAAAATTTTGGTCAAAAAAAAATTTGGTCAAAAAAATTTTGGAAAAAAAAGTTGGGACCAATATAGGACGGATATTGACCAATATTAGACCGATATTGGCCCGATATTGACCAATATTAGACCGATATTGGACCGATATTGGACCGATATTGACCAATATTGGACCGATATTGACCAATATTAGACCGATATTGGAACGATATTGGACCGATATTGACCAATATTAGACCGATATTGGACCAAGATTGACCAATATTAGACCGATATTGACCAATATTAGACCGATATTGACCAATATTCGGAAAAAAAAATTTTGGTCAAAAAAAATTTGGTCAAAAAAATTTTGGTCAAAAAAATTTTTGTTCAAAAAAATTTTTGGTCAAAAAAAATTTGGGAAAAAAAAATTGGGAAAAAAATTTTTGAAAAAAAAATTAAGGTCAAAAAAATTTTCGGAAAAAAAATTTTGGTCAAAAAAATTTGGATCAAAAAAATTTTGGTCAAAAAAAATTTGGTCAAAAAAATTTTGGGAAAAAAAATTGGGACCAATATAGGACGGATATTGACCAATACTAGACCGATATTGGCCCGATATTGACCAATATTAGACCAAAATTGACCAATATTAGACCGATATTGGACCGACATTGGACCGATATTGGACCGATATTGACCAATATTGGACCAATATTCGGAAAAAAAAAATTGTCAAAAAAATTTTGGCCCAAAAAATTTTCGGTCAAAAAAAATTTGGTCAAAAAAATTTTCGGAAAAAAAATTTTGCTCAAAAAAATTTTTGGTTAAAAAAATTTTGATCAAAAAAATTTTTGCTTAAAAAATTTTTGGCCAAAAAAATTTTAGGTCAAAAAAATTTGGGCCAAAAAAATTTTGGTCCAAAAAATTTTGATCAAAAAAATTTTGGGAAAAAAAATTTTGGTCAAAAAAATTCTGGGAAAAAACTTTTGGTCAAAAAAAATGTTGGTCAAAAAATTTTGGTCAAAAAAATTTTGGTCAAAAAAATTTTCTGAAAAAAAATTTTGGTCAAAAAATTTTTGGTCAAAAAAAATTTTGGTCAAAAAATTTTTTGTCAAAAAAAAATTGGTCAAAAAAATTGGGAAAAAATTTTTGGTCAAAAAAATTTTCAGAAAACAAATTTTGCTCAAAAAAATTTTGGTCAAAAAATTTTTTGCCAAAAAAATTTTGGTCAAAAAAAATTTGGGAACAAATTTTTGGTCAAAAAAATTTTTGGCCCAAAACATTTTTGGTCAAAAAAATTGTTTTTATATTAGACCGATATTGACCAATATTGGACCGATATTGACCAATATTGGACCGATATTGACCAATATTAGACCGATATTGACCAATATTAGACCGATATTGACCAATTCAAGGTCCAAAACATTTTGAAAAAAAAAATTTTGGTCAAAAAATTTTTTGGAAAACAATTTTTGGTCAAAAAAATTTTGGTCAAAAAAAATTTGGTCCAAAAAATTTTGGAAAAAAAATTAATGTCAAAAAAATTTTGGTCCAAAAAATTTTTGGTCAAAAAAATATTCGTCAAAAAATTTTAGCTCAACAAATTTTGGGTAAAAAATTTTGGGAAACAAATTTTTGGGAAAAAATTTTTGCAAAGGCACATGCATTCTTTATATTTAAGAGAATGTGCTATTGAAAAATGCATATGAATGAATTATGGACGCGACATCAGTTGCATATGTAGTAAACTTTCAGCAATAAGGTGCAGCAGTTTAAACAAGTCTATATATTCTCTATATATAATAAATCTATACAATATATTATTAATTCAATTAAATTTAAAAACTTGTATTTCCATGTACAACCATACGGTTTACCTTTTATAAGTGGTGAAAGGAGATTATTTCAAAACATGTCAAAACTCAACACGTTTCACTCATTTCAAAGGCGCATAGAAACAAATTGATAAATTGAAATCAATCAAAAGTTTCGTTAGAATCTTCATGAAGCAAGGCCGAAGTTGTAATACCCGCCATTTAACATGCAAACAAATAATACCGATTTAAAAAATGCATTTTTTCAGTAAACATCGAAAATTTTTATAAATCTCTTGTCAGACCTGAGAAATTTTCGCTTTTGATAAAAAATGTAGCAAATCAAATTATGCTAATTATTTATTATTTTTTTTTTTTGGAAGTACGTATGTGTGCGAACAATTACACAGGTCCACAAAAGAAAAACCGCTGGATAATAATTCATTCAGAAAAAAAAACTAGATTAAAGATTGCACCAGTTTTTAAATGTTTTTTAATGTTTTGTGCCCCAATTTTGACCATAGGTAGAAGGTACATTGAAAACTACTTTTTTTGAGGACCTGTGTTAATTTCAACCATAAAATTCATAAAAAATTACGACTTACCAAAACTGAGTAAAACATATGAAAGCTGCATATGAGTTGCTCCTTTCCGCATTAAAAACATTAAAATAAAGAATGATATTGATCAGCTTATATAAAGAAAGCAGTGCCAAATTTTTTATTAAAGTTTTCAAGTAAAATTAATTTTCTGTTAAATATTATTTATTTTCATTCTGTATTAATATTTATAAACACTTATAATAGTCACTCGGAATAATATTGTACTTTATGCTACGTAGTTATAGAATTTATTTATAAAATATATTTTACCAAAAGCCATACATCTCTTCGCCTTGTAGTATTTATAGTATATTTCAACTAATTCAAAATTAATAATCATTGATAATATTCTTTCTGAAAGCATCTAATAATTCTTTATGAAGTTGAACCACATATTAAAAAGCAAAGATTATTTTGAAAATGTTTATTTTAAGATATTTCGATATTACTCTGTAATTATCAGTGATGTGTACATTTACGTATATTAATTAACATAATTATCTAAAAATGTTAATTTTGATAATTATATGTATGTACTTAATTAGGATGCAACTTTTTTCCTCACCACCCATGGGGTAAAGTTGCCAGGCGCGTTTTTTTTAATGTGGTGTCGCCACAGAAATAGATACTTGTATTCATATTTACGTCTCTAACATTTCAGATGGAAATGGATATATTGTAAATACTACTAAGTATCGATTTGTGCAGCCCTAATCCACTTAAACTAACTTACAAACTAATTATACCTAACTTACAATACTAATTATACCGAATATAACGCGATAAGAAGAACCCCCGCGAAAAAAAACTTTTTGGGCAAAAAAATTTTTGGACAAAAAAATTTTGGTTAAAAAAATTTTGGGCAAAAAACTTCTTGATCAAAAAAATTTTGGTCCAAAAAATTTTGAGAAAAAAATTTTTGGTCAAAAAAATTTGGTCAAAAAAATTTTTGGTCCAAAAATTTTTCGACAAAAAAATTTTGAGAAAAAGACATTTTTGTAAGTGCATATTTTAAAAAATTCTCAAAAATAGTTGAAAACCAAATTTGATAATTCAATGACGCAATTGAATATTATTACTATAGCAACCGTTGTCATAGCATGGGTGCGCCAATATAATGATGTATAAATCAATATATACATTTATATATCCAATTTACATACAAACCACAAACACTAGGCAATATATAATGATGCAAAAATCGATATATACATTTATATATCCAATTTACATACAAACCACAAACACTAGGCCATATATAATTATGTATAAATCGATATATACATTTATATATCCAATTTATATACAAACCACAAACACTAGGCCATATATAATGATGCAAAAATCAATATATGCATTTATATATTCAATTTACATACAAACCACGCAGACTAGGCCATATATAATGATGTATAAATCAATATATACATTTATATATTCAATTTACATACAAACCACGCAGACTAGGACATATATAATGATGCAAAAATCAATATATGCATTTATATATTCAATTTACATACAAACCACGCAGACTAGGCCATATATAATGATGCAAAAATCAATATATACATTTATATATTCAATTTACATACAAACCACGCAGACTAGGCCATATATAATGATGTATAAATCAATATATACATTTATATATCCAATTTACATACAAACCACACAGACTAGGCCATATAAAATGATGTACAAATCAATATATACATTTATATATTCAATTTACATACAAACCACGCATACTAGGCCCTATATAATGATGCAAAAATCAATATATGCATTTATATATCCAATTTACATACAAACCACGCAGACTAGGACATATATAATGATGCAAAAATCAATATATGCATTTATATATCCAATTTGCATACAAACCACGCAGACTAGGCCATATATAATGATGTATAAATCAATATATACATTTATATATTCAATTTACATACAAACCACACAGACTAGGCCATATAAAATGATGTACAAATCAATATATACATTTATATATTCAATTTACATACAAACCACGCATACTAGGCCCTATATAATGATGCAAAAATCAATATATGCATTTATATATCCAATTTGCATACAAACCACGCAGACTAAGCCATATATAATGATGCAAAAATCAATATATGCATTTATATATTCAATTTACATACAAACCACGCAGACTAGGCCATATATAATGATGCAAATATCAGTATATGCATTTATATATTCAATTTACATACAAACCACACAGACTAGGCCATATAAAATGATGTACAAATCAATATATACATTTATATATTCAATTTACATACAAACCACGCACACTAGGACATATATAATGATGTATAAATCAATATATGCATTTATATATTCAATTTACATACAAGGATGGACATACACACTAGGACATATATAATGATGTATAAATCCATATATACAATTATATATTCAATTTACATACAAACCACGCACACTAGGACATATATAATGATGTATAAATCAATATATGCATTTATATATTCAATTTACATACAAGGATGGACATACACACTAGGACATATATAATGATGTATAAATCAATATATACAATTATATATTCAATTTACATACAAACCACGCACACTAGGACATATATAATGATGTATAAATCAATATATGCATTTATATATTCAATTTACATACAAACCACGCAGGCTAGGCCATATATAATGATGTATAAATCAATATATACATTTATATATTCAATTTACATACAAACCACGCAGGCTAGGCCATATATAATGATGCAAAAATCAATATATGCATTTATATATTCAATTTACATACAAACCACGCAGACTAGGCCATATATAATGATGTATAAATCAATATATGCATTTATATATTCAATTTACATACAAACCACATAGACTCCATATTTAGTCTGGCGCTGCAGTCACACCCATAGACTATGGGTGAATAGTGAATATGACCCTACTACAGTGACTGACAAAAGTCACCGATGAAGATGACAGATAACAGATGACTCACATCAATTGTCAAGTGGCTGAGTTGAATGACGTTTCATTGTTTTCATAACCTCAACGACATATACACATTCATATGTGCATTTACTAAACAAATAATGTAACTGCATACTTTAACTTTGTCCCCCTGACCACTGAATCTGCAACGGCAGCATATGGAAGCGATTTCGAAGCTGAAATTATAAAAGCACATTGATTTACTTGACATATAATGAATAAACAGAGTTGACAGTTACTCTGGAGGTGATTTAGCTCAACCAAATCCACTCCACTTAGTCGAATTTTAATAATGAAGGAAGACATACCGATCGGTATCCGAGCGATACACAAAATATACAAATCATGTTGCCCCAATGTGACATTTCGCAAAGAACGGTGGTACAGATCAAGTATATTGATATTGACATATTTGAGTTACACCTGTTACCATGTGACACGTAAACCTATATCAGTTGTAAAGAATGTACTGCACAGAAACTGCTCAGACGTTATACCAGGCATTGGTATCACACCTGCTCAAGTCGCTAATGATTCCCACTGGTGCGAGTGGGCCCCTTTCGAAGCTGATAATAGTAAAGCACTGTTTGGAGTACTCGATTCATCATTTTTGTTTTTGTACGCGTTTGCAATGTTTTTCTCAGGCTTCGTTGCAGAAAGAGTTTCGCTAAGGTATTTTTTGTCCCTGGGAATGATTTTTACAGGGATTTTTTGTTATTTGTTCGGATTAGCACGAACGCTTAAAATACATTCTTTATGGTACTTCATAGTTGTGCAGGTTTTTGCAGGAATAGCGCAGAGTACAGGGTTTCCAAGTGTTGTTGCCGTAGTAGGACGTTGGTGTGGTAAAAATAAACGTGGACTCACATTTGGTATTTGGAATTCTCACACGCCTATTGGTAATATTTTAGGCACTTTAATAGCAGCTCGTTTTATTGAAGGCGATTGGTCTTTGTCATTTTTAATACCTGGTGCTATTGCTGCTTTGGTTGGCTTTTTAATTTTTCTATTTCTGGTGGACGATCCGGCAAGCGTTAACATAGAAATAGATCAGAAGAACGTGTACCAGAGGTTGGACAATGGTTCGGCAGACGCTGAAAGCAATAGTGATTCTGATAACAGCGAATGTAAATGGCAACCATCATGCCGTCAGGAGGAATGTCCAATGTTGCAAGAAGATGAGATAGATGAGTCTGCGAAAGCAGATAACACTGATAAAAAAGCGATTGGTTTCCTGGGAGCTCTGGCTATTCCTGGTGTTCTTGAATACTCACTAAGTCTGTTTTTCTCGAAATTAGTCAGCTACACGTTTTTGTACTGGCTTCCAAATTACATCCAAAGTTCGACCACCATGGGAGCAAAGAAAAGCGCCGATTTATCTACTTTATTCGACGTTGGAGGCATCGCTGGTGCCATCCTGGCAGGAATCATCTCCGATCTATCAGGTCGATCTGCATTGACTTGTGGAGGTATGCTGGTTTTAGCGGTACCCGCTATGCTTATCTATGAACGCTGGGGTGCTATAAATATCACAATGAACATTGGAATGCTGCTACTGGCAGGCGCTCTTGTGAACGGACCGTATGCACTAATCACAACATCGGTCAGTGCTGAACTGGGATCAAAAACCAAAGGAGATTCTCGTGCTTTGGCCACTGTTACTGCAATCATCGATGGAACTGGGTCGTTGGGTGCAGCCGTTGGGCCTCTTCTGGCAGGTGTCGTTAGTCAAGGAGGCTGGGAGCGAGTTTTCTACATGCTGATGATGGCCGATGTTCTGGCTCTGTTAATGCTAACACGACTGATAATAAGGGATTGCAAGAAACGAGAATGATGATAAAGGTCACATGTGTATTTTTAACTTGTAAAGTATTTTATCATATTAGGAGCAATTGTTATAAATAAAATATATTATATCAAACAAAGACAATAAATTAATTTTATTGTTTTTTACACAAGGTTTTATCTTTGTTTATTTTTTAATGAAATTATTTTCTTTATGTTTATATTTCAAATAACTAAACTGAAAGTTTTTGTGATGAACTAAGATATTAATATGTATGTAAAAAACTGAATAAATTTAAGAAAAATGTAAATATTCCTTGTGTTTCATTTGGTAATCATTTACTACCGATTTACTCATTTGTGTACCAAACTAATTGTGCCTTAAGGCAAGTTGCTGGACCTCCCGTACCGAAAATTATAATTTTTAGAAAAACTTTAAACATTTTTGGAACCTATGAAAAAATGAGATTTTTGATAATTTTGAAATTTTTGAAATCGAAATTGAAAATTTTTACATTTCTCGACGTTTTGAAGGTTTCTGAATATTTTGGGATACATTAGAAAAAATGGTTGTGTGTGTGTATGTGTGTGCGTGTGTGTATGTGCGGATACACATTTTAGTCGACGATTTCGGGTACACCGATCAACCGATTTGTATAATTCAAAAAAAAAATCCGAAAAAAAATTCCGAAGATACGGGGCAAAAAGTGCCAAAAATGGTAACGGAGCGTCCGATTTTAATAACTTAAAAAACATTTTACTTGTATTGACAAGATGAACAACTAATTAAGTTTTCGTGAAGGCAGGTCTAGCGGTTTCGGAGATCTAACAAAAAAAGTAAAAAAAAAATGCCATTTGGCGGTCAAAAATGATCATTAGACATATGCATATCAAATTATCAGATATTTTATAGAGATTTCAACAATAAGTATAAATTTTGTTTGCATTCCTATAGGTTCCGTACCAATGTTTATTCGTTAGACGGCGACGCGGCGCTTACGCGCTTTGACATTTTGTCTCTATGCAGTTAAAGCAGTACGATTGCTTTGAAAAAAAGTTCAAATCTTCCAAAATATGCCAAAATAAAGAAAACATTATTCTTTCCAAAAAAAATTTCAAAAAAAAAAAAAAAATTTAAATTTTTTAAAAAAAAAATTTTTTTTTCAAAAAAAGTAATTTTTTGTCCAATTTATAGTTTCTCAAAAATCTTATTTTTTCGAAGTATTTTTTTTTTAAAAATGTCAATCGTTTTTAAAAAAATTATTAATTTTTGGTACGGGAAGTTCCAGCAATTTGCCTTAAGGCACGATGCCTTAATTGCCTTAAGACAGAATTCCACTTACAGCTAGTTTTTTTAAAGTATTGTGAAATTTTTTTGAACATTTTGAACTTTTTTAACTTTCCGTAGGATACGTTATAGTAATCGCAAAAAAAAATCAAAAATGAATTTTTTTTGCATATCTTTACGTTTTAAGGCCCTTTGAACATTTTGGCATACCTTAAAATTAGACAAAATGAATGTATGTGTCTATGTGCGGATACAAATTTTTGTCGACGATTTCGAGAACACGGGTCAACCGATTTGAATAATTCAAAAAACATTTGATTCCTATTGTTGGGGAGATTTTGGCAAAGGCAAGTCCAACCGTTTCGGAGATTCAATAAAAAAAAATATAAAAGATGTCATTTGACGGTCAAAAACGACATATGCACATCAAATTATCATATATTTTATAGATATTTTAATAATAATAACAAATTTCATTTTTTTCAAAAAGGTCAATTCTTTTTTTCAAAGTTCTAGAAGAAAATTGAATAATTTAAAAAAAAAACATAATTTTTGGTATGGAAAGTTCCAGCAATTTGCCTTAAAAACAGTTCTTCATTTTGTCAATACAAGTAAAATATTTTTTGAATTATTTAAATCGGACGCTCCGTTCTCTAAAAAACTAAATTACAATTTTTGGCACTTTTTGCCCCGTATCTCCAAAATGACTGGACCTGCCTTTGCCAAAGACTAATCAGCACATCTCCCTATTAATACAAATCGAATGTTTTCTGAATCACTCAAATCGGATACAAAATTTGTATTCAAATAATTTATTCAAACATACATTTTTTCTAATTGTAAGGTAGCCAAAATGTTCAGAAACCTCTGAAACGTAAAGATATATAAAAAATTTCATTTTCGATTTTTTTGCGATTACTATAACTTACTCTACAAGTAGTTAACTAAATCTAAGTTTTACCACGCTTAATCGTACTTTTTCCAAATTTGGTCTCAATCGATTCGGAATGACTAGAGACGTCGACGAAACAAAAGTGACAAATCGAATTCTCAGAGTGAATGTAAGAAATAATTCAAACAACATTCGTGAAACAAAATCTTTTGATCAAACTTAAACATTACAGTAACACAATTGGTCCTTTATCAAACAATAAAAGCTCATCGTAATGGAGTTTAATATCAGCTATATAGCGGCACATTCATATAGCATTTACAGTCAACCCTCATATAACACGATTTTCTTTATCTTTTATAACATGCTTATATAAAAATATGCCAGTTTATATCATAAAAAACTTTTTGTTTAGCTTCTGTTCCATAATACACCTAAGTCTGTTTTTACACGGTCTTTTTGTACACGGTTTTGATATAACACGGTTTGAAAATTGAATATTTTTAAATTTTTTACACGATTTTATTCCATTTAGCACGATTTGAAATTTTATGTACTTGAATTTTTTTTTGTCAAATTTAATTTTTGCGAAGTATGTTCATATCACAAAAAAGTATTTATGAAAGAAAAAAGCCTGAAATCATCGATAGTATCGATAGTTTGCGAACACTAGCTTAAAGATTTAAGTGAATTCCCCTTTAGCGCGTACAAACAATTTTTACTTTGATTTTTTTTATTATATTTGATTTAATAAAATAAACATGAAATCTTGTTCATAAAAATTCTTGTTTTTCACTAATTTTAATAGGTTTTAGAGATTAGGAACAAATCACCCATTTTTGTATAAGACTAATGTCTTTTTTTACACGTTTTTTTTTACACGGCTTCTTCTGGAACCAATCTACCGTGTAAAAACAGACTTAGGTGTATATCATTATCTTTATACATGAGAGGTAAAATTAGAACAAATTCGCTTTACTCTGTATGAGTGTTTTCAGCTCAGCATATCACAGATGGTGCTAGTGTGCTTCAAATTCAGCGTTTGTTTTAAAACATACTTATACATTGAAATATGTGAATGAAAAAAGTATTTAATTTTTTCGTATCATCACATATTAGTAAATTTGTTGAAAATATACGCGTATATTTTGTTCTAGTCAAATTAATCAGGTTCATCTTTCCTATATTATGTATTTAAATAAATCTCATCTAGAATTAAACCTAAGGGTAAATTTACGTGCTACGTTTGGTGGCGACTTCTGTGATATGCTGAAGGAATTAAAATTGATGTAATTTCAAAGCGGCCGTGTTTGCCATCTATTTATACTTGTTCATCTATGTCTTTATATAAAAATCTCCAATTCGATCACTGGTTATATCCGTTTATAGCACGATTTCTTTATTACACCGCGTTATCGGAGAGTTGACTGTATACCATTTTAAATCATAGTGGAGTCGACTGCTTTCTGAATAGCAAATCCAATTATAAAGTCGAAGTAGATAATTAAATATAACACTATCTCAATAAATTTTATATTTATCACCTCCACTATAATTTATATTTTCAAGTAATCTTTTTTGCTTAGCAAATGCTCTAGTCGGTACATATATAAAAAAATTAATGTACCAAATTTTATGCATTAAAAGCAAAAAATACTGCTATATATATATATATATATATATATATATATATACGATATATATATATATATATATATATATATATATATATATATATATGAGGATGATCCTTAATATCGACATTTTCGAATTTCTTCACTCCCAAGAGCTCAAATGCTTCCAAATTAATAAACAACTAGTGGTGTATGACATCGTGCCTTAAGGCAAATTGCTGGAACTTCCCATACCGTTATGAAATATTCGAGAAATTTTAAACGTTTTCAAATATATTATTACAAATACTGTAACTTTCATTATTTTTGCTATCTTGTTATATCTGAGCAAATCAAATGTAAATCATAAATTAATCAATTTATATCCAGAACATTAACAACAATCGTCATTTCATTTCGAATTCAATTTAAAAAAAAAATAGTTGCCTTATACAAAATTGAAAAAGTGTTCCTGTATAGTCACAGTCTAAACGCATTTGCAAATAATTCTGTGCGACATTTTCACTTATACTGTGCTTAGCTTGGCGGCATTTTCACATTTTTCATTAGTTTTCACACAAAATTGGAAAAGTGCTCCAATACGTAAACAGTCTAAACGCACTTGGGTAAACATTTGTATCAGAGTGGCGCTTAGACTGTGCTTAGCCTGGGTAATTTTTTGAATTTTTGATCCAAAATTACAAAAATATTTTTTGAAAAAAAATTAGAAACAAAATTTTTTTTTCAGAAAGCAATTATTTTATTGAAACAAGCTGAAAGTTCTTTGAATCATTTAAATCGGACGCTTATTAGTTCTCTCAAAAACTGCCTTTTTTAACATTTAGCTCTGTATCTCCGAAACCGCTGAGCCTACCTTTTCCAAAAACTAATAACCACTTTTCCCCGTCAGTACGCACTAAATGTTTTTTGGATCATACAAATCGGATGATTTGTTCTCTCAAAAACTCGATTTCTATTTTCTGCACTCTTTGCACCATATCTCCGTAACGGCTAAACGTGCCTTTGCCAAAAACTAATCAGCATATCTTCCTATTAATAGGAATCGAATGTTTTTTAAGCTATTCAAATCGGTTGATCCGTGCGCCCGAAAACGTGGACGAAAAAATGCGGACATACAAGACACACACACACACATCCATTTGGTTTCTGAGTGCCAAAATGTTCAGAAACCTTCAAAACGTCAAAAAATGCAAAAATTTTCATTTTCAATTTTCGGCCCATTACTACAACTACCCTACGGGAAGTTAAAAATCCTCTGAAAGTTTCAAGTCTTAATATTAACATTTAGATAGTCCGCAATTCAATTAAAAGTTTCGTGTATTCATTATTAACATACATCATTAAGTAAATTCTTGCGCCATCTGTGATAGCAGACTTGCAATTTCGATGGCAATTTATTACTGATAATTTTCGCGTCAACATCACCTCTTAAATAAATATTTTGCTGCAAAATTAACTTTGATGCCATTATGAATTAATATTTCGGTAAAGGATTTAATTAGAGGTTAAGTGATTTATAAATATTTTTAGGTCACAGATGGCGCAAGAGTTTACTTAATAATGAATATACAAAACTTTTAATTGAATTGCGGACTATCTAAATGTTAATATTAAGAGCTCAAACTTTCAGAGATTTTTTTTTATCAATTTGGAAGCATTTGAGCACTTGGTAGCAAAGAAATTCTCAAAAATGGCCATATTAAGAACCACCCTTATTTGTAGATATATATATTTATATATTATAATAATAATAATAATTCACCATAAATTCACATTGTGAAATTCTGAGTATAATCATATTCTATAGTAGGAATAACAGTTTGCACAAACTTTAAAAATATAATAAGATACATGTGCACTCCCAATTCACCTCCACCTTCTTCGACAGTTTGTATGATTTTTTTCATAACGACAGCATGCCTTCAAATAAAATTATAAAGATGTACATCTCAAGTGATTTTAGGTGTTTTTAGTTTATTATTATTATTATTTACCTGCAAGGATGCACTGATGCCATCGGTGGTCCTGATAAATTCGGATGGCTCTCCATGGTAACAGTTTTTTTGGCATGGTCTTGACTAACATCCTCATACATTTGTTCTACAGTTAAAGGCTTACGATTCTTAAAACAAAGAAAGAATGTTTATTAGGCCTATTATTTATTTATTTATTTATTTTAAATACTAGCTAACCCGGAAAACGTTGTTTTGCCATAAAAAATATGCCTAAATTGATAAAAAATTAATAAAAGTGCCAAAAATCAAATATTTAATAGATTTGGACTCTGATTCTTTGACAAATAGTTAAAAACTTGTTATAATTTTCAAAAATTATTTGACATTTCATACTTCAAAAATTAATTTACTCGCATCATAGTGCTTTGCTTATTATACTTTTGTCATGTCATATATGTCAAAATTTTCTTTCAAATATTATTTATTTGTTAATAAATTAATAATTATTTTAAGTCATCAATGAATAATTATATAATTGTTAAATTCATAAGTTTGGCTAAATCAACACAGGAATATTGTGGAAATAAATATTCTAAAAATCTGATTTTTGACATTTGCATTTTATTTCAAATTAATTATAATTGTCAAAATATTTTCTTTTCGGTCAAAATTTAATATAATATGATATAATCTTTAGTTTGTCTAGTTTGTTTTTGTCAGATTCCAATGATACCCTCAGATTGTACTATTCCATTTAATAGGTTACAATTTCCTGTAAGATTAGCATTTGCGATGACAATCAAAATATATCTTAACTGATATTTTAATAATAATATTATATTTTAATTACACAAATTTCTTTACACTCCGATAAATAATTACAACGCGTCATAGTGTTTTGTTTATTTTAATTTTGTTTATGTCAATTTTTTTTTAAATTAAAGAATAAATTAAATTTTAGTCTAAATCAACGCAGTATCTTTATCTAAATATACAATTTTTTATATAAATATTTGATTTTATACATTTGCATTTAATTCAAAAATAGTGAATGTCAGATAATATTTATTTTACAATAATGTTTTGTATCTATAATTTGCTTGGCAATATTGCCTATAACATAACTTGGAATAATTAATTTCTCTGCTTCTTATTGAAGTAAGTCGTTAAACATTTTTTTTGTGAAATGTCAAAATTTTGTTTATGATTAATTTTAAATTCAATATGCCGCTTTTTTATTGTGATCTCTGATCTATAATGTTTTGATAAAGTTTTGGTTTCCGAAATAATTTGTTAAGCTTAAGTTAATTGATTAATTAAATTTAAATCGTAAATCTATTTATTTAATTATTTTTATAAATACTGACAAATGACATTTAATTTGTTTACATGTCAACATTTATTCAAATTTTTAAGCTTTGATTTTTAATTAGATTTAAAATTATAAATTGTGATTTTGAATATAGCATTTCATCAAATTTGGATTTAAATGTTGGATATTTCTTTATATGTACATGTTTTTGAATTTTATTTTTTGAAATGCCAAATTATTTTTTCAAAAATTATATATCGAAATTTCCTTAAATTTTGACATTTGTCATTTTAGTGTTTTGTTTTTTTTTTTGGTCATTTTCTGTCAAAATTTTTATAAGTTTATAAAAATTATATATTTATATTTTAAATTTACTTTTCAAAATTTCCTATAACCTAAGTTGGATATATATGCACACGATGAGACAATAAAATTTAAAATCGGTTCAGTAGTTTGGGCGTCCATCGCGAACCAAAATCGTGACACGAGATTTATATATATATATAGATAGATATAGCCCACAGATTTCTTCCAAGAGGACTCAAAAATACAATTATTTTACATAATGAATAACAATTAAAATATATACAAAATTACAATATATAGTTAGTAACATAAAATGCTAAGATAAAATTACATATAATGCAGAATGTAACAATAATATTTATAAACAGAATAAGAAAATAATGAGATATTTGAAAGAAAATAAAAAGATTAACTTGTGCAGATGGAGATTATTTGATTAGGTGAAGTGTTGTGAATGTCTATTTCATTATTAATTAAGTTAAAGTTAGAGGACATAAGTAAAATTGGCGAATTTAAGAGAGAATTAGATTTAGGAGTAGGATAATTAAAAAATATTGTGAACGCGTAGATAGCCTTGGAACATTAAAGGATAGTTGATTAAGAATATGAGGGACAGTCTATAGAATTATTGCAAAGTTTAAATAAGAACATAATTGTACAGATAAATCGACGTGAGGCAAGGGAAGGAATACCAAATTCTTTTAGTAAAGTGTTGTGGTCAAAGCCACGTTCAGGGTAAATTTTATATGTTTTATAATAAAGATATTTCAGAAATTTTCGCTGAACCTTCTCTATCGCATCAGAGTTGTTGATTTGATGACGATACCAAAAAATCGAACCGTATTCTAATTTTGAACGTACATTAGAATTGTACATGCAAAGAAGTGCATTGTTAGAATTGAATTGTTTACAATTTCTCAGTATCAAACCTAAAGATTTATGTCTTCATCAGTTATATGATCAGTGAAAAACAAACCAGAATCAAATAAAACTCCTAAATCTGAAATTTTATTACATCTATCAATGCTGCTGTTAGAAATTTTATAATAAAAAAGTATTGGAACGCGTTTAAGTGAAAAACTGAGAATCTTGCACTTTGATATATTTAAATGTAATTTGTTATAGATACACCAAGAGTGGAAAGAGTCAAGTTGAGACTGTAATAATAAGCAGTCATCAATAGAATTTATTTTGAGATATAGTTTGAGATCATTTGCAAATAATAAATGTGGACAGCTAATAATATCAGATATGTCATTAATAAAAATAATAAATAGTAGTGGACCAAGAATGGATCCTTGAGGAACACTTGAACTGATATTTTCAATATTGCTCAAGAATCCATTAAGATAGACAAACTGTTTATGATTATGAAGATAACTCTTAAAAAAAATAAACTAGCTGTAAGTGGAATTCTGTTTGAGGCAATTAAGGCATCGTGCCTTAAAGCAAATTGCTGGAACTTCCCGTACCGTAACGAAATGTTCAAGGAATACTGAATGTTTTCAAATGGATTATTATAAATATTGTAACATTGTCTAATATTTATAAGAATTATATAAACTGAATTGCAGAGTTGAAATTATTTGTTTAACGTATATTAGAAATTTAGTCAGAATTAAAAATAAAATCTGAATTATTTTCGACATACAAAAAGCTAAAAAAGAAAAAAAATTACAATTTTTTTTCCAAATTCAATTATTTTGTTAAAACAAGGGCCGAAAATCGAAATTGAAAATTTTTGCATTTCTCGAAGTTTTGAAGGTTTCTGAACATTTTAAAGCATATTTCAGAAACCAAATGGATGTGTGTGTGTGTTTTGTGTGTCCGCATTTTTTCGTCCACGTTTTCGGGCGCACGGATCAACCGATTTGAATGGTTCAAAAAACATTCGATTTCTATTGATAGGGAGATATGCTGATGCGTTTTTGGCAAAGGCAGGTCCAGCCCTTACGGAGATATGAAGCAAAGAGTGCAGAAAATAGAAATCGAGTTCTTAGAGAACGGATCATCCGATTTGTATGATTTAAAAAACATTCAGTTCGTAATGACGAGGAAAAGTGGTTATTAGTTTTTGGCAAAGGTAGGCCCAGCGGTTTCGGAGATACAGAGCTAAATGTAAAAAATAGCAGTTTTTTCGTCCGATTTAAATGATTCAAAGAACTTTCTGCTTGTTTCAACAAAATAATTGCTTTTGGAAAAAAAAATGTTGTTTCTAATTTTTTTTTTCAAAAAATATTTTTGTAATTTTGGATTGATATTTCAAAAAATTACCCAGGCTAAGCATAGTCTAAGCACCACTCTGGTATAAATGTTTACCCAAGTGCATTTAGACTGTTTATGTCTAAACTGGAGAACTTTTCCAATTTTGTGAAAACTATTGAAAAATGTGAAAATGCCGCCAAGCTAAGCACAGTATAAGTGAAAATGTCGCACATTCTGTTCAAATTAGGCAACTTTTTTTTTATTAAATTGAATTCCAAATAAAATGACGATTGTTAATGTTCTGAAGATAAATTGATTTATGATTTACATTTTATTTACTCATTGTCAGACATAACAAGATAGCAAAAACAATGAAAGTTACAGTATTTGTAATAATATATTTGAAAACGTTTGAAATTTCTCGAATATTTCATTACGGCACGGGAAGTTCCAGCAATTTGCTTAAGGCACGATGCCATACACCACTAGTTATAATATAATATTATCTAGCATATTTTTATTATGACCCTTTAACTATCTCTTTTGAACGTAAAAATCGGAGAGAGAGAAAGCGCCTATATGAATAGTATATGATCTTTTAATATTGTTTTATCTTACCTCATCATAGCCGACGACCCACAATCGTGGTGTCTGATAATATTTATGTATGTGATGGCAGGTCGTAAGTCCTGGTTTTTACAATAGTGCTGCCTTCTTCATAATCGCCACTTTCTAAATTTTCTTCTCTTTTTCTGGCAGTGCTGGTTTAT
This sequence comes from Ctenocephalides felis, assembly GCF_003426905.1. Classification (NCBI taxonomy): domain Eukaryota; kingdom Metazoa; phylum Arthropoda; class Insecta; order Siphonaptera; family Pulicidae; genus Ctenocephalides; species Ctenocephalides felis. The sequence goes on from NW_020536999.1 coordinate 7,454,798, forward strand.
TTTCAATTAAGCTTCGGCCTAAAAGAAAATACACAGTGATAAAAATAATTAGATGTAATAATCAAAAAATATACATTAATGGAGTGACAGTATTGATTGTAACTATCATGAACTAGTGGGGTGTGTGGCATCGGTAAGGCAAATTGCTGGAACTTCTCGTACCGTAATAAAATATTCGTGGAATATGAAATGTTTTCAAATAGATTTTTATAAAAACTGTAACTTTCACTATTCGTATTTTATAGACATAATATAAGAGCTAATGAACAGGAACGACGACGATTTAAAAAAGAGTGGCGTAAGGATCACACGCGGTTGAAGTAAAACTTATTTGCTACTGTATAAAGTAGCAAATTTAAGTTGAGTAAAAATAAATGCATCATATAAAAAATTTTGAATAATGTTTATTAGTAATATGGTACACTCGTGATGCACACATTTATTAGTGTCGTCAATCATTATACACATTTATATAATGATATATGATTAAAATATATTTATGATTGCATTAAAAATATGTATAACATTTACAAAACATAATGTAATCAAAGTCGTACTTGAAATATGACATGATCGTTTTAAGGTAATTGCTGATTAATAAATTCTATAATATTCATTCACACAGTGGATTATGTTAAACAACGCCTAAAAAAATATTGTTTTTGCAAATTAACTCATCCTGTAACAATTGTGTTTGAAGAACTTCATGTAATTAAAATTAACATACATTCATTTACTGTTTGTATTTTTTTACTTTTTGCTGACGATATATCTCATTCCTTGAACAACTGTAATA
>NW_020536999.1:7456593-7477604 GCF_003426905.1 Ctenocephalides felis
TTTTATCAATTTGGAAGCATTTGAGCACTTGGTAGCAAAGAAAATTCTCAAAAAATGGCCATATTAAGAACCACCCTTATTTGTAGATATATATATTTATATAGTATAATAATAATAATAATTCACCATAAATTCACATGTGAAATTCTGAGTATAATCATATTCTATAGTAGGAATAACAGTTGCACAAACTTTAAAAATATAATAAGATACATGTGCACTCCCAATTCACCTCCACCTTCTTCGACGTTTGTATGATTTTTTTCATAACGACAGCATGCCTTCAATAAAATTATAAAGATGACATCTCAAGTGATTTTAGGTGTTTTAGTTTATTATTATTATTATTTACCTGCAAGGAGGCACTGATGCCATCGGTGGTCCTGATAAATTCGGATGGCTCTCCATGGTAACAGTTTTTTTGGCATGATCTTGACTAACGTCCTCATACATTTGTTCTACATTAAAGGCTTACGATTCTAAAAAGAAAGAAAGAATGTTATTAGGCCTATTATTTATTTATTTATTTATTTTGAATATATAGCCCACAGATTCCTTCCAAGAGGACTCAAAAATACAATTATTTTACATAATGAATAACAATTAAAATATATACAAAAGTACAATATATAGTTATTAACATAAAATGCTTAACATAAAATTACTTATAATGCAGAATGTAACAATATTATTTATAAACAGAATAAGATAAAATAATGAGATATTTGAAAAGAAAATAAAAAGGTTAACTTGTGCAGATGGAGATTATTTGATTAGGTGAAGTATTGTGGATATCTATTTCGTTATTAATTAAGTTAAAGTTAGAGGACATAAGTAAAATAGACGAATTTAAGAAAGAATTAGATTTAGGTGTAGGATAATTGAAAAATAATTGTGAACGCGTAGATAACCTAGGAACATCAAAGAATAGTTGATTAAGAATAAGAGGACAGTCTATAGAATTATTGCAAAGTTCAAATAAAAACATAATTGTACAGATAAATCGACGTGAGTCAAGGGAAGGAATGCCAAATTCTTTTGGTAAAGTGTTGTGGTCAAAACCACGTTCAGGGTAAATTTTATATGTTTTATAATAAAGATATTTCAGAAATTTTCGCTGAACCTTCTCTATCGCATCAGAGTTGTTGATTTGATGAGGATACCAAATAATCGAACCATATTCTAATTTTGAACGTACATTAGAATATTTAAATTGTTTATAATTTCTCAGTATCAAACCTAAAGATTTATGTCTTTATCAGTTATATGATCAGTGATAAACAAACCAAAATCAAATAGAACTCCTAAATCTGAAATTTTATTACATCTATCAATGCTGGTGTTAGAAATTTTATAATCAAAATGTATTAGAACGCGCTTATGTGAAAAACTGAGAATCTTGCACTTTGATATATTTAAATGTAATTTGTTACAGACACACCAAGAGTGGAAAGAGTCAAGTTGAGACTGTAATAATAAGCAGTCATCAATAGAATTTATTTTGAGATATAGTTTGAGATCATCTGCAAATAATAAATGTGGACACCTAATAATTTCAGATGTCATTAATAAAAATAATAAATAGTAGTGGACCAAGAATGGATCCCTGAGGAACACCTGAACTGATATTTTCGAAATTGCTCAAGAATCCATTAAGATAGACAAACTGTTTACGATTATGAAGATAACTCTTAAAAAAACTAGCTGTAAGTAGAATTCTGTCTTGAGGCAATTAAGGCATCGTGCCTTAAGGCAAATTGCTGGAACTTCCCGTACCGTAACGAAATGTTCAAGGAATACTGAATGTTTTCAAATAGATTATTATAAATATTGTAACATTGTCTAATATTTAGATTTATATAAACTGAATTGCAAAGTTCAAATTATTTGTTTAGAGTATATTAGCAATTTAGTCAGAATTAAAAATAAAATCTGAATTATTTTCGATATACACAAAACTAAAAAAAAAAAATTACAATTTTTTTCCCAAATCAATTATTTTGTTAAAACAAGGGCCGAAAATCGAAATTGAAAATTTTTGCATTTCTCGAAGTTTTGAAGGTTTCTGAACATTTTTAAGGCATATTTCAGAAACCAAATGGATGTGTGTGTGTGTTTTGTGTGTCCGCATTTTTTCGTCCACGTTTTCGGGCGCACGGATCAACCGATTTGAATGGTTCAAAAAACATTCGATTTCTATTGATAGGGAGATATGCTGATGCGTTTTTGGCAAAGGCAGGTCCAGCCGTTACGGAGATATGGAGCAAAGAGTGCAGAAAATAGAAATCGAGTTTTTGGAGAACGGATCATCCGATTTGTATGATTCAAAAAACATTCAGTTCGTAATGACGGGGAAAAGTGGTTATTAGTTTTTCGCAAAGGTAGGCCCGGCGGTTTTGGAGATACAGAGCTAAATGTAAAAAGTAGCAGAACTAAGCGTCCAATTCAAGTGATTCAGAGAACTTTCAGCTTGTTTTCAACAAAATAATTGCTTTTGGAGAAAAAAAAATTTTTTTCTAATTTTTTTTCAAAAAATATTTTTGTAATTTTGGATCAAAAATTCGAAAAATTGCCCAGGCTAAGCACAGTCTACGCGCCCAAGTGCTCTGGTACAAATGTTAACCCAAGTGCGTTTTGGGAAAAACTATTGAAAAATGTACAAAAGCCGCCAAGCTAAGCACAGTATAAGTGAAAATGTCGCACAGAATTGTTTGCAAATGCGTTTAGACTGTGTCTATACGGGAAGCACTTTTCAATTCTGTTCAAATTAGGCAACTTTTTTTTTATTAAATTGTTTTTTTCTTAAATTGAATTCAAAATGAAATGACGATTGTTAATGTTTCGGAGAAGAATTTATTTATGATTTACATTCGATTACAAGATAGCAAAAACAATGAAAGTTACAGTATTTGTAATAATATATTTGAAAACGTTGAAAATTTCTCGAATATTTCATTACGGTACGGGAAGTTCCAGCTATTTGCCTTAAGGCACGATGCCATACACCACTAGTTATAATATAATATTATCTAGCATATTTTTATTATGACCCTTTAACTATCTCTTTTGAACGTAAAAATCGAGAGAGAGAAGCGCCTATATGAATAGTATATGATCTTTTAATATTGTTTTATCTTACCTCATCATAGCCGACGACCCACAATCGTGGTGTCTGATAATATTTATCGTATGTGATGTGCAGGTCGTAAGTCCTGGTTTTTACAATAGTACTGCCTTCTTCATAATCGCCACTTTCTAAATTTTTCTTCTCTTTTTCTGGCAGTGCTGGTTTATTTTCAATTAAAGCTTCGGCCTAAAAGAAAATACACAGTGATAAAAATAATTAGATGTAATAATTCAAAATATACATTAATGGAGTGACAGTATTGATTGTAACTATCATGAAACTAGTGGAGTGTGTGGCATCGGTAAGGCAAATTGCTGGAACTTCTCGTACCGTAATAAAATATTCGTGGAATATGAAATGTTTTCAAATAGATTTTTATAAAAACTGTAACTTTCACTATTCGTATTTTATAGACATAATATAAGAGCTAATGAACAGGAACGACGACGATTTAAAAAAGAGTGCGCGTAAGGATCACACGCGGTTGAAGTAAAACTTATTTGCTACTGTATAAAGTAGCAAATTTAAGTTGAGTAAAAATAAATGCATCATATAAAAATTTTGAATAATGTTTATTAGTAATATGGTAACACTCGTGATGCACACATTTATTAGTGTCGTCAATCATTATACACATTTATATAATGATAATATGATAAATCATATATTTATGATTGCATTAAAAATATGTATAACATTTACAAACAATAATGTAATCAAAGTCGTACTTGAAATATGACATGATCGTTTTAAAGTAATTGCTGATTAATAAATTCTATAATATTCATTCACACAGTGGATTATATTAAACAACGCCTAAACAAATATTGTTTTTGCAAATTAACTCATCCTGTAACAATTGTGTTTGAAGAACTTCATGTAATTAAAATTAACATACATTCATTTACTGTTTGTGTTTTTTTACTTTTTCGGTGGCAATATAACCTCATTCCTTGAACAACTGTAATACCCGTCCTGCCTAACAAAATGAAGCCATACTTTTATATTTCTTTTATTTATCAAGCCCTGCACATAGCTTGATCTATGAATCATTTTCTTTTTTATGTGAACGTTAATGCAATGATCATCATCAATATTACGGTGTAATAAATTAACCATATTATTAATGTCAACAGGCACATTTATAATTTGGCCAAACATTCCAAATTGTCGATTTGCATGTCGCAATCGTCTAATTTGCATGAAACACAACCTAGGTGAAATTAACCTTTCAGATACAGTATCTAGTTTAGGTAGATAATTTGGTATAGGTGGAAATACAAACCCGTTATATTAACACAAAGTGGGAATTTTACCCGAATTTAATATCTTTCGACAAGTTTGACATCCAACCTGACTATTTGAATCATTATTAAAAAAAACATTATTAAGAATTTGTTTTTGAGCATCATTTGATATTTATAAGCCACACACAAAACATACATAGCAGCGCAGATTTTTTCTTAGTTTCATTATTTATTTGCGATCATTTGCACTACAATTATTTATGGGGGACGGGATAAAATATTCTTCCAATCCTGACATTTTTATTAACTCACGAAATATACTGCTAACCCATGTCGCGCCTAAAGAAGTTTTACTTCAAAAAATGTTTAGAGAATACTAGCTAAATACAAAACTCAAGTGAAAGTCGACACATTTTTTTTTTGTTTTTGACATATGATTTGATGTATTTTTTGTTTTGCTCGCAGACTAGATCGAATAATTGCGATAGCTGCGCTTACTAGCGTCGTAAGCGCGAATCATGCAAGCGACTACTTTACACCCATGTCGCGTCTAAAGAAGTTTTACTTCAAAAATGTCAAATATTGGCGATACGCACATACTTTTTTTCAAATTCAGTCTCATTCTATCCAGAATGACTTGAAACGTTGAGAAAGCATAAACTTCTCCTTCTACTACTATTATCTCAATTATAACTCACCGGATCGACATTGTCCAGCATGCCACTTTCTTCAAACTCTTCCATATCAATTGCATCACTTTCGTCATCCTCATTATGACCATCATCACTACCTTCTTTGTCATCTTTCATCATTTCCTTATCCATATCTCCAACCTCGCTGGATTCTTCATCTAACTAAAAAATAATAAAATAATAATATAAGTTGAATGTTATTAACTTCCCGTAGGGTAAGTTATAGTAATCGCAAAAAAATCGAAAAATAAAATTTTTATAAACTATCAATTATATTTTCAAATAAAAAACACTAAAAAAAATTGTGAAACAACATATGGATTTTTTTTTCTAATTATTATTTTCATATGACTGTTAATGTTAAAATACTTAATAATTAGTTAACTAAAAACTTATATTTTAAAAACACTTAAAAAATTGTGAAATAAAATATTTCCTTCATCAAAATACCTAAATATTTGTAAAAGAAAAAAACTTGTATTGTAAAAATACTTGAAAATAATAATAACTAGTGGGGTGTATGGCATCGTGCCTTAAGGCAAATTGCTGGAACTTCCCGTACCGTAACGAAATGTTGGAGGAATACTGAATGTTTTCAAATAGATTATTATAAATATTGTAACATTGTCTAATATTTATAAGAATTATATAAACTGAATTGCAAAGTTGAAATTATTTGTTTAAAGTACATTAGAACTATAGTCAGAATTAAAAATAAAATCTGAATTATTTTCGATATACAAAATTAAAAAAAAAAAAAAAAAAATTGGAACAAAATTTTTTTTTTCCAAAATCAATTATTTTGTTAAGCAAGCAGAAAGTTCTTTAAATCATTTAAATCGGACGCTTAGTTCTCTCAAAAACTGCCATTTTTTACATATTTAGCTCCATATCTTCGAAATGGCTGGGCCTGCCTTTGCCAAAAACTAATAAACACTTCTCCCAATCATTACTAATTGAATGTTTTTTAGATCATTCAAATCAGATACTCCGTTCTCTCAAAAAGTCGATTTCTATTTTCTGCACTCTTTGCTCCGTATCCCCGAAACGGCTGGACCTGCCTTTGTGAAAAACTAATCAGCTCTTTTCCCTATCGATAGGAATCGAATGTTTTTTGAACCATTCAAATCGGTTGATCCGTGCGCCCGAAAACGTGACTGGAAATTTGTATCCATACATACATACACACACACACACATCCATTTTTTCTGAGGTATGCCAAAATATTCAGAAACCTTCAAAACGTCGAGAAATGTAGAAATTTTCAATTCCGATTTTCGGCCCATTACAATAACTTACCCTATGGAAAGTTAAAAATGATAATGATAATAATAATAATAATAATAATAATATAAGACACTTAAATTTGTTAAAACATCATAGAATAACCTAAAATTTGTTAAATAAAATAATTATATTGTAAAAGCATTGTAAAGCTTATTAAAATACTTATTAAATTTTTAAAAAATACTTGCAACAAACAAACTAGTTATATTTAAAAATAATTAAAATTGACTAAATATAAATAAGTTTATAGTAAATAAATTAAATAATAAATAAATGTGTAATGAAATAGCTAATAATTAATTAAGGCTTCAGTCAATATTTTATAGGTTTAATATAATTATATTAAACCTATAAAATATTGACTTAAGTCTTATTATAATATTATTATACGACGGCTTGTAAAATAAATAAATAAATAAATAAATAAATAAATTAACTCAATAAATATTCAAGCTTACCCTAGAACTATCGAGTGTCATATCATTAACTTTATCCTCAAGCGTGGAGTCACAATGATGTGTATCGACCCATCCACCTTCAGAATCATCTTCCTCTAGCAACTTTTCTTCACCGCTGTACTCCATCTAAAACCAAAATTGTTAAAAAAAAAAATAGTGTGTGATATATTAAAATAACTGATTTCTGTCCTTACTTGTTTGCATCGTCTATAACAAGGAACATTTCTAGTTATCAAAAACTGTTTATCTTTGGGAAGATAATTCTTCGACTTATTGTCATCTCCAGATGCCCATTGCCAAGTGGGACAGTGGTGGACTAGATGTTCACCGGCTGCCACAAATTCTTCAGGTGTCAAGACTCCTGTTTCTCTAAACTTAGATTCCTAAAAATAACAATATGTATTTAAATCTTCAAAAAAATTGTAATTTTTATCTAACCTTTAAAATAGGTGTCAAATATTCGGCGACTCCCAAAGCGGTTCCTTTAACAGAATTAATGACGTTCTGCATGGCGCCTTTTTGGAAATATCTTGATTTATAATTAATCAACACTTGTTCATTGGGTTATATTCAGAACATTATTAATAACAAGAATTATTGGAAATATTCTTTTGTTTCGTATTGACAAATGACAGTTTGAAGTTTGACAGATGATAAAAGATAAATTGTTAAAAGTGTGGTGTGAACATCGTGCGGAATTGAAACTAGGAAATGGCGCGAATATTTGAAAACATAGAAATAGATAAATAAATACATAAATAAAAAAATCCGTATTATAAATATATATACATTATATATATATATATATATATACTAGATGACCCGACAAACGTTGTCTTGTACCAACGTCTACAATTTTTTAATATCCCTAACTAATATTTACCGTTTATCTAAAAATAAGAATTGTTTTTTAAATTACTCTTTACGCTAAAATTCATATACCTTTATAATATGAGCGATGTCAAATGTAGAATTGCTTTAAATAAAATTATGAGTCTCAATTCCCATAACTATATTGGAAATTGAAGTCTTTTAAACGGTATAACAAATTCAGAAAAAATTAATACATAGTATCCGCGGTAAAAAGTACAATATCACCTTGGATTTTTTCACCCAAAATAATTGCTCCAATAATGTTACCTATAATTTGTATAATCTTGTACCATATTTCAACTGGTTTTTAGTAATTATAATACCTGAATTGCATTTTTCTTAGTAATTATTAAATATACATTATTACCAGAGACACCCCTGGAGTCCACCTGGAGTTAACAGTTTATTATTAAAATTTGGCTTTTGAAACATTTCACTTATTTATTTTAGGCATCTTATGAGATTTATTTTATTGAGCAAATCATAGAGAGCAAAAAAAATTCTAGCACTTCATTAATAAACGTAACACTTTTAATTCATGTTGGATTATTTTAATTTAATTTTTATTATTCAAGATATCCTAAATTGCTTCTTAAACTTCTCCTAATTGATATCTTAAAGGCCGAATTATATGTATTTATTTTTACTTTCCCATTTGTTCCCAGTTGTTTTTGTCATTTTTTCCATTTATTTCTACGATCTAACTAGAACTCTAGAAATCAAAAAATCCTAACCACTTTTCCCCGTCATTACAAACGGAATGTTCTTTGGATAATACAAATTGGATGATCCGTTCTCTCAAAAACTCGATTTGTATTTTGTGCACTCTTTGCTCCGTATCTCCGTAACGGCCGGACCTGCTTTGCCAAAACTAATCAGCACATCTCCCTATCAATAGGGATTGAATGTTTTTTGAACCATTCAAATCTATTGGAAATTTGTATCCATACATACATACACACTCACACACACACACACACACATCCATTAGTTTATGCCCCTTAAAAATGTTCAAAAACCTTCAAAACGTCGAGAAATGCAAAAATTTTCATTTTCGATTTTCGGCCCATTACTACAACTACCCTACGGGAAGTTAAAAAATCAAAAACTGTCCGAAAGATTTTGGTAGGGTTTGAGTTTAATATAGACAAGTAAATATTACTAATGTACCACATTTTATTACTTCATTTAATTAATATTATATATTAAATTATATATATATATATATATATAATATATATATATATATATATTAATTAATATTATTATTAATAACATCATCAATCTTTTTTTATTATCATCCATTTTTTTATTATCATCTATTATTTATTTATGTTCTGGTCCCGGCCATTCCTCTCTGCAGTTGCCCAAGGGTCTGGTTTTTGGCCAGGAGGGCAATTTGTAGGCACGTCTATTATTATCCCTGAACCCTTCTTCTCAGATTTTGCATAATTAGATGTTTCTATTTGTGGCGGTCCATTCAAATAAATCACGATCTGAATCGGTTGATTCGACAATTGAGCAGATTCTGGCCCTTCGAGGGCCGGTCTTGCGCACACGAAATTAATCAGAATAAAAAAAAGTAGGGCGTGGATGGGTTTCATCCCTGGAAAGGATAAAACTTATAAAAGAAATTTATATTTACACTACTTGGACTGCTAGTCCAAACATAAAAGGGACTGTGTAACGTCACATGTCTGAGCGTAAACATTGCCGACGACAGTCGCGGACTCTCCCGATTGAGTAAATCTTACGCTCGACTAGCAGTCCATGTAATATAAGTCTATGATTTATATTTATATTACCACTTACTTGTTTCGTGATTTTCAACACCAAAAAAAATTAAACTTGGCAACAAATTGGGCAAAGTTGGGTATTTATAAGATGCTGATATCGATCAACAATAGTCATAAATTTACATTATATATTTATAATAATATAATTGGTTTGGTTTTGATTTTACGACTCCAATTTTATGATAAATTAAGGGGCACAACTAGTGTGAAATTTTCAAAAACGCGAATTTTCAATTTTTCATATTTCTATAGGTTATACCTTTAAAAATAACATACCATCAAAATTTTAAATCGATGTCTTAAATAGTTTTTGAGTCACAGCCATTTAAAGAGTATATATATTGCATGGTAGTATAACGATCATTTAATCTTTAAACGAGTTTTTCTCGAAACAGCGTTTTCCGAATTTGCTGCAGCGATTACTCAAAAACAAATTATCCGATCACCATCGAATTTTTATTGCTTGTTCTATATATAGTTCTCCGTAAAATGACCTATCTATTTTTTGATCGGATCAAAAATCGAATTTTGGCAGTCCAAAAACGACCAAAATTTTGGGTAAAATTCGACTTTTTTTTAGAAACGCCGTCATTTTGTCAATTTTTGATTTTTTATCTTTATCGTAGTTCATTTTACAGACAATATTATCTAGTTTAACAAGAATTTTTTTTTTTAAATTCCATCCATGTAGGAGGCTGGAATCACTGCAGCAGTGAAGGGCCTTTTTTGTCGCGCCGATAACTTAAAAAATATTTAATTTTTTTCTTCGAAACTTTTACTATGTATTCCTAAAACATGTATGAATATATTCCTAAAATTTTGAAATGATTGATAAAGTAGTTTTTTTAATATAAATTTCCAAAAATCACATTTTTTTAGGCGGTTACACTAGTTGTGCCCCTTAAATGCATAAAATTCCAGGACATTTTCCTCATATATTTTCAAATAATCAATGTAAAGGAAATATCTTGTGGTGCAAAATTTGTAACTTATACCCTAAAATAATATGTTAAATGAATAATTATAATTTAAGTATTAATGAATAATTATTTTAGTTGCTCCCTGTTAATTGGATTAATAAGATGGAATTTTTATGAAGCCATAAAAATTATTGAATAGTTTATGCCGAGATTATAAATTGACCATTGAATTTTTTTATGGGTTCCAATTATTTGCATAAATATCATTTATTCAATAAATGAATCCAATTTATTTTTTAGACAAAGGATATAATTTGCTTTTGTCATAAATTGAATTGTGTGTATCGTGCCTTAAGGCAAATTGCTAGAACTTCCCGTACCGTAATAAAATATTCGAAGAATATTAAATGTTTTTAAATAGATTATTATAAGAATTGTATAAACTGAATTGCAAAGTTAAAATTATTTATTTAAGTCTATAAGTAATATAATAGTCCAGTCATTATAGTAAGTTCGCCTCGGCATTCGAGTCTGTAAATACTTGTATATTGACATTTAAAAGTTGTCTCAAAACCTACATATGGTATTGACTCCCTACTATATGTAGGTTTTGAGACAACTTTAGGGTGTCTCGAATTCCGAGATTCTTACGTAATTTAAGCTTAAATGAATGAAAATGACTATAAAACTTCAGCCAGAATAGAAATTAAAATCCGAATTATTCTCGATATACTAAAAATAATTCGAAACTAGTGGTGTATGGCTTCGTGCCTTAAGGCAAATTGTTGGAACTTCCCGTACCGTAATGAAATATTCGAGAAATTTTAAACGTTCTCGAATACATTATTACAAATACTTTAATTTCCATTATTTTTGCTATCTTGTTTGTTTTATCTGAGCAAATCAAATGTAAATCATAAATAAATTTATCTCCAGAACATTAACAATCGTCATTCCATTTCAAATTCAATTTCAAAAAAAAAATAGTTGCCTAATTTACATAAAATTAAAAAAAGTGCTATATAGTCACAGTCTAAACGCATTTGCAAATAATTTTGTGCAACATTTTCACTTATACTGTGCTTAGCTTGGCGTCATTTTCACATTTTTCAATAGTTTTCACAAAATTGGAAAAGTGCTGCTTTATATAAACAGTCTAAACGCACTTGAGTAAACATTTGTACCAGAGTGACGCTTAGACTGTGCTTAGCCTGGGTAATTTTTTGAGCTTTTAATCCAAAATTACAAAAATATTTTTTGAAAAAAAAATTAGAAACAAAATTTTTATTTGCATAAGCAATTATTTTGTTGAAACAAGCAGAAAGTTTTTTAGATCATTAAGAATTAAGAATTAAAAAATAAAAAGTTGAAAATTGTAAAATCTGGCAGCTGATGAAGTGGGTGGAAATCTTGACATGATTTCAGCCCTCCTAGTCATCGGAAATAAAAGAAATAAAAATATTATGAATCTACAATGTCGCAATCGCCCGAACTAGCGATGAGTAAAAAAAATGTTTTTTTACAAATTGGCGACTGTTTGAAAAAAAAGTGTTTTTTTTTTACTGTTTTTTGAGTTCCTCGAATTTTTTAAAAGTAGTAAAAATTGGAATTTGGGGATAATTCTAGTTCGGGCTATAGATAGGTCTATAAACAAGACTCTCTGAACATTTCAAGTGAATCGGTCGAGTAGAACTCGAGAAATCGTGACAAGAGTACTGAAAAAGTCTGTTCTGAAAAAAACGCATTTAAAGTTTTGCGTGACGCCAAATCAGTATGGAGACCGAGTCAGTAAAATGACTATATCTCCGAAAATAATTAAAAATTTCAAAAACCTTCACGTACCCATATTCTTAGATAGTTAAACTTTGAAACTATGAAATAAAAAAAAAAATCGATTTTTGTGAATTTATACACTAGAATACCCCCTTAAAGACTGAAGCCTACAAAGTTTTACACTGTTCTGCTAATTGCAAAGAAACGGCTCGGCTGATCCTCGACAAACGCAAGTCCCTATCGAGATACATCGAATGGATTTAAAATTTTTGAAATCGGTCCAACCGTTTTTGAGAAAACGTCGATGAAAGGTCAAAAATCGGTCCACACATACTTTTTCCCATTCGATTCAGAATGGCTTGAAACATCGAGAAAACATAAAATTTGCGAATCGGATTTTTTAGCGAAGACATAAACCTTTCATTCGGGTTCTTAATTATAATCACAAGTCCATCTCTTCTGTTGGGGGTCAAGTGTTAAAACTATTTGGCGATAACATTTAAATATCTATTACATAAACCAATTAAATAATATTATACGTCAAATACTTTTAAACAAACAATTTTTTATAAAAATCTGGAGTGTTTTTCTCAAAAATTATCAATCTAGTCATAAGAGTACAAATAAACTAACAAGAAGTTCAAATTACTAAGAGGAGTAATTTGTTTTGGATATTTTATGTTAATAATTATTAATATTAGTTTTAATAGTGTAATATATTTTATTATTAAACTATGTCTTCGAGCAAAGTAGTTTTGGCTTATTCCGGCGGTTTGGATACAAGTTGTATCCTAAAATGGCTTTTGGATCAGGTGAGATAATTAAATTATATATTATATATAAAATTCTTCTGTACGGGTGTAAAATTTGATACTTCTCCTAAACGGTTATTCGGATTTTGATAATTCTTTTTAGAGTTTGTCAAGGAAAATTTTTAAGATTTAATGACCGATAAAACTAGAGTGATATTGTAGAAATAAATGGCAAAAATTACAAAAAACACTTATCATTGACATTGACATGTCAATGCAATGCCGAAAATAGAAATTGAAAATTTTTACATTTCTCGACGTTTTTAAGGTTTCTGAACATTTTGGCATACCTCAGAAAAAATGGATGTGTGTGTGTATAGATACAAATTTCCAGTCACGTTTTTGGGCGCACGGATCAACCGATTTGAATGGTTCAAAAAACATTCGATGCCTATTGACAGGGAAATGTGCTGATTAGTTTTTGGCAAAGGCAGGACCAGCAGTTACGGAGATAAAGAGCAAATAGTGCAGAAAGTACAAATCGAGTTTTTGAGAGAACGGAGTATCGGACTTGAATGATCTAAAAAATATTCAATTTGTAATGATTGGGAGAAGAGGTGATTCGTTTTTGGCAAAGACAGGTCCCAACATTTCGAAGACACAGGGCTAAATGTGCAAAAAATGGCAGTTTTTGAGAGAACTAAGCGTCCGATTTGAATGATATAAAAAACTTTCTGCTTGTTTTGACAAAACAATTGCTTTTGAGGATAAAAAAATATTACATCTTTTTTTATTCTCTATAAAATATTTTTGTCATTTTAGATTAAAAATTCAAAAAAATATCCAGGCTAAGCACGGTCTAAGCGCCACCCTGGTACAAATGTTTACCCAAGTGCGTTTAGACTTTTCCAATTTTGTGAAAACTATTAAAAAATGTGAAAATGTCGCCAAGCTGAGCACAGTATAAGTGAAAATGTCGCACAAAATTATTTGCAAATGCGTTTAGACTGTGACTATACAGCACTTTTTTTAATTTTGTGTAAATTATTAATTAGGCAACTATTTTTTTGAAAATGAATTCGGAATGGAAAATGACTATTGTTAATAATGTTCTGGAGATAAATTGATTTATGATTTATGATTTACATTTGATTTGCTCAGATATAACAAGATAGTAAAAATAATGAAAGTTACAGAATTTGTAATAATATATTAGAAACCGTTTAAAATTTCTCGAATATTTCATTACGGTACGGGAAGTTCCAGCAATTAGCCTTTAGGCACGATGCCATACACCACTAGTTAAATTATTGTTTATTAATTTTTTCAAGGGCTACGATGTTTATTGCTATATGGCTGATGTTGGCCAAGACGAAGACTTCGAAGCTGCCAAAATCAAGGCCAGAAATATTGGAGCAAAAGAAGTAAGTTGAATAAATAAATTACCGTAAAAAAATAAAAACAAATTATGAAAAAGATCATAATTATTTATATCTTTTATTATTTTTGTTCAGGTAGTCGTCGACGATTTAAAAAAAGACTTCATCGAGAATTACGTATGGCCAGCTGTGAAAATGGGATTGATTTACGAAGGAAGATATTTATTAGGTGAATATAACAAACAAACTAGTCGGTATTTTGCCTTGAGGCAAGTTACATGAACTTCCCGATATGTGTAAATAATCGACTTAATTAATAAAATATAAATTAACTTATGAGCGATTAAAAGTATTCCGAGTTGATTCATTACACATCATTGAAAACGAACGAACACGTTAACTCGGAGTATTTTCTAAAAGCAAATTTTCACTTCAATAATTTTTATAATTGAACCAGTTTCCGTAGGACTTTATTGGTTTAGTATGTTCATTAAAACCAAGTACTCTATCGTTATACCAAGTAAGTCGTCTAATTTTAATTTAAAAAAACGTCAGAAAAAACCACTCATTTTCTCAAACTTTGATGAATTTTTAAAATTAACTACTTGTCGTAAGGCCGTAATAATTCAGTAAGTTTTATAAGACCATGATATATATTACCAAAAAAAGTTTCATAACAAAACAAGTGTAAAGTTGTGGTTTTAAAGGAACTTTCTGATGAGCAAACTGAAACAAGAGTTCAAGAAACTCTAACACTGTGCAATTTCGTGACATTTTTTTACATTTACTCGAATAACTCCAGGACACCTCTTTTGAATTAGCTTAGCAGAAACTAGATAAGATTTACTACATATTTTCATGCAAAAATTAATATAGTCTAGAATGAAAATTTTGTATAAATCGTCTTTGAACTCGCCCTTATATATTGCCCCATGTTTTCCATATATGAGTTCGGGATTTTTTTCACATTTTGTTAAATATCTCGAAAACTTGTCTCAGGACACTTTTTGTTAATTAGCCTGACAGAACCTAAATAAAATTCAATAATATTCTATATAAATTATCTTACATATTTTCATACAAAATTTTTCATGAATCTCATGTGAACTCGCCCTTATATATTGTCTTATGTTTGTTATATAGGATTTGGGACATGGTTTTAACATTTTGTTAAAAAACATAAAAACTTTGTTTCGCACACGCTTATTTTGCTCAAAATTCATATAAACTGTCTTATACACTTTTATACAAAATTTTGTATAAATCCAATGTAAACTCGATCTTATCTATTGTCCCAAGTTTACCATACAATAATTCGGACATTTTTTCACATTTTTAAAAGTGACTAAAAAATTTTGTTCAAGACACTTTTCTTTCATTTATTGTAGCTGAAACTAGATAAAATATACTAAAATTCTGTATAAACAGTCTTATACACTTTCATACAAAATTTTGTATAAATCTAATGTAAACTTACTCTTATATAATGTCCCAAGTTTGCCACACAAGCATTCTAGGCATTTTTATACATTTTGTTGAATAACTCGAAAACTTTGTATCGAGCACTCTTTTTCAGTTAGCTTAGCAGAAACTAGATATAATTTACTAAAATTCTATATAAACTGTTTTTTACACTTTGATACAAAAATTTTGTATAAATCCGATGTAAACCCGACCTTATATATTGTCCTAACTTTGTCATTCAAGAATTCGTGATATTTTTTTGCATTTTCTTGAATGACTCGAAAATTTTATTCAGAATAAGCTTTTTTCGTTAGCTTAGCAGAAACTAGATGAAATTTAACACATTTCCCTATAAACAGTTTTTGATGTTTTAAAATCGATTCGGTAGATGAGCATAAATGTGGATGGAAGGTTTAACACTTTTTTTCAAATTACAAAGAAACGGCTCGGCCGATCGTCGCACAAAACTGACAAACGATAGTCCTCATTGAGATACATCGAATGGCTTCTAAATTTCTGAAATAGGTCCAGCCGTTTTTGAAAAAACGTCGATTTACCGTCGCAAAAAATTTGTTCACACACACACACACACACACATCTTTTCCCTTAAATTTGGTCTCATTCGATTCAGAATGGCTTGAAACGTCGAGAAAACAAATTTAGCGAATCGGATTTTTTGATGAAAACATAAACTTCTCCTTCGGGAAGTTAAATAAATAACACTTAGTATTTTTATTCCACGATTAAATATTATTCCAGGTACTTCTTTGGCACGTCCTTGCATTAGTGTAGGACTGATGAAAGCCGCCAAAAAAATTGGCGCGACTTATATCTCTCATGGTGCAACCGGAAAAGGAAACGACCAAGTTAGATTCGAATTGAGTTGCTACGCCCTTTGCCCTTCAATACAGGTAAATATAATAGAAACTTCATCAACGATATAAATCTCTCATATTATGACTAATCTTCTTATATATAAAAATGGAGCTCTCCATCAAATGATTCGGTAAAACTCGAAAACGGCTAAACCGATTTGGCCAGTCTTTGTCTTGAAAAACTCGTTCCAATCAGTAGGTTATCGGAAAGGTGAGATATTATTTCAAAATTGCGTAGAAACTTTACATTTTTAATTTAAACATTTTTGTATAAGCGTAATTTGAATAAAACAATGGACGGTGGCTAATACGTCAAATGTCAAACGTTTTTCACAGATGATGTTGAATTACGTTTAATAGGATGTTTTACGCAAATACTATTTAATTATGATAAATTTGTAGTAAGTAGTTTTGTTTGTAGTTTTATTTATATAGAAAAACGTTAGTAAACGGGCCGCTAAGTGTTACTAGAGACTCAAAATATCAACTTTTTTGAAATGATGCACTTTTTGGCATATTTATCTCAAACACGGTGCTCTGAGAGATCTCATTTGTATAATTATATATTTATTGGTATTTATAAAACATTATTTATAAAATATTGTTTTCATTTATGTTATTTCAATTCAGAACCTAAATTTGGTATCGATCAAAGGGACATTTTGTTGAACAACCTTTACCCACTTATAATTTTCCATAATTTATCGAAGAATTGATAGTAATATATGAAGGTTCGGGGTTAAAAAGTTAAGCATTGTTCAAAAGCAATATTTGAATGTAAAGGGAAAAAGATGTGTAACCAGCTATAACCTTGATTCTTATTACTTTGATATCGGGAGATAAACGGTAGTCTTTAAACATTCATAATAAAAGTATTTTTTCCGTTGTTAGTTTTTTGGCATTAGCTAAAAATGTAATAACATTTTGTAATACAATTTTGTAAAACACCTAAAAAATTAAAATAAGACATTTAAACTATTTGCATATGGGCGTTTAATATAGCCGTTGCAAGTTACATTGTTGTCATTTCTACAATGATGAAGTAGTTGGCAGTTTTACTGAACGTAGTCAGATAACTGTTCGTTTGAAATGTGTTATTTGTTGTGATATAATTGGTTTGATTTTCATTTTTCAGGTTCTGAATTTAAATAACATAAATAAAAAATAATATAACCTACAAAATGTTTTATAAATACCAATGAGTATATAATTATACAATTGAGATCTTTCAGAGCACCGTGTTTGAGAAAAATATGCCAAAAAGTGCATTTTCATATTAACATTTCAAAAAAGTTGATATTTTGAGTTTCTAGTAACACTTGCCGTCTGTTTCCTAACTTTTTGTATATAAATAAAACTACAAACAAAACTACTTACTACAAATTCATCATAATTAAATAACTAGCGTAAAACATCCTATTAAACGTAATTAAACATCATCTGTCAAAAACGTTTGACATTTGACGTATTAGCCACCGCCCATTGTTTTATTTAAATAACGCTTCTACAAAAATTTTCAAATTAAAAATGTAAAGTTTCTACGCGACTTTGCAATAATATCTCACCTTTCCGACAACCTACTGATTGGCACGAATTTTTTAAGATTAAGACTGGCCAAATCGGTTTAGCCGTTTTCGAGTTTTACCGAATCATTTGATAGAAAGCTCCATTTTTATATATAAGATAAATCTATTATTACTACTATTTATAGGTTATAGCGCCCTGGAGAGATCCCGAATTTACGACCAGGTTCCAAGGACGAAACGATCTTCTGGAGTACGCCAAAAAGAACAAGATTCCAGTTTCGGCAAGTCCGAAAGCACCTTGGTCGATGGACGCCAATATGATGCATGTCAGGTATTGGAATGTAATGTTACTAGGTGTTTGTGGCATTTTGCCTTGAAAGAATTGAGTTAACAGAAATTGAGATTTATAAGATTTATTTTATCCAGTTACGAGTCCGGAATTCTAGAAGATCCCGCCCTATCAGCTCCTGCAGATTTGTATTCGATGACAAAGAATCCAGAGAGCACACCAAACACACCAGCGAGAATTGAAGTAAAAATTGATAATAAAATATTATATATATATATATATATATATATATATAATACTCGTAAGTCGGGTTTTCCTTCCTGACGAAATAACTCCAGAACGCACGAACCGATTTCGACAAATTTGCATTCGTTGGAAAGGTCTCGGGCTCCTCAAGGTTTATAGCTAAGAAAATTAATGGTGCATGGCATCGTGCCCTAATGCAAATTGCTAGAACTACACGCACAGTAATTAAAAATTCGAGTAATGACATTAGTGAGAATTATCAGAATTATGCTTGGTTAAGGGGCACAACTAGTGTAACCGCCTAAAAAGGTGTTTTTGGGAATTTATATTAAAAAAACTACTTTATCAATCATTTCAAAATTTTAGGAATATAATCATACATGTTTTAAGAATACATAGCAAAATTTTTGAAGAAAAAAATATTTTTTAAGTTATCGTCGATCTCCAACGGCGCGACAAAAACAAGGCCCTTCACTGCTGCAGTGATTCCGACCTTATACGTGGATGAAATTAAAAAAAAATTCTCGTTAAACTAGAGAATATTGTCTGTAAAATGAACTACGATGAAGAAAAAAAATCAAAAATTGACAAAATGACGGCGTTTTTTTTTTAAAAAAAGTCGAATTTTACCCAAAATTTCGGTCGTTTTTGGACTGCCAAAATTCCATTTTTGATCCGATCAAAAAATCGTTAGTTCATTTTACGGAGAACTATATACAGAACATGTAAAAAAAATTGATGGTGATCGGATCATTTGTTTTTAAGTAATCGCTGCAGCAAATTCGGAAAATTCTGTTTCGAGAAAAACGCGTTTAAAGATTAAATGATCGTTATACTATATATATACTATATATATACTCTTTAAATGGCTGTGACTCAAAAACTATTTAAGATGTCGATTTAAAATTTTGGTATGTTATTTTTAAAGGTATAACCTATCGAAATATGGAAAAATTGAAATTTTGATTTTTTGAAAATTTCACACTAGTTGTGCCCCTTAAGTCAACGAGCAATTCTTGCAAGAATAATGATGTACACGCACTGAAATTTCACCATTCAATCAAAAATTGCTGGCGATTTGGTGACATACCAATGATTCCGACTGGTCTTCCGTTTGACTTCAAACGATTGCAATTTTCAGTTTGCCTTGCGTTCGCAATAACAAGTCTCAAGGCCAATCGCTTAGTGTTTGCGGGATAATTTTCAATTAGATTATTCAGAAGATCATTGTTTTTCACATGGGCAGTTATACGTTGCCTGTTTACGAGTTGGAAAACCATCCGCTTTGTTCGTGTTCGTCAGACCAAAAAACAAAAAATGTGGTTTACCAAAGAGCAATTCAATGAAACGGATAATTTGCGGATTCACTTTTGTTTTCTTAGAGAAGTTCAACTAAAAAACACTTCATTTTTGTAATCGATATAAATTCATTACTGGTGTATAATAAAATCAAATCTTTCCTTTTCATATATAAAACAAACAAAAAATTTCTTCATCTTTCTCACGAAACCATCCGGTGGCGAAACGGAGTTCGCTAGTATATATATATACTAGCGGGTTTGCTAGTATATATATATATATATATATATATATATATGTATGTATAAAATACTTTTCGGATTTTTTATCTGCAGGTTCGTTTCCGGCACGGTCTACCAGTTGGTGTACGCGATTTGACAACAAAGCAAACTGCTTCGGCGAAGGAAATTGCTGAACCGGTTCAAATTTTCCAGTTTTTGAACAAACTGGCAGGCGAACACGGAGTGGGAAGGATCGATATTGTGGAAAATAGATTCATCGGACTTAAGGTAAAAAGACAGATGTAACATGTCTACTTGCCTTAAAATAAATTTAATCAATTTTTCTTCCCATTATTACGAGTAAAATGTTAGTTGAATCATTCTAATCGGGTGCTCCCTTTTCTCAAAAACTGAATTTTCATTTATGCATCTTTTTTTCCAATTTCCTAAACCACTGATCCTGTCTTTTAAAAAACTAATCAAAAACTGATGAGCAAATAAGATATTTTTAAGAAAAGGAACTATACGGACGAGTAAACTAAAATTGGTCAAGAAATTTTGTAGAACAAGGACTCTACTGACGAACAAAGTGAAATTTTACAAGACATTTTGAAGAAAAAGAACTCTACTGACGAGCAAATAAGGTTTTTGAAAAAAGGGACTCCACTGACGAGCAAACTGAAATTTTACAAGAAATTTTGAAGAAAAAGGACTCTACTGACGAGCAAATAAGGTATTTTGAAAAAAAAACTCTACTGACGAGCAAAGTGAAATTTTACAAGACATT
>NW_020536999.1:7478604-7496417 GCF_003426905.1 Ctenocephalides felis
ACCAACATGAAAGGATCCATACTGGAGAACGTCCTTATGAGTGCAAAATATGCAATCAAAGATTTTTACAGATAAGTCATTTGAGAGATCATTCAGTAGTACATACTGGAGAACGCGCTTATAATTGTAAAATTGCAATAAAACATTCTCAAACGCAGGTAATTGGAAAACACATTTTTTGGTGCATACTGAAGAACGCGCTTTTAAATTGTGAAATATTCAATAAAAATTCAAAACAAAGCCAACCTAAAACAACACAAAATAACCCATACCGGAGAACGACCTATGAATGTGAAATATGCAATAGAGCATTCTCAAGAAAATATTCATTAACACAACATAAAAGAGTACATGCTGTAGAAGGAAACAGTCAACAAAAACTTTTGAATTAGTCTTGTAATTGTTTAAGCTTATAATTCTTTCAAGTACTCAATTATACTGATATATATAAAATTGCAATTTATGTATTATATATTTCTGTTTGTTACTCATAATCAATGAATTGTATGTAATTGTTTTAATAATGTAAATATAAATGTTTAATTGATTATAAATTTAATATTGTATTTATTTTGTATTTACTACAGTCAAATAAATATTTTTCAAGTTTTTAGAGACTGAAATATTGTTGTCACATTGAAGGACTGATTCAGCTGCATAACAAAAAAATGTTATGGCAAGGCCATGTTCTGCTTTAACTGCATACATTATGCTACTGAATCATACTAATACTGTCAACATTCAATTCATTTGTTGCATTCAGGCGTTTTTCACACAAACTGCAATTCACTCGTATGTTATGAAGCTGGGTCAAACACCCTGTTATCTAACATCGGTTTTTTGACATTTGTGCGGTTTTTAAACTTCCCGTCTGTAGTTATAGTAATGGGCCGAAAATCGAAAATGAAATTTTTGCATTACTCGACGTTTTGAGGTTTTTGAACATTTTACTGCATACCTCGGAAAAAATGGATGTGAGTGTGTGTGTGAGTGTGCGTGTGTGCGTGTGTTTTAAATCGAATGGTTTAAAAACATTCGATTCCTATTAATAGGAAGATTTGCTGATTAGTTTTTTGCAAGGCAGGTCCAGCCGTTACGGAGATATGGAGCAACAGAGTGCAGAAAATAGAAATCGAGTTTTTGAGAGAACGGAGCATCCGATTTGTATGATCCAAAAAACATTCAGTTCGTAATGACGGGGTTATTAGTTTTTGGCAAAGGTAGGCCCGGCGGTTTCGGAGATACAGAGCTAAATGTGCAAAAAATTGCAGTTTTTGAGTGAACTAAGCGTCCGATTTAAATGATTCAAAGAACTTTCTGCTTGTTTCAACAACAAATAATTGCTTTTGGAAAAAAAATTGTTTCTCTAATTTTTTTTTTTCAAAAAATATTTTTTGTAATTTTGGATTAAAAATTCAAAAATCACCCATGCTAAGCACAGTCTAAGCGCCACTCTGGTACAAATGTTTACCCGAGTGCGTTTAGACTGTTTATGTACTGGAGCACTTTTTCAATTTTGTGAAAAACTATTGAAAAATGTGAAATGCCGCAAGCTAAGCACAGAATAAGTGAAAATTGTCGCACAAAATTACTTGCAAATGCGTTTAGACTGTGACTATGCGAGAGCACTTTTTCAATTTTGTGTAAATTAGGCAACTATTTTTTTTTTTAATTGGATTCAAAATGAAATGACGATTGTTCATGTTCTGGATATAATTGATTTATGATTTATGATTTACATTTGATTTGCTCAGATATAACAAGATAGCAAAATAATAAATAATAAAAGTTACAGTATTTTGTAATAATATATTTGAAAACGTTTAAAATTTATCGAATATTTTATTACGGTACGGGAAAGTTCCAGCAATTTGCCTTAAGGCACGATGCCATACACCACGAGTTGACATTTGTTTTTGTTTGTTATGTTTCTATTTCTAGTTCAAACCCACAAACCATTCAGAATTGTTATAATTTATTTTTGTTAATCAAGACTTTAATGTCTTATTTAAAAAATTGTTAGATATAGTTAAATTGAATATAAAACCAAACAAAAAAACGATTCAATATTTCAAACGTCGAAAAACATAAAATTAGCAAGTTCATATTCAAATTAATAAATTTAAAATACAAAACCGTTTAAAATAGAACCACTAGTGCCACACACATCGGCGAACTGTGGCAACAACACTTTTTTGACATTTATAAATTCCTACAATTATTTTCGAATGACATAAAAGGATTAAACAGCCTCGAAATGTCGCTGTTTGTAATTCAGCACACTGTAAAAGCCTCCAGTAAGTAATAAATAACATAAATCTATAATTAAAATTATTTAAGTCTCATATTTAAAATCCATATAACTGACTACTTAACCATATAGGTTATGTAATGAGTAACATATAACAAATTATCTTCTAAGTTCCTTTTTAATTTTTGGAAATCAGACAGGATGGATCGGAATTGCTTGTCTGCAGCAGGCCTCTTACAGTACAAAGCCCCAGAAAACCAATCTGGCTGCTATGAAAGAGGTACTGGTGGTCGGTCCAGTTTTTATGGTGTCGTTGCTACAGTTTTTGGGGCTACAGGCTTTACGGGACGATATGTTGGCAATAAACTGGGGAAAATTGGCACCCAGGTATAAAGGATTGATTTAAAAGGTTTAGATTGTAAGAGGTCTTTTTTTTTTTAAACATGAAACATACAGTTTTAAATTTAAATTATACTTTTCGATTAGAAATGAAATGCAAAGGATTTTATTTTGAAGAAAAGTTTATTTGGACAACACAAAATTCACAATGTAGTTGTACAATATAGTAGAGATATACAAGTGGCTTTTAATGCTTATAATATTTAAAATTTCAATATCCAAGTGTATAAATCAGTTTTTACTAGATTTTAGTATATCCCATCTAGTTTTTGCTAATGTCACCCAATTTTATTGTCCGAAACGAAATTAAAAGTTATTCCAAGAAAAGTAAAAAAATGTCCTAAAATCATATTGTGCAAATTATCAAAATACCAAAGTCTGCATTTCAACTGCGAATTATTCAAAATTTCAATATAAAAGTGTATATAACAGTGTTTACTAGATTTTAGTAAATTTTATCTAATATTAAGTAATCCCACCGAATTAAAATGTCTGGGAAGAAAATTAAAGTTATTTGAGAAAAGTAAAAAATGTCCCAAATCAATATATGGCAAATTATCAAAATACTGAAAGCCACATTTAACTGCAAATTACTCAAAATTTCAATATTCAAGTGTGAATTGTTTTTACTAGATTTTAGTAAATCACATCTAGTTTTTACTAATGCCACCAAATTAAAATGTCCGGGAAGAAAATTAAAAGTTATATGAGGAAAAGTAAAAAAATGTTCTAAATATATAATATTATCAAAATACCAAAGTTCGCATTTCAACTGCGAATTTTTCAAAATTTTAATATGCAAGTATATAAAGTGTAACAGATTTTTAGTAGATTTTATCTAGTATTTTATCTAGTTTTACAAATGCCACCAAATTAGAATGTTTAGGAAGAAAATTAAAAGTTATCTAAAGAAATGTAAAAAATGTCTTAAATTTATATATTAATAACCTAACCTCAAAATACTTTCATCATATTTCTTTCATTCTACATTAAATAGAATACACAATTGTTTTTTTTACTTATTTTCCTTAGTTAATTATTCCCTACCGTGGAGATTTCTACCCAGCACAACGCTTGAAATGTGTGGGTGATTTGGGACAAGTATTATTCACACCATACAATTTAAGAGATCGAGAATCAATTGATAAAGCCATCAGGTATTCTAATGTCGTCATCAATTAGTAGGAAGAGATTGGGAGACTAAGAATTTTAAATTTGATGATGTTCATGTTGAAGGTGCCCGAACTTTAGCAAGGTAAATGATAGTATAATTTTTGCATGCCACTTTATAAAGTGTATTATATTTACTTTTCGAAGTAAAACTTCTTTAGGCGCGACATAGGTTAGCAGTATAATTCGTGAGTTAATAAAAATGTCAGGATTGGAAGAATATTTTATCCCGTCCCCCATAAATAATTGTAGTGCAAATGATCGCAAATAAATAATGAAACTAAGGAAAAATCTGCGCTGCGTAAGAAATGATAGCTTTGGCTATGTATGTTTTGTGTGTGATCGACTTTGACTTCAAAGTGACTTAGAAATATCAAATGATGCTCAAAAACAAATTCTTAATAATGTTTTCTGAATATTGATTCAAATAATCAGGTTGGATGTCGAACTTGTCGAAAGATATTAAATTCGGGTAAAATTCCCACTTTGTGTAAATTTAACCGGTTTGTATTTCCACCTATACCAAATTATCTACCTAAACTAGATACTGAATCTGAAAGGTTAATTTCACCTATTCATAGATCAATCTATGTGCAGGGCTTGATAAATAAAACAAATATAAAAGTATGGCTTCAATTTGTTAGGCAAGACGGATATTACAGCTGTTCAAGGAATGAGATTATATCGTCAGCAAAAAAGTAAAAAAATACAAACAGTAAATGAATGTATGTTAATTTTAATCACATGAAGTTCTTCAAACACAATTGTTACAGGATGAGTTAATTGCAAAAACAATATTTGTTTAGGCGTTGTTTAACATAATCCACTGTGTGAATGAATATTATAGAATTTATTAATCAGCAATTACTTTAAAACGATCATGTCATATTTCAAGTACGACTTCGATTACATTATTGTTCACAATCATAAATATATAATTTATAATTTATCATTACATAAATGTGTATAATGATTGACGACACTAATAAATGTGTGCATCACGAGTGTTACCATATTACTAATAAACATTATTCCAAATTTTTATATGATGTATTTATTTTTGCTCAACTTAAATTTGCCATTTTATACAGTAGCAAATAAGTTTTACTTCAATCGCGTGTGATCTTACGCGCACTCTTTTTTTATTTTAGAGCTTGTCGTGAAGCTGGTGTTGAAAAGTTGATACACGTATCATCCTTAAGTGCAAGTCCTAATCCAGAAGGCCACTGTTTGCCCAAGGGTAGTGGTTTTCTTAGAAGTAAATACTACGGTGAATTAGCTGTAAAGGAAGAGTTTCCTGATGCCATTATTTTCAGGCCTGGTGTTATCTACGGTTCTGAAGACAGATTTTTAAGGTATGTACATTATGGGATTGATTATGCCACATAACAGACAAATGTTATGGCAAGGCCATGTTATTAAGAATTTTCTATACTGAATATTGACAAAGACATGCAGTTGCTGTGCAGTCAGGCATATTTCTCAGAGTGTCACATATAAACCTAACCTAGAAACCGCACAAATGTAAAACTAGTTGGTTTGGCCAACGAGGCAAGTTACATGAACTTCCCGATATGTGTAAATAATCGACTTAATCAAAAAAAAAGTGTAAATAATATACTTCATCAATCCTACATAAAAAAAACGATAATAATTTTAGCAAAGTTTGACGAATTTTTAAAATTAAACTACTTGTCGTAAGGCCGTAATATTACAGTAAGTTCTATAAGAACATGATGTATATCGCCAAAAAAGTTCCATGAAAATCGGCTTAAATTTTGTTTTTCAACAGTTAATTACAAGAAAACGGCTCGGTAGATTTTCACCTAAAATTAATCAGTACCATTCCCAACTAATATCTTTCGAACAGTTTTTGATTTTTTAAAATCGGTTCGGTAGGATGAGTTTAAATGTGGACGAAAAGTTTAACACTTTTTTTCAAATTGCAAAGAAACGGCTTGGCAGATCGTCACACAAAACTGACAAACGATAGTCCTCACCGAAATACATCAAATAGCTTTTAAATTTCTAAAATCGGCTCAGGCGTTTTGGAGAAAGCGTCGATCAAAGGTCTAATTTTGACAAATGCCAAAAAAACGATACCAATTTTTGCAAACTTTGACGAATTTTTAAAGCTGAACCTGTTATCGTAGGGCCATAATATTTTAGTATGATATAGAAGACTATGGTATCTACCGTCAAAAAAATAATCATAAAAATCGTCGAAATTTTTTTTTTTAAAAACTTTATTACAAGAAAACGGCCCGGCCGATCTCTACCAAAAACTAATCAGGTCGATTCCCAACCAATATCTTTCGAACGATTTTTGAATTTTCAAAATCGATTTAGAACTGCGGGCTAAAACGTGGACGAAAAACTTTTCACTTCTCTGCTATTTACGAAGAAACGGCTTGGCCGATCGTCGCACAAAACTGACAAACAATAGTCCTCATCGAGATACTTCGAATGGCTTTTAAATTTTTGAAATCGGTCCAGCCGTTTATGAGAAAACGGCGATTTAATGCAAAAAATCTGTTGGTGCACACGCACACACACACACACATACTTTTTCCTTAAATTTGGTCTCATTCGATTCAGAATGGCTTGAAACGTCGAGAAAACATAAAATTAGCGAATCGAATTTTTTTATGAAAACATAAACTCCTTCGGGAAGTTAAAAAGCGATCTTAGATAACAGTGTGTTTCTGACCCAGCTTCATAACATACGAGTGACATTGCAGTTTATGTGTAAAACGCCTGAATGCACAGCAAATACATGACATTTTGATAATATTCAGTACGATTCAGTAGCAAAATGTGTGGAAGTTTGAGCATAACATGGCCTTGCCATAATATTTGTTCCTATAATTTATTATAGTATTTTTTAATATTATTACTTATTCTGTTCAGATATTTTGCTCATCCTTGGAGGCGTCAGATTCACTTTATGCCCATGTGGGATAAAGGCGAGAAGGCTGTCAAGCAGCCTGTTTACGTTAGTGATTTTGCACAAGGAATTGTTAATGCTATTCGGGATCCTGATGCAGTCGGAAAGACTTTCCAAGCTGTCGGGTATGTTTTTTAAAATTTTTTGAAATTCAATTGATAAAAGAATATGATAATATTTGCTAGTTAGGGTTAATAACTCTTGTAGAAGATAAGATTTTTTTCTGTAAGTTATAGTAATGGACCGAAAATCGAAAATGACAATTTGTGCCTATCTTTACGTTTCAAAGGTTTCTGAACATTTTGGCATACCTTAGAAAAAATGGATGTGTGTGTGTGCGGATACTATTTTTCGTCGCCGATTTTGGGAACAAGAATCAACCGATTTGAATAATTCAAAAAACATTCGATTCCTATTGAAAGGAAGACGTGCTTGATTAGTTTTTAGCGAAGGCAGGTCCAGCCGTTTCGGAGATACGGAGCAAAGTGTGTCAAAAATGGTAATTCAGTTTTTGAGAGAACGGAGCGTCCGATTTCAATAATTGAAAAAATATTTTACTTCTATTGACAAGATGAAGAACTGATGGAATTTTTATGAAGGCAGGTCTAGCGGTTTCGGAGATCTAACAAAAAAAAAAGTAAAAAAAAATGCCATTTGGCGGTCAAAAATGATCATTAGACATATGCACACCAAATTATCAGATATTTTATAGAGATTTTAACAATAAGTATGATTTGTGTTTACATTCCTATGGGTTCCGTATCAATTTTTATCCGTTAGTTTCTATAACAGCTACGCAGCGCGATTGCTTTGAAAAGAAATTCAAAAGTATCAAAATATTATATATAAAGAAATCAAATTATAAAAAAAAGTCTAAGTTTTTCAAAATTCTCAAAAATCAATCTGTTTTCAATATTTTTAATTTTTGGTACGGGAAGTTCCAGCAATTTGCCTTAAGGCACGATGCCATACACCACTAGTTTAAGGTAAATTCAACATATTTTTTAAATGTTTAAATTTTTAAACTTACATGTGGTTGGGGCAAAAAGAAATCAAATGACCATTTCACAGTCAAAGATATAAATAAGAATTAGTGAATTAACAAGTAAAACTAGTGGTGTATATGGCATCGTGTCTTTTAAGGCAAAATGCTGGAACTTCCCGTATCATAACGAAATGTTCGAGGAATATTAAATGTTTTCGAATAGATTATTATAAATAGTATATAGTTTATATAAGAATTATTTATTTAAAATATATAAGTGAGCTTTAGAACTATAGCCAGAATTAAAATTAAAATCTGTAACTATATACAAAAATTTTTTTTTTGAAAAATGAAATTAAAATTTTTTTTTTCCAAAAGCAATCGTTTCGTCAACAGAAGCAAAAAGTTTTTTGAGTCATTCGGATGCTTAGTTCTCTCAAAAACTGCCATTTTTTGCACGGTAGCTCGGTATCTTTGAAACGGCTGGGCCTACCTTTTATAAAAACTATTCACCTCTTTACCCAATCATTACAAATTGAATGTTTTTTTAATCATTCAATTCGGATGCTCCGTTCTCTCAAAACTGTGATCTTCATAAAAAAAAGTCGATGAAATATGTATAAACAAACATCCGGGCGAAGGCTTTTAAGGGGTGAGCCTACTTTAGAGGCTTGAAAAAAATCGATATTTTTTGCAAAAATGTCTTTAAAAATTAGCCAAGAATATATTCCTAAAATTTCAGAAACAAATTCAAATTATTTTCGGAGTTACAGAAGAAATAGTGAGCAAGCTTAAGCATGTATACGAGAGGAAAGAAAACTTCGAAGCGCGATTTCTATAGATAGAAAAACTAGTTGGTTTGGTATTTAGCCTTGAGGCAAGTTACATGAACTTCCCGATATGTGTAAATAATCGACTTAATCAAAAAAAACGCGTAAATAATATACTTCATCAATCCTACTTTTAAAAAAACGATAATAATTTTAGCAAAGTTTGACGAATTTTTAAAATTAAACTACTTGTCGTAAGGCCGTAATATTACAGTAAGTTCTATAAGACCATGATGTATATCGCCAAAAAAAATTCCATGAAAATCGGCTTAATTTTTTTTTCAACAGTTCATTACAAGAAAACGGCTCGGTAGATTTTCATCTAAAACTAATAAGTTTCATTCCCATCTAATATCTTTCGAACAGTTTTTGATTTTTCAAAATTGGTTCGGTAGGATGAGCTTAAATGTGGACGAAAAGTTTAACACTTTTTATCAAATTGCAAAGAAACGGCTTGGTAGATCGTCACACAAAACTGACAAGCGATAGTCCTCACCGAAATACATCAAATGGCTTTTAAATTTTTAAAATCGTTCAGGCGTTTTTGAGAAAACGTCGATCAAAAGTCTAATTTTGACAAATGCCAAAAAAACAATACCAAGTTTTGCAAACTTTGACGAATTTTTTCAGTTAAACCAATTGTCGTAGAGCCGTAATATTTTAGTATGATCTAGAAGACTATGGTATCTACCGTCAAAAAAAAAATCATAAAAATCGTCGAAATTTTTTTTAAAAAATCTTGATTACAAGAAAACGGCCCGGCCGACCTCTACCAAAAACTAATCAGGTTGATTCCCAACCAATATCATTCGAACGATTTTTTAAATTTTCAAAATCGATTCAGAATTGCGGGCTAAAACGTGGACGAAAAACTTTTCACTTCTCTGCTATTTACGAAGAAACGGAATGGCCGATCGTCGCACAAAACTGACAAACATTAGTCCTCATCGAGATAGATCGAATGGCTTTTGAATTTTTGAAATCGGTTCAGCCGTTTTTGGGAAAACTGCGATTTACGGCAAAAAATCTGTTGGTGCACACGCACACACACACACATACTTTTACCTTAAATTTGGTCTCATTCGATTCAGAATGGCTTGAAACGTCGAGAAAACATAAAATTAGCGAATCGGATTTTTTGATGAAAACAAACTTCTCCTTTGGGAAGTTAAAAAACTGAACGTTCTATCGAAACGAGACAAAATTCATTGTATTCAAGATTAAATTCTATTCTAGTTGAACCTAAAAAACCTTCAAAAAAAGTTATAATTAATCTACATTTTTACCAATCTAAAGTGAAATTTTGTATAAAAACACGATTTTTTTCAAGTTCGAAAAATTGGCGAATTTGTCATTTTTTCTAGATTTTTTAGATTCAATTAGAATCTATACTATTGAGAATATATATTTATTTTGATTTTTTTGTTTCGAGTGAAAATTGTGACCTGCATCTTTCCCACGAAATGACACCACATGCTAGTTTTGCGCATCGGCAAAATGCTCGTACCCTGCATATTATGACATATATTTCAATGAAAAAAATTGAAAAGAATGTTGAAATATATAGCGATAAACCCTGAAAGTTTCGTTACAATTAAACATTTATTTCCTGCCGTTAAAATGCAGTAAAAAGCCGTTTTTTGAAGCCTCTAAAGCAGCCTCTCCCTTTAACTCTCCTTTGGAAAGTTAAAAATGTCCTTTATATTTTTAGCCCCCGGAGGTATAAACTGGGCGAACTGGTCGACTATTTCCACCGCGTGATGCGCAAACAGGGCACCCAATGGGGCTACAAGCGCTACGACCTGAGATACGACCCCACATTCTGGGCACGTATATACCTGACAGAGAAACTTTGCCCCGGCTGGCCAGTCGGATACCTGCACTGGGAACAGATTGAAAGGGTATTTATTAAACATAATACTTTATATTTAACATATATATATATATATATATATACAGTAGAATCCGCTTAGTATGACATCGAAGGGACGCCAAAATCTCGTCATACTAACCGGTCGTCATACAAAGCGTACTGAAGAAAAACTTTTTAATATGCAAATATGTTACATTTTTCAGTAATTTAAAAAAAAAGCCTATACAAACATTTAATTAAAAATAAAATTGACACATTAAAATTTAATATAAAATAAAATTGACATAGGGTAGGGCGGGGGCACAACGGTTCAATTTGACTTACGGTAATTATACTGTCTAAACCCAATGAACAACACATAACATACATCAAAGAAGCATCTATAGAACTGAATGTTCAGAAAAACTTACATACATACGTACATAATTCCTAATTATATAAATATTGTATTTTTTACTATTTTTTTAAAACATTTGGTATCTGACCCATTTTACCTCACATACGGGATAAAGTGGAACAAATAGGGGGCGAACAGATGCAATTTCTTCTATTAAATTTTAAAGGCATTTCACGCTACATTATAAAACCAATGCAAAGTATTAATTCTGAGGGTACATTTGTTACAAAGACAACACAGTATATTACATTGATCTGCTATTGGTCAGAAATCTTCATCAGAAGAGCCGGAATAACAATTTATTCAATTAATCTCTTGTAAAATTCCTTTTTTTTAAACTTTACTATTTTATTGCTTACACCTTTGCCAAAGTAAAGGTTCAGCTGGTCCTTTTTATTGCAGTTATGTGCCGCTTATCTTCTAATAGCAAAGTCATAAGAATAAAGGTGATGGCTGGTTATGAATTTATACATTTTTCGCCCTCTACTATCATATATAATTGTTAAAAAAAATCTAATTTTATTTGTTTATGAGATATCCGTGGTGGGCAATAATAATTAGTCTACCCTACCCATAAACATATAAATGTTTTTTTAATGTAAGTAAATAGTAATTTTTGATTGATTTCTTTACATAATTTTATTGTAAAAACAGTCCCTGGTGCTATTGTGCACAACAGACATAGCAATTGCTTTCGTTGACTTGGCCACATCATGTAAAATCATGTCGGTTATTATAATTGGACATAATTTTTTTGCAAAAATTGGTCATTATAAGCGACATGTCAATGTAAGCGATGTCAATATATCCGACTAGACAGCTGTTTTTTCAAGGAATTTTATATGCAAACCATATTCCTAGTGCGATTACGTCATATTAAGCGGTTGTCAATATATCCGGCGTCATACTAATCGGATTCTACTGTATATATATATATATATATATATATATTTATTTATTTATTTAAATATTTTCTTCAGGAATGTGTAACAGATCAGGTTATACCCGGTGTACCCACGTTAGAAGACTTGGATGTCAAATTGACTTTAATCGAGCACCAGGCGCCATGGGAATTGAGAGGGTTTAGAGCTTACGCTTACAATGTAGAAGAATTAGGAGACTTTGAAGATCCGGCACCACCAAAAGTGTTTGCTTAAAATTAAAGGACAAGATAAAGTTTGATAGAAATTGTTTTGGAAAACATCTTTGAATTATGATTTTGGAAATATTTGTATCATAATACTGTGTAATATAATTTATAATATTTTAAGGATGAATGAAGTTGTTATTAAAATCCCGTAGGGTAAGTTATAGTAATCGCAAAAAGTTGGAAATGAAGTTTTTTATATATCTTTGGTCCAGAGGTTTCTAAAAATTTTAGCTTACCTGAAAAAAAAAAATGATGTATGTGCGTGTGTGTGTGTGCGTGTGTGGATACAGTTTTTGCCGACGGTTTCTGGAGCACCGCTTAACCGATTTGAATGATTCAAAAAGCAAATGATTCCTATTTATGTGAAGATGTGTTGAGTTTTTGAGAAAACGGAGCATCTGATTTGAATAATTCAAAAAACATTAAATTTGTAATGATGGAGAGAAGTGGAAATTCGTTTTTGTCTAAGGCAGGTCTAGCCGTTTCGGAGATACGCAGCTAAATGTGCAAAAAATTGCAGTTTTTGAGAGAACTAAGCATTTTTTTTGGAATATCGAAAATGATTTTAATTCTAGTTAGATAAAAGTCTAAAGCTCATTATTATACTTTAATTAAATAACTAACTTAACAATTCAGTTTATATGATTCTTGAAAATATGAGATAAGGCCCTCTAATTAACTTCCCGTAGGGCAAGTTATAGTAATCGCAAAAAAATCGAAAATGAAAATTTTTATAGATCTTTACGTTTCAGAACTTTCTGAATATTTTGGCAAACATTAGAAAAAATGGATGTATGTGTGTGTGTGTGTGTGTGTTGTATGTATGTATGTTCGGATACAAATTTTCGTCGACGATTTCGGGAACACGGATCAACCGATTTGAATAATTCAAAAAACATTCGATTCATATTGATAAGGAGACGTGCTGATTAGTTTTTGGCGGAGGCAGGTCTAGCCGTTCCGAAGATACGGGGCAAAAAGTGCCGAAAACGGTAACTCAGTTTTTAAGGGAATGGATTGTCCGATTTGAATAATTCAAAAAACATTTTATTTGTTTTGACTAAGTGAAGAACCGTTCAAATTTTTGGAAAGGCAGGTCCAACGACTTTGGAGATATGGAGGAAAAAGTAAAAAAATGAGCCATTTGGTGGTCAAAAATGATCATAGAGATTTTAACAATAAGTATAAATCTTGTTTACATTCCTATGGGTTCCATACCAATGTTTACGCGTTAGACGGCGACGCGGCGCTTACGCGCTTTGATATTTTGACTTTATGCAGTTAAAGCAGTACGATTGCTTTGAAAAAAAGTTCAGAATTTCCAAAATATTTCAAAATTAATGATTTAAGATAGAATGATTTAATATGGTTAGAAATTCTATTAAAAGTTTCAAATCATTGATCAACTTTTATTGATTAATATTATTGATTATTTTTAATTATTCGAATTTTGAATTGCGGTACGGGCAGTTCCAGCAATTTGCCTTAAGGCAAGATGCCCTAATTGCCTTAAGACAGAATTCCTCTTACAGCTAGTTCTAACTCCACTTGATCCAATTTTGTTTTAAACAAATAGAAACGTCGTCGTCGAATAATACGAATAACAAAAATTACAGCATTTATTATAATATATTTGAAGTCATTTAATATTATTCAAATATCTCATTACGGTACGGGAAGTTCCAGCAATTTGCCTTAAGGCACGATGCCATACACCACTAGTTTTAAACCAGATTTTACAGAATGACTTGCATAAAAAATAACATGTTTTTTAGTATAAGTTCTATTATTTAATTACATAGCTACATTAATTTAACAAAAATATAAATTATTTTTCTTCCTCCTCATTTTCTTTAAAGGCATTCTGTTGGTTTAGCAAATTTGCTGCAATTTTAGCTTCACGTGCTTGTCTCCTCAGCTCCTTTTGCTGCTTCCTATCAGCTTTTTCTTTCTGTGCCAACATTTCTTGGAACTTCTCATCACGGGGATCTAATTTGAATCCAAAGTGCCTTCTTACCTCTTCTACTAACCTATCTTTACGCTCCTGGAAAGAAAACAATTGAAATAAAAAATATATTTTATTTAATATAATAAATTGTATATATATATATTTTATTTCTTACTTTGCTTCTCTGGCTTCTGCTTCAGCCTTAGCCATTTTCTGCTTAAGTTGGTGTTTCAATCTTGTAATTTTAAGAGTTTCTTTGCGATTTCTTCATCACGTGCTCTCATGGCTTCTGCTTTTTGTTTTTTTTCTTCGGCAACCTTCTTCATCATTTCAGGGATTGTTTCGGGGTACTTTACTCTTTCATATTCGAGAGTATCTTCTAGATCTACTTTGTCGGGCCAACATAGAGCTGGGTAAAAGA
Organism: Ctenocephalides felis; assembly: GCF_003426905.1. Taxonomy (NCBI): domain Eukaryota; kingdom Metazoa; phylum Arthropoda; class Insecta; order Siphonaptera; family Pulicidae; genus Ctenocephalides; species Ctenocephalides felis. The sequence continues at coordinate 7,492,976 of NW_020536999.1, forward strand.
TAATAAATAAATTTATATATATATATATATATATATATATATATATATATATATATATATATTATATAAATAATTGTATTATTATTTGCAGACTTAAAGGAATAAACTTGGCTGGGATGTCTTTTATGAAAATATTTTGCACAAACATAGAAAAAATTCTCTTGAAGTAAGTAGTTATTTTATTTATTTCTTATATTTATAATGTTTTAAAGTATATTTTAATGTTTACAGACTCAGACTGCATAATGCTGAAAGACCCGCTTGAAGATTTATCTTGCAAAACATCATACAAGCAGAATACAAAGCAATTCAGGTACTTCAATCAATTATTATTATTACTATAACTTTTATCCTTTACCTGGATTAACATTACTACTGCTTCCGTACCTCCCATACATCATTCGTTTATATTTAACAGTTTCATGTATCCACGACTGTGGTTCTTGGTACGGAACCTTCCCCAGCACCATGTTCCTGTGCTGAGGAAGCAATCTGGATTTATTCCTTTTTTCTTCAATAATCCTCTCTCTATCGATTTCATCGTCCTCTTCATAATCTTGGAAATTACTTAATTCTTGTACGGCTGTTTGTTTTCCGCGAACTATTACATGTTTATAGGAAGGTAAAATGCGACGTATCATGTTATTCATTTTTTTTTAATTTATATTAATAATAATGGTAATGGGGATGAATTATATTGCGTTTAGGAATAAATTTAACATAACCTCAAAATTTGAAACATGTTGACAGATTAGAACGGGATTGGGTAATACATAGATAAAAGAGGAGTATAATATAATGGGGTAATACTATTTACTCATTAACGTAAGTGAAGTGAGTAATATATAGTTTTAACGGATTTTTTAATTTGAAATAGTAACTAGTGGTGTATGGCATCGTGCCTCCAGGCAATTTGCTCGAACTTCCCGTTCCATAATGAAATATTCGAGAAATTTTAAACGTTTTCACATATATTATTACAAATACTGTAAATTTCATTATTTTTGCTAACTTGTTATATCTGAGCAAATCAAATGTAAATCATAAATGGCAATTTTTTTCCAGAACATTAACGATCGTTATTTCATTTCGAATTCTATTTCCAAAAAATAGTTGCACAAAATTGAAAAAGTGCTCCTGTGTATAGTCACAGTCTAAACGCATTGGCAAATAATTCTGTGCGACATTTTCACTTATACTGTGCTTAGCTCGGCGGCATTTTCACATTTTTCAATAGTTTTCACAAATAGACAATCTAAACACACTTGGGTAAACAATTGTGCCAGAGTGGCGCTTAGACTGTGCTTAGCCTGGGTAATTTTTTGAATTCTTAACCCAAAATTACAATTATATGATTTATTTATCTAGAATTAAAATTAATATCATAATTATTTCAAAACAAAAATTGTCTTTTCCAAAAACTAATTGCCAACAAAAATTTGTATCCGCACATATGCACACACACACATAAATTTTTTTTAAGGTATGCCAAAATGTTCAGAAACTTTTCAAATGTAAAGAGTTAATAAAACAGCTCAATAAATTTTTGTGATTTATATATTACCATACACTTAAATTAACATAATAAATGTAAATAATTCACCTAATAATAAACAAAATTCACCTATTTCAACAAAATTAAAATAAATATTACATCTATTTATGAACTGCTATTGTTGGCTTTGTTTAAAAGCTGCTGATCTGCATTTGCTAAATTCCAATTATGTTCGATTATTTGCAAAGCTTCCCATTCGGCTTTGAATGCACTTTTTGGATCTGGTGGCATTGCCATGGCTGCTCCGGACATTTGTTCTTGCATTATTCGGGTTTGATCAGAGGCTGAAAAAAATACAAATAGATAAGATGATACATTTATATATATATATATATATATATATATATATGTGTGTGTGTGTGTGTGTGTGTGTGTGTACAATACAATTACCATTATTTTCCCCTAAAACCAAAGTGTAGATACTGCGCAGACCGAAAATTCAAAACTACAACTGGCAGATGATACCCAACTAGCATCCAACGAAGCTAATTCCACACCTCTTTGTAACATTGGTTTAAACCTCAACGTCAACGGGAATGGCACTTTTGCTAAAAACAATAATCAAACATTAACACAATTTTTCTTACTAATATATAATTTTTTTTTCCATACTTGTCACAAATCCTGAGAACATCCAATTAATCCATCCACCAATAACAATCATAGGCAAGACATTAGTAATGTTTCCTTTTAACATGTCTGTCATAACGCTGGGGTCGGTCATGGGGTTGTTATTTGTGGCAGGACGTTTCTGGGTTTTGAAATAACCGGTTTCTTCGTTGTTGAAGAAATGTCTTCGCATCAGGAATGATTGGGGGTGCAAATAGTTGCCATTCTCTCTGAGGTATCTTGCTCTTATCATCACCTGACTAGAATAGAAATAATATAATTTATGAAAACCTATGATGGTACTAATATAATTTAAAATGTTAAAAACAATTTTTATATGTAATTTACATATGTGTAAGTGATTTTTAGTGCTGGTTGATAATAAATATTTGTACCTGTCTTGCAATTGTTGCAATTCAACTTTTTTCTGTGATGATAATAACATTGCTATATAATGTCTAACAATTCCAACTAAAAATGTTATTACTACGATTGGTAAAAACACCCATCCTCGTATATTAGGATCTAGAAGCAATTCCATTTTTTATTTATTGATTTTAAACATTAATTTATTTAATTATGATTAAATTTATATTAATTATTTAAGAGGTTATGGTTAAAATGACACTTGTCAAATGGGGGAAAGGTATGGAGTGAAGTTGTATGCGAAGACACTATTTTAAATATATTTTATATTTTGATTATATTTATATAAATTGTTAATAATTATAATAGAAGTATTTGTGTGCAAGTATGCAAATGAAATTATAAAATAATGCTTGTTATTTGTTGATTTATTATTAAAACCCTCAGTGAACAAGTTTCATATTTCTTTCCCCATCTGGCAACACCGATTTCTGACATCTCCTCTCAATCTGTCAACTTTTGTCATGCACAACTCAAGTTGATAAAATGTTATTTATTCCATTCGATTTCGCGTCGAATTTAATAAAAACCTTTTAAACAAAAACACAAAATCGTGTCTTACAAATGTTAACGTGCAATCGTTCTACAAAACTTTCAATTCGGACGTCCGTCGTAAACTTATGTGTCTGCTAGAAAGTGTTTCGATTTCAGTGGCGATTGTTGGGATTGCTCTCGAAATAAACCAATGCGAAAATTAATGGAAAAATGTCTCGATCGTCAATAGAAAGCAAAATTGACGGCTTGGAGAATAAGCTGAAATTGGAAAATGAAAGACGGGATAGTACTCATGGAAGGTTTCGATGCCTAAGGGGAATGGTTTTAAGAAACCTATACCACCTCGTAAGTAGAAAA
>NW_020536999.1:7497417-7524050 GCF_003426905.1 Ctenocephalides felis
ATATATATATATATATATATATATATATATATATATATTTATTATGCTGAATCAAATCAGCTAAATAGAAGCTCTTTAAATATAATCTCGATATAAAAAGCAACTGGCACACAAAATTTTGAGCATTTTTTTTTAAATTATTTTGAGTATCTTTTAAATATTATATGTATATCAGGGTGGTCCTTAATATGGACATTTTCGAATTTCTTTTGCTCCCAAGGGCTCAAGTGCTTCCAAATTAATAAAAAAATCTTATAAAAATTTTAGCACTTAATATTAGGTTGTCAAATATCTCCCTTCCGCTTTTTTGCTCTTGGTTTATAATGCAAAAAGGCGGAAGGGAGATATTTGACAACTTTATATTAACATTTAGATAGTCCGCAATTGAATTAAAAGTTTCGTATATTTATTTCACAATTAAATTCTTGCGCCATCTGTGATAGCATTTGTAAACTCAAATATTATGACACTTATAAATCACTTAACCTCTAATTAAATCCATGTTGGATGTTTAATAAAAAATGTATTTATCACCGCATCAAAATTAATTTTGCACCAAAATATTTGTTTAATTGGTGATGTAGACACTCAAATTATCAGTAATAAATTGCCATCAGAAATTGCAAGTCTGCTATCACAGATGGCGCCAGAATTTACTTAATAATGAATATACGAAACTTTTAATTGAATTGCGGACTATCTAAATGTTAATATTAAGAGCTAAAACTTTCAGAGAATTTTTTTTAATCATTATGGAAGCATTTGAGCCCTTGGGAGCAAAGAAATTCGAAAATGTCCATACCAAGGACCACCCTGATCATAAGCAATTTAAATATAAAATTTATATATGTATAGACTAGTAAAATATTCCACATTTACCTATATTGGTTGATGAAATCAATCAATCTCTATCATTTATTTTTTCCACTTACCTTTCATCGTCTAACCATATAATTTTAATCCTAATTATTCACTATCATAAATATATTTCGTTAAATTCTTTTCCTTCGGTCAGGAGAGGAACCAGTCGGTCCTCAGGCAGGACTGACGTCATCGATCCTCGTTCTGTGACGTCATAGTAGTCGACACAAATGTTGGGGAATACAAATGCTGCTGATGCTGCTGATGCTGGTGCCTAATTTGCTGACTGTTTTCTGAAGAAAGTCTACGGGCGGAGGCTGCGGAGTCAGAGGATACCTGGAAGAAAAAAGAGTAACTAGTGGTGTATGGCATCGTGCCTTAAGGCAAATTGCTGGAACTTCCTGTACCGTAATGAAATATTCGAGAAATTTTAAACGTTTTCAAATATATTATTACAAATACTGTAACTTTCATTATTTTTGCTATCTTGTTATATCTGAGTGAGCAAATCAAATGTAAATCACAAATCGATTCATCTCCGGAACATTAACAATCGTCATTTCATTCAGAATTCAATTTAAAAAAAATACCTAAGTTGCCTAATTTACACAACATTGAAAAAGTGCTCCCGTATAGTCACAGTCTAAACGCATTTGCAAATAATTCTGTGCGACATTTCCACTTATACTGTGCTTAGCTTGGCGGCATTTTCACATTTTTCAATAGTTTTCACACAAAATTGGAAAAGTGCTCCAGTACATAGACAGTCTAAACGCTTTTGCGAGAACATTTGTACCACGTTGTCACCTAGACTGTGCTTAGTCTAGGTAGTTTTTTGGCCAAAAGTACATTTCTATAATTTATTTATCTAGAATTAAAATTAATATCCAAATCACTTTAGATATTAAAAAAAAATAAAATTATTTTTTTGGATATTAAAAATAAACTAGTGGTGTATAACATCATGCCTTAAGGCAAATTGCTGGAACTTCCCGTGCCGTAATGAAATGTTCGAGGAATATTATTTTTTTTTTACAAATAGATTATGAATACTGTAACTTATATATGTCTACAGAAAACTTAATAAACTAAGCTTACTCAATCAATCGGATTTAAAATGAAGGACATTGCATAATATTTATAAGAATTATATAAACTGAATTACAAAATTAAAAATATTTATTTGAAGTACATAAGTGTGTTTTAGAACTTAGGCCAGAATTAAAATTAAAATCTGAGTTATTTTCAATATACAAAAAAAAATTTAAACAATGTTTTTCCAAAAGCAATTATTTTGTCAAAACGAGCAGAAAGTTTTTTGAATCATTCAAATCGGATGCTCCGTTCTCTCAAAAACTGCTCTTTTTTGCACTCTTTGCTATATATCTCCGTAGCGGCTTGGCCTGCCTTTGCCAAAATCTAATCGGTACATCTCCCTATCAATAGGAATCGAATGTTTTTTGAATCATTCAAATCGGTTGATCCGTGCGCCCGAAAACGTGGTTAATATATTGTATCCATACATACACACACATTCATTTTTACCAAGGCTAACCCAATCGCGTCTCCTCCTTATCGAATTTATATCAATGGCTTTTAAATGTTTGAAATTCAAATTTTGACTCATTGAAAGTTTCATTGAAAAAAAAATCTACAGTTATTTATAAAGAAACGGATTCCCAAATAATATCTTAGAAATAGTTTTTTAATTTTTTAAATCGATTCAGAATTTTTGGCTAAAACATGGACTTTTTTTCACTTTTATGCTAATTGTAAAGAAACGGCTCGGCCGATCGTCGCACAAAACTGAGAGCCCATAGTCCTTATGCTACACCTAATAGTTTTTAATTTTTGAAATCCATTCAGCAGTTTTTCGAGAAAACGTCGATGAAAAAGTCTAATTTCAACGAACATAAAAAACTGGTCATTTGGTCAAAAAAAATCATAAAATTCGTCGAAAAAAATTTCAACAGTTCATTACAAAAAAACCTGCTCGGTCGACCGTTTAAATTTTTTAAATCGGCCCAGCCGTTTTTGAGAAAACGTCGAAGAAAGGGCAGAAAATCAGTTTACATGCACAAACACACGCATGCACACATACTTTTTCCAAATTCGGCCTCAATCGATTCATAATGACATAAAACGTCGAAAAAACAAATTTTTTTTTGGCGAAACCATAAACATATCCTTCTCGTTCATATGTAAAAATGTGCCTAATCTTACAGCACTTGTAGATAGACAATTTCTCTGTTTTACAAACTCTGGTTTCTTCAATTTTTAAATGTGTTCCTCAAATTTGATTTGAACAAAATTTCTCAGTGCTAAAAGAAAAAACAATAGGCTTTTGAATAACGCTAATAAGAAAGTAATTAAACAAAACGCACTATCCGAAAACATTAATTGAATAATTATTTTATCCTTTTTAGCTAATAATAAATAATTATTTAGCATATATTACTATACATTATGTGGTCTAAGCCAATATGAGTAGAATCACATAATTTTTTTTTCGATATCTTTTATGGTTACGCCAAAAATTGAGTTTGAAAAAGGGGCAACTTTGGAATATTTTCAATGATATCTCGGCCATAAGGTGAGATACAAAGTTGAAGTTTGGTATATCGGATGTTTTCAAAATGACCTTCAAAATGACGTATAAATTATTCAAATACAAAAGTATTAGTTGATTATGTATGGCAAGCGCCCACACTCTTGCGCGTATGTACTCGTCTGGCAGACGCTTGCAATTGTCAGAATGTTCTGTCATTTTACATATGCTTTCTGAACAGTTAAAAGAATACACCCTCAAAATTTGAGTCTTGTGAAAGCAAGTTAGTTTTTTTTTTTACATTTTCAAAAACTCGAAGGATGATGACGCAATCGCGAGATGCTTGCCAGACCGGCACTTTCTTAATGTACCGATAATAAAATATCATTAAGAAAATTTCTAGCTCTGAGAAAACAGGCTAGTCAAATAGTTCACTGGCTCTTAGACTATAATCAGAAAGAAATATAAGATAGCGTTGTCATGACGATGCTATTTTATGATGCAGATTTGCCCCGTCAATTTCATAAACATGCAAATGAAGTTGAAAATTAAATTTTACCTTCTCGGCAGACTAGGTGACTGTGGACTAGAGCTCAGTCTTTCTAAGTAGGTTCTATGTATGGCCAAGGGACTCGCTGGATTGTCTCTGCAAATTCAATATCAAAAAAATCAAATTAACCTAGTTAGTATTAAAATATCCAGTCATCAGAATATTATTACCTGTTAAGTCTCGGCGGCGGATCAGGACTCTGGTGCCTCCTCCTATGTTCCAGATACTCAGGCAACTTGTTAACTCGCACACTGCCACCAGGACTCATCAGTCTGGTACTACCAGATCCTGCACCAATATCACTATGATGAACCGGCGAACTGTTTCCCAACATTTGTATAGAACTCGACGAGGCCTGCTGAATGGCACCGTTCTGTGTCGATTTGCATCCTCGGCCCGTCGACCCGGTCGGAGACCTGGGCGCCTCGTTTCCCCGGAGTTGCACCTTTATGCAGGACGCGAACCGACGCTTCACGGCGCCTGTCAAAGAGTCCAACCAGCCCTCTAGCGTTACACATGAAGGATAGTTGGGGAAGAAATTTGCGATTGATAAATGAATGATATAATGAAATGGTGGTAGATGATGCAGTGAAATAGTTGGGAAAATATATGTATAAATATATACTAACTGGCCCGGCAAACGTTTCAAAAAAATATTTCTAGTATATTTTTAGTACGAAAATGAGTAACTGATTGCAAATGTGGTGCATAAGTGAAAGGAGCAGCTAACAAATAACATATGAATAGTTTACCCACTGCAAACACGCCAGATATAAACGTCCCTTAATAGTCTTTGCAAGTGCAAACCTAATCTGAAACTGATACTATTTAAATTGAATTGGCATATTTAAAGTTTCAAGATTTTGATATATTATTACCACGCTTTTGCATTAAGCCAGTAATTTTTAAATTACGACGCAAAATCCGATAATTTATTTTTACATTATATTGCTATGTGGCATGCCCAAGCGATTTGACTGACATTGAAAAAAAATTGTAAGGGTAGAAATGTACAGTTTTGCCATAAAGGGCCATAAAGTTTTTCCAACTTTTCTCCCAAAGTTCCACTTAGATTTAAATGAATTTTTGAATAATAGAAGAAGAATGTACAGGGTTTCGAATGATGCTAATATAAAAGTAGTCAAAAAAGCCGCACTGACAAAAAATGGGAAATGAAAAATCATTTTCACCTTTTCACGCACTAACAAATAATTTTTTCACATTATTTGTTATGAACAACATAGACAAGATCAGTATTAATAAAATGTCGTTAACAGTTTTTCGATAACTCTCATATTTCCGACAAAAAGTGAGTTTGAAAAAGGGGCCACTTTCACATGTTTTCACTGATATCCCGGCCAAATGATGAGCTACGGATTTGAAATTTGGTATTTCGAATTTTCTCGAAAATACCTAAAAAATGGCATCAAAATTATTTAAATACCAGGGTGGGGCCGCTTGTATATGGAAACATGACGAGACCCTTTTGTACGATACCTACAGTTTCCTATCAAAAACTGTTGTACCTTCAGATTTTAATATTCAATGTCTATTTATTCGCAAAAATTTCTCTTTACGTAAACTATTTATAAACCATGTACTGTTTGTGCGCATCGGGAAATATTTGTACTATGGGAAAATGGTAAGAGTGGACAATCCTTTATAAAAATGAATAGTTTTTTTTAAAAAATAAAATTTATGCTTCCTCATAAAGTCAAGAAAATGTGAAATCAAATTCACTAAGAAAAAACTCGCTGACTGAAAGTTATTATTTGATTACTAAAATGGCTATTATGAAATAGAGATTTGTGGAAGTAGGGTGAAAATTTAGAGTTGTATACGTTTTTTTATATAATAACAATTATATAAGTATAATTCCGCATTATAAAAGTTAAAATTAAAAGAAAACTGATTCCAAAATTTTAAATAAATATTTAAGGGTGAAAACTCTTGATAAAAATACATACTTTTTCTATGTAGTTCTATGTATTTTTCAATTCCGCATTAAAAAAACTTCAATAAAAGATATGGACCTCATAATTGAAAAAATGTGTTAGGATTGGACAACCCTTAATAAACATTAATTGCATTTTAAAGTAACATTAAACCATTTTGAAATACTCAAAAAAATCTTAAAATGTCAAATAACGGTCAAATTAAAACTAAAAGAAATTGATTCCAAAATTTAAGAAAATAAGGGTGAACAACCCTAGATAAAATTAAATTGTTTTTCGAAGTAATGAGAGTTGTATGTATTTTGTCAATTCCGCATTAAAAAAATTAAAATGAATAATATTGACCTCATGATTGAAAAAATGTGTTAGGATTGGACAACCCTTAATAAAAATATATTGCTCATCAAAGTGACATTTAACAATTTTCATATAATTAAATAAATCTTAACTAAAACTATATCAAATAACGGTCAAATTAAAACTAAAAGAAAATTGATTCCAAAATTTGAAAAAATAGGGGTGAGCAAACCTTGATAAAAATAAATTGTTTTTCGAAGTAAATAGATTTGTACGTATTTTTTAATTTCAAATAATAAAAAAATGACCTCATAATTTAAAAAATGTGTTAGGGTTGGACAACCCTTAATAAAAATAAATTGTTCAAAGTAACATTTAACCATTTTCATATACTCGAAAAAAGGTCAAATAAAAGTCATATTTAAACTAAAAGAAAATTGATTTCAAAATTTAAAAAAATAGGGGTGGATAACCCTTGATAAAATAAGTTTTTTGATTTAAATAGAGTTCTATGTTTGTTTCTATTTCAATTTATAAAAAATTAAAATAAAGAAAATAGGTCAAAAATTTTTAAAAAAAGTTATGGGTGGACAAACCTTGATAAAAATAAATAATATTTTAATTGTAATATATATAAAATATATATTTAATTAATATAATAAAAATAATTGTATATATTTTGTCAATCCTGCATTAAGAAATTAAAATGAAAAAAGTTGACCCCAAAATTGAAAAAAAATATTAGGATTAGACAACCCTTAATAATGTTGTAGAAAAAAATAAGTTTTTTCTTTGAGTTCAAAAATCTGAACTAAAATCATATCAAAAATATTCAATGCGGAATAAAAAATGAGGGAATTGCTTAAATGGCTATGAAAAAATAGGGGTTGGTGAAAATGAAAATTTTTGCATTTCTCGACGTTTTGAAGGTTTCTGAACATTTTTTAAGGGCATTCCTCAGAAACTAAATGGATGTGCGTGTGTGTTTTTCGTATGTCCGCATTTATCATCCACGTTTTCGGGCGCACGGATCAACCGATTTGAATGGTTTAAAAAACATTCGATCCCTATTGGCAGGGAGATGTACTGATTAGTTTTTGGCAAGACCGAATGTTTTTTAAACCATTCAAATCAGTTGATCCGTGCGCCCGAAAACGTGGACGAAAAAATTCAGACACACAAAACACACATACACACACACATCCATTTAGTTTCTGAGGTATGCCCTTAAAAAATGTTCAGAAACCTTGAAAACGTCGAGAAATGCAAAAATTTTCATTTTCGATTTTCGGCCCATTACAATAACTACCCTACGGGAAGTTAATAAAACACTGAATTGATCGTTTATCGAGCTATATGAAAAATGATTGGACTACTGAAATGACTATTATAAAATTTTTCTACTCACCCTGACTATCACCCTGCTGAGTGTCACTCGAAGGAGACGCCTGCCTGGATCTATTCATCTGATGTTCAATAGTGTTGCTCCGACATCCATTGGAAGTAGGGCTCTCGAACAAAATCTTCCTGGCAGAATTTGGTGTAGTTACACCAATGTAATGTTGCCTTTGCGGTGAACAGGATGCTTGTCTCCTATGCTGATTTTGCTGGTGATAAAACCGTTCCAGAAGCAAAGGAGACGTGTTGGCTGATCTCGAGACTCCTTGTTCCGAGAATTGGGAATTTGAAAAAAAAATTATTTTTATGCGCTTTAAAACTACATTATTAAATTTATTGATATGTGAAAGAAAAAACAAAAAAAAAAAGTTTTTTAACTTCCCGTAGGGCAAGTTATAGTAATCGCAAAAAAATCGAAAATGAAAATTTTTATATATCTTTACGTTTCAGAGGTTTCTGAACATTTTGGCATACCTTAGAAAAAATGGATGTATGTGTGTGTGTGTGTGTGTGTGTATGTATGTACGTGTGTGTTTGTATGTGCGGATACAAATTTTCGTCGACGATTTCAGGAACACGGATCAACCGATTTGAATAATTCAAAAAACATTCGATTCGTATTGATAAGGAGACGTGCTGATTAGTTTTTGGCGAAGGCAGGTCTAGCCGTTCCGAAGATACGGGGCAAAAAGTGCCGAAAACGGTAACTCAGTTTTTAAGAGAACGGAGCGTCCGATTTTAATAATTCAAAAAACATTTGACTTGTATTGACAAGATGAAGAATTGATAAAATTTTCATGAGGGCAGGTCTAGCGGTTTCGGAGATCTAACAAAAAAAGTAAAAAAAAATGCCATTTGGCGGTCAAAAATGATCATTAGACATATGCACATCAAATTATCAGATATTTTAGAGAGATTTTAACAATAAGTATAAATTTTGTTTGCATTCCTATGGGTTCCGTACCAATATTTATTCGTTAGACTGCGTCTCTCCATATATGACAGCACTTTGAACTTGACCACATACCTTCTAATAAATAAATATTTTCAATGTTAAATTAAGCGAATAAGATCTAGAAATAAAATAATTCAAATATTTTTCTGTTTTTTTGCTGATTTTTCAACACTTCAATGGCAAAGTAGCTATAAGTAAGTAGCTTGAAGTGTTGAAAAATCAGCAAAAAAATATTTGAATTATTTTGTTTCTAGATCTTATTCGCTTAATTTAACATTGAAAATACTTATTTATTAGAAGGTATGTGGTCAAGTTCAAAGTGCTGTCATATATGGAGAGATTTATTTACCGAAATACATCAAATGGCTTTTAAATTTCTAAAATCGGTTCAGGCGCTTTTGAGAAAACGTCGATCAAAAGTCTAATTTTGACAAATGTCAAAAAAACTATACCAATTTTTGCAAACTTTGACGAATTTTTAAAGCTAAACGAGTTGTCGTAGGGCCGTAATATTTTAGTATGACCTAGAAAACTATGGTATCTACCGTCAAAAAAAAAAATCATAAAAATCGTCGAAATTTTTTTTTTTAAAACGTTATTACAAGAAAACGGCTCGGCCGATCTTTACCAAAAACTAATCAGCACGATTTCCAACCAATATCTATCGAATGGTTTTTGAATTTTCAGGATCGATTCAGAATTGCGGGCTAAAACGTGGGCGAAAATTTTTTCACTTTTCTGCAATTTACAAAGAAACGGCCCGGCCGATCGCCGCACAAAACTCAAAGACGATAGTCCTCATCGAGATACATCAAATGGCTTTTAAATTTTTGAAATCGGTCCAGCCGTTTTGGAGAAAACGTCGATTTACGGCAAAAAATTTGTTCACACACACACACACACACACACACACACATACACACACACACACATACTTTTTCCAAATTTGGTCTCATTCGATTCAGAATGGCTCGAAACGTCGAGAAAACATAAAATTAGCGAATCGGATTTTTTGATGAAAACATAAACTTCTCCTTCGGGAAGTTAAAAAACTTTGTTATAAAACTTATATATGATCTTTCCATTAAAAAAAAAAAAAAAAAAATTCAAATACCTAATTGTTGTATCCTCTTTCTATTGAACCCAGGCGATAAAGGTTCTTTGGCTGGTACTTGCCAGAAACCCTCAGAAGGTGATAGTTCGAAATTCCTTTTCGGGGTAAAAGGACTCAGTTGTCCGCTGTTATATTTATTATCACTAGATTTAAACACAGGTCTACTATAAATATGGTCCGGACTGGAACTTCTCAAATTGTCACAACGTCTTTGAAAACTCGGACTACCGTTTCGTAATTTGTTTAAAACATGAAAGTCACTTTTGCTATTTGCACTAGGTTTAATAGTCTCGTACTTATCTAAGAAGTTGAAATTGTGTCTTTGCATTAAAGGTGTAAATTTAGCAGAATCACTCGTATGGTTTAAGGAATCGTAAAGGTTTTTACTCTCCGAATGCAAACGTGGGGAACTTGGTACACTGTGGTTTCCAAACCTATGCAAATTCTGTCCAAAATTATGCTTGCTATCCAACACAACCTGATCCCTACCAAACTTATCCAAATTTAGGTCACCAATATTCTTACTATCCACATTTTTGGTATCGTACTTCTGCACCACAAAGTTTCCATCCAAATTCTTCTCCAACGTCTGCGTTTTGGACCCCAAATTATGCTCAAACAAATTCCTGGCATCGTAACATCGACCCAGATCATTGTATCCATTCGGGTTCAACGTTGCATATTTGGGTTCTCTATTATTCAGCAATTTTGCATCAGAGTCTAGGAAATTGGTGCTGGCGTAGCTGGTGCAACTGGTGTAATGTTTAACGGAATCATTCGAGGTGCTGGAAGGACTGAAAGGTTGTCTCGTGGAAGATGACAGTCCATTGTGAGGTAGTGTATCGTACTTTTGTTGCTGTCCATCGTTTGAATTTCTAAACGTGAAGAATCTTCTTGTGATGTGCTGTTTTGGAGACACCGGAGGCGTGTTGAACCTGGGGAGAAAAAGAAACAAATGTTAGTAAGGTGATTATTTTGAGATTAATCCTTTGTACTCCACAGCAAAATAAAACAGCTTTTATGTAAGGGTGCAGCATAAAATTTTTAGAAATGTTAATTTGTATAAAAAAAGTTGTCTGCTGTAGGTTGCCTAATGTTGTAATTTGTCTCATAATGTTGCAAGTCGTCTGAGAGCGTTGCAAGTCGTCTGAGAGTGTTGCAAGTCGTCTCAGAGTGTTGCAAGTCGTCTGAAAATGTTATAAATCGACTCAAAGTGTTGTAAATTGTCCCCCAACGTTGTAAATTGCCTCCCAATGTTGTAAATCGTCTTCCACAATGTTGAAAATCGTCCCACAATGTTGAAAATCGGCCCACAATGTTGAAAATCGGCCCACAATGTTGAAAATCGGCCCACAATGTTGTAAATCGTCTCCCAGTGTTCAAATTAGTCCCTGAATGTAGCAAACCGACCCAGAATGTTGCAAAACATCTCAGAATATTTCAAGCAGTCCCACAATGTTGAAAATCGTCCCACAATGTTGAAAATCGTCCCACAATGTTGAAAATCGTCCCACAATGTTCAAAATAGTCCCTGAATGTTGTAAATCGCCCCTGAATGTCGTCAGTCGCCCCACAATGTTGCAAACCGTCCCAGAATGTTGCACAAACCGTCCCAGAATGTTGAAAATCGTCCCACAATGTTGAAAATTGTCCCACAATGTTGAAAATCGTCCCACAATGTTCAAAATAGTCCCTGAATGTTGTAAATCGCCCCTGAATATCGTCAGTCGCCCCACAATGTTGCAAACCGTCCCAGAATGTTGCACAAACCGTCCCAGAATGTTGAAAATCGTCCCACAATGTTGAAAATCGTCCCACAATGTTGAAAATCGTCCCACAATGTTGAAAATAGTCCCTGAATGTTGTAAATCGCCCCTGAATGTCGTCAGTCGCCCCACAATGTTGCAAACCGTCCCAGAATGTTGCACAAACCGTCCCAGAATGTTGAAAATCGTCCCACAATGTTGAAAATCGTCCCACAATGTTGAAAATCGTCCCACAATGTTCAAAATAGTCCCTGAATGTTGTAAATCGCCCCTGAATGTCGTCAGTCGCCCCACAATGTTGCAAACCGTCCCAGAATGTTGCACAAACCGTCCCAGAATGTTGAAAATCGTCCCACAATGTTGAAAATCATCCCAGAATGTTGCAAACCGTCCCTGAATGTTGCAAACCGTCCCAGAATGTTGCAAAATGTCTCAGAATGTTGCAAACTATCTCAGAATGTTGCAAAACGTCCCAGAGTGTTGCAAACCGTCCCAGAGTGTTGCAAATTGTCACAGAATGTAAATTGTCTGAAAAAGTTGTCGATTGACTGAAACATTGTGGATTATCCGAAAATGTTGAACACTTTCTGAAAATGTTGTAAATTGTCTCAAAATGATGCAACATTTGTCTCGGAATGTTGCAGACGGTTCCAAAATGTTGCAATTTTGTCTGAGAATGTTGTAAAACGACTGAAAATGTACATCGTCTCACAATGTTGTAGTTTGTCTGAAAATGTTGCAAACTGCCTCAGAATGTTACAAACTGTCTCGGAATGTTGCAGACTGTCTTAGAATGTGAATTGTCTAAAAAAGTTCTAGATTGACTGCAACTTTGTGCATTATCTGAAAATGTTGAACACTTTTTGAAAATGTTCTAGATTATCTGGAAATATTGAAGATAATTTGTTAGTGCAATATATATATATATATATATATATATATATATATATATAATGTTAAGTCCGCAAACCTGAAAACAGCCCGAGTTTTAATATTATTAGTTCGACATTAGTTGTTAAATCAACAATCAAATCTATAAAACCAATATTATCAAATAAGCATATTTTAAATATAAATATATACACAACTATTGCCTCAAAACTTGCATTGTATTTAATAATAAAACTCTAGAATAACTACTGCTCATAAATAAAACTCTACATATATACATATATACATTGTATTATATATATACAAAATGTCGAACGAAAAATTAAAACTGGGCAAATTAATAAATTTTGAAAATAAAGACAAATTGAAATTTAGCATGCCACTTTATTGAATCTCAAAATCAAAATCAAATCGTCATACAAATAAAAATTAAATTTATATAAAACTATTTAATAATACAAAATACAATGCATCACACTAATTAGATAAGTTATGACAAATCATCACACCATTATAAATATTATATATATATATATATATATATATATATATGTATATAAATATATATATATATATAGCTGTTAATAATTATGATTGTTGAACTTCTGAACTGAAAGTCTTTTTTTGTTTAAAAAAATCATTTACTTAATTTTTTTTCGGGGATATAGGATATCCCTTTTCTCAAGAACTATTAATAACAAATAAAAATATGTACATTTAGTTCCAAAATTTTTAAATAATGGAAAGGGTTTTAGTTCAGAAATTAAAAAATCAAACAGGGTGATCCTCAATATGGACATTTTCGAATTTCTTTGCTCCCAAGGGCTCAAATGCTTCCAAAATAACAAAAAAAAAATTCTCTAAAAATTGTAGCTCTCAATATTAACAATTAGATAGTCCGCATTCAATTAAAAGTTTCGTATATTTATTATTAAGTAAATTCTTGCGCCATCTGTGATAGCAGACTTGCAATTATGATGGCAATTTATTACTGATAATTTGAGTGTCAAAATCACCAATTAAATAAATATTTTGCTGCAAAATTAATTTTGATGCCATGATGAATGAATATTTCGTTAAACAATCCTCATTAATTAGAGGTTAAGTGATTTATAAATATTTTTAAGTGTCATAATATTTGAGTTCACGAATGCTATCATAGATGGGGCAAGAATTTACTTAATGACATACGTTAATAATGAATATATATATATATATATATATATATATATATATATATATATATAACTTTTAATTGAATTGCGGACTATCTAAATGTTAATATTTATTGAGCTAAAACTTTTGGAGGATTTTTTTTAAATTAATTTGGAAACATTTGAGCCCTTGGGAACGAAGAAATTCGAAATTTTCCATATTAAGGACCACCCTATTATATATATATATATATATATATATATATATATCTTGATAGTTTTTTCGACGTTGAAACATATTTCAAAGTAACTAGCAGCCCATTCGTCGAAGTAAAAATGTAATAAAGTATTTAAAAACTTTTATTTATACGTTTCGACACCAGATGCGTGTCATCATTCAGCAACTACAATAAAATTTGAAACATTTTACTAGTAATAAAAAACAAATATAAAATAATTATAAACATAGAAAAACCTTACACATACCACCAGGACAAAAACACTCAAAAAAATATTTTTTAAAAATTAAACTTGTAACATATTAGAAAAGGACATTTTTTTGAAAAAAATAATGAATAACTACAAAATTAAAAACATTTTGAAAAAAGTTTTAAACTGTAACAATATGACGCTTGAAATGAAATTTATTGTAGTTGCTGAATGATGACACGCATCTGGTATCGAAACGTATAAATAAAAGCTTTTAAATACTTTATTACATTTTTACTTCGACGAATGGACTGCTAGTTACTTTGAAATATAATATATATATATATATATATATATATATATATATATCAATATTCTTAAAATGTTAATTTGCAGTCGAAGTAAAAGATAATGAATAATGAAACCATTCATTAAGTGCATTTCAACACTGTATGCGTGTCATCATTCAGCATATTTCAACAATAACCAAAAAAAATTTCACAAAGTTTATATTTTTTGTAGAATATATTTTATTTTATTGATTTATTTTATTTTTTTGGAACAATGTAGTCTAATATATTCTGCATTTTTTCTTGATCTTGTTGTATGTATTCATTTTTTTACATGTATATCTTTTATTAATTTTTATAATATATTAAGAAAAATATTTGTTAAAAATATGCTGAATGATGATACGCATATAGTGTCGAAACGTACAAAATAAATAGTTCAATTATTGATTGCCTTTTAGTTCGATTATTTGGCTGCAAATTAATATTTCAAGAATAAACAAAAAAAATCAAACGCCGATGATGTCGAACAAAAAATCTAAAGCTATATATATATATATATATATATATATATATATATATATATATAATAAAAAATAAAAACAATTTACCCGTTTGTTTACTAACAAAAAAGCACAATCTACAGATAAAAAAATTATATGAAGTCAGAAAATCTTCCAAGTACCTTCAAAATATTCTTTATCTTTATTTGTTAATATATATATATATATATATATATATATATATATATATATATATATACATATTTTTCTTTCGTTCGACAATCTATATAATAAATCGCTACATATGTATATATGTATATTAAAATTGTGACTAATTTACTTAAAAAGTGTAATAGATAAATGAGTTCTGATTACATAAAATAATTTTTAATATACTAAACTTTTAAGTTAAATATAAATAAAATCACTACAAAATACATTCTCAGCTTAGCTCTAGTTAAGTAAAAAAAAATTACAGATAAAAATTATCTATCGGAATGATAAATCACACTACGGGGAAAAACTCAAATGCCAATTGCATTACATATGCATGCATAGGAAAAAATGTATATATATATATATACATATATATATATTAGAGTGGTCCTTAATATGGACATTTTCGAATTTTATTGCTCCCAAGGGCTTAAATAGTTCCAAATTGATAAAAAACAATTCTCTGAAAGTTTTAGCTCCTAATATTGTATTTTAGATAGTGCGCAATTCAATCAAAATTTTGTATGGAAATAGCATGAGAAAATTTTCAAAAATTTTAAAAATGTTTTTTAGATATAACTTAATAGTAATGCAATTGGCCTTAATCAAACAAAACATGCATAAAATTTATATATAACTAAATATTTTATACAAGGAACTGTATCAGTTATCAAATTAAACTTTAATTGTTGTCTGATATAATTCCCATATATAACAATTCTCTATCGCTCTCTTCAAACATTCACTCACCTCCTAGGGGTAGAAAACCTGTCATTAAATTGCAAATCGTTGTTTCGAAACCAGTCTGCAACATTGACTTCTCGTGTCGTGTACATGACAACGAAGGGATGCTTTAGCAGCTCATCGTACTTGGGCCTTTGCTGATAGTTTTTTGTCAAGCTGGAAATAAAATAACATAGTAGTGTTAGAAAATTATCTTCTATATATATAAAAATAAGTCGGGTTTTCCTTCCTGACGAAATAACTCCAAAACGCACGAACCGATTTTGACAATTTTGCATTCGTTGGAAAGGTCTCGGTCTACGCAAGGTTTATAGCTAAGAAAATTAGTGGTGCATGGCATCGTGCCTTGATGCAAATTGCTGGAACTTCACGCACCGTAATTAAATATTCGAGTAATCACATTAGTGAGAATTATCAGAATTATGCTTGGTTAAGTCAACGAGCAATTCTTGCCGCCAAGAAATATGTTGTACACGCACTGAATTTCACCATTCAATCAAAAATTGCTGGCGATTTGGTGACATACCAATGATTCCGACTGGTCTTCCGTCACTTCGCCTTGCGTTCGCAATAACAAGTCTCAAGGCCAATCGCTTAGTGTTTGCGGGATAAATTTCAAATAGATTATTTAGAAAATCATTGTTTTTCACCTGGGCAGTTATACGTTGCCTGTTCACGAGTTCGAAATCCATCCGCTTTGTTTGTGTTAACGTCAGGCCAAAAAACAAAAAATGTGGTTTACCAAAGAGCACTTCAATGAAACCGATAATTGGCGGATTCACTTTCATTTACTTAGAGAAGTTCAACTAAAAAACACTTCATTTTTGTAATCGAAATAAATTCATTACTGTTGTATAATAAAATCAAATTTTTCTTTTTCAAATTTAAAACAAACAAAAAATTTCTTCATCTTTCTCACGAAACCATCTGGTGGCGAAACGAAGTTCGTCGGGTTTGCACGTACGCGTTGCTGTTATATAATACAAATAAATAAAAATCTGAACTAAAATGCATTTCTGTTACATCTAGTTTTTACTAATGTCACCAAATTATAATGTCCAAAAAGAAAATTGAAAGTTATTTGAAGAAAAGTAAAAAAAATGTCCTCAAATGCATCAAAATACCAAAGTCCGCATTTCAATTGCGAATTATTCAAAAATAATATATCGAATTGTGTATTCGATTTTTACTAGATTTTAGTAAATTTTATCTAGTTTTTACTAATGCCACCAATTTCTATGCTCGAAAAGAAAATTCTCAGTTATTTGCAAAAAAGTAAAAAATGTCCCAAATCAATATATGGCAAATTATCAAAATACTGAAAACCGCATTTCAACAGTGAATTATTCAAAATTTCAATATCCAAGTGGTGAGAACAGTGTTTACTAGATTTTAGATATTTTAACTAGTTTTTAATAATGTCACCAAATTATAATGTCCGCAAAGAAAATAAAAAGTTATTTGAAGGAATCTAAAAAAATGTCCTGAGTCAATATATTGCAAATTATTAAAGTACCAAAGTACGCATTTCAACTGCAAATTTTTCAAAATTTTAATATCCAATTAGTAAAAACTGTGTTTACTAGATTTTAGTAAATTTTATCTAGTTTTTACTAACGCCACCAAATTAAAATGTCTTGGAAAAAAAATAAAAGTTATTTGCAAAAAAGTTAAAAAATGTCCTGAATCAATATTGTGCAAATTATCAAAATTCTAAAGTCCGCATTTCAACTGCAAATTTTTCAAAATTTTAATATCCAAATGGTAAAAACAGTGTTTACTAGATTTTAGTAAATTTTATCTAGTAAATTTTATCTTTTTTTTCACTAATGTCACCAAATTAAAATGTCTTGGAAGAAAATTAAAAGTTATTTGAAGAAAAATAAAAAAGAATGTCCCCAAAAGTATCAAAATACATAAGTATCAAAGTTCGCATTTCAACTGCAAATTTTTTAAAATTTTATGGTCCAGTTTCTAAATCTTCCAAAGAATACTCCGTTCTCTCAAAATTTCGATTTCTATTTTTGTATTAAGTAAAAATACTTTTTGTATTGTTAAATAATTTAGTAAAGTTAACCAAAATACTAAATTCATAAGTTTAAAAAAATAATGTGTACGGAATTTTGGACTTGTTGCCTTATTTATTAAACTGAATAATATAATTTTATCCGCCAAACGTATACTGTTGACTGTATCTTATATTATTTTAATTTGTGGCACATTTCAGCTGCTTTTCGGCAATAATAATATAGACATTGCATTTTTCTTGTATATTATATTCTAATATTATCTAGGCTCATAATTTCAGCTAAATTCAAATTTCAAGTGAATTGACATTTCTAGCAGATGACAGTCAATGTTAAACAATAATGAGTGATTTTTTGTAATTTTTGCCATTTATCTCAACAACATTACTATAGTTTTAACGTTCATTAAATCTTAAAAATTTCCTTTGGCAAACTCTAAAAAGAATTATCAAAATCTGAATAACCGTTTAGGAGAATTATCAAATCATACACCCGTACAGAAGTATTTATATTTATATTTATATATATATATATATATATATATATATAAGGTTGTCAAATATCTCCCTTCCGCCTTTTTGTATTATAAGCCAAGAGCAAAAAAGCGGAAGGGAGATATTTGACAACCTAATATATATATAAGATATATTACAACAAGAACCTATATATAATAATAACATATATATATATATATATATATATATATATATATAATGTAATAATAATATCTATTACTTACCAGCGATTTACAAAATTTTGAAATTCAGCAGAAAACCCGCCGTGTGCAGACAACGTAGGCGGATCCTCTTCCAGAACTTTGGTGAGGACTTCGAAATCGTTATTACATCCCATGTAAGGAAACTGTCCTGTGGCTAATTCGACTAGAGTAATACCCAATGACCAGACGTCGGCTCGAATATCATAATCTGCTAGGCTCAGATCTATTCGTTCTGGCTGAAAATATATAATAAACTAGTTGGTTTGGTATTTAGCCTTGAAGCAAGTTACATGAACTTCCCGATATGTGTAAATAATCGGGCTTAATAAAAAAAAATGTGTAAATAATATACTTCATCAATCCTACTTTAAAAAAAATGATAATTTTAGCAAAGTTTGACGAATTTTTAAAATTAAACTACTTGTCGTAAGGCCGTAATATTACAGTAAGTTCGATAAGACCATGATGTATATCACCAAAAAAAGTTCCATGAAAATCGGCTTCAATTTTTTTTTCAACAGTTCATTACAAGAAAACGGCTCGGTAGATTTTTACCTAAAACCAATCAGTATCATTCCCAACTAATATCTTTCGAACAGTTTTTGATATTTTGAAATCGGTTTTCGAATTACGTTTTGGCGGCAAAATATAAAATCAGAAAATATATAGTTTCAAGAAAAAAAAGCTGTTTTTATAACATCTAACGTCGGAATTTCTATATTTTTGATAGAATAATTTGCAATTTATCACCTAAATTTGATTTTCAACTAATACTAATCAGTATCATTTCCATCTAATATCTTTCGAACAGTTTTTGATTTTTTAAAATCGGTTCGGTAGGATGAGCTTAAATGTGGACGAAAAGTTTAACACTTTTTTTCAAATTACAAAGAAACGGGCTTGGCAGATCGTCGCACAAAACTGACAAACGATAATCCTCACCGAAATACATCAAATGGCTTTTAAATTTCTAAAATCGGTTCAGGCGTTTTTGAGAAAACGTCGATGAAAGGTCTAATTTTGACAAATGCCAAAAAACGATACTAATTTTTGCAAACTTTGACGAATTTTTAAAGCTGAACCAGTTGTCGTAGGGCCGTAATGTTTTAGTATGATCTAGAAGACTATAGTATCTACCGTCAAAAAAATAATAAAAATCGTCGAAAAAAAATTTTTTAACACTTTATTACAAGAAAACGGCCCGGCCGATCTTTACCAAAAACTAATCAGCACGATTCCCAATAAATGCCTTTCGAACGGTTTTTGAATTTTCATAATCGGTTCAGAATTGCGGGCTAAAACGTGCACGAAAAATTTTTCACATTTCTGCTATTTATAAAAAAAACGTCTCGGCCGATCGTCGCACAAAACTGACAAACAATAGTCCTCATCGAGATACATCGAATGGCTTTTAAATTTTTGAAATCGGCCCAACCGTTTTTGAGAAAACGTCGATTTACGGCAAAAAATCTGTTCACATACACGCGCGCACACACACACACACTTTTTCCTTAAATTCTCATTCGATTCAGAATGGCTTGAAACGTCGAGAAAACATAAAATTAGCGAATCGGATTTTTTGATGAAAACATAAACTTCTCCTTCGGGAAGTTAATAAAGTTCATGTAGTATTTTTTAATAATATTTATGTAATGATATTTATCCACTTACAGCCATATAAGCTGCACAACCCGCAGACCTGGTTTTCGCTTTTGAATCCACCAATCTTCCACTAATACCAAAATCACATAGTTTTATTCGGCCCCGTTCGTCCAACAAGATATTCGAAGGCTTCACATCTCTATGAATAACACCGTGTTTGTTCTTGAGATATGACAAAGCATTAACAGTCTAAAACAATAAATACATAAATGGTAAAAAAAATATATATCCACATACGATTGTTTATTTCTCTGTCTCTTACCGCAACGGTGACTTTTCCAAGAATATCTTCCGGTATCGGCCTGTTGAGTCTTTTTAATAGTTTATCAAAACAAGTTGCCATCAGTTCCATGCAAATCCAAACATCCGCATCGGTTATAAAACAGCCTAGGCATTGTACAATGTAAGGGCAATCGTGGGATTTCAAAACCACTTCTAAATCCATGATTATGCGCTTGTTTTCGTCAGTGTTGCCTGATCGCCTCATTTGCTGGAATAGAAATAAAAAACTAGTTGTGTATGGCATTGTGTCTTAAAACTAAATTATTAAAAAAAACTTTGCAAAAACTTGAAATTTTGATATTTTTTATATATATTTTTATTACCTTGACAGCGATGACTTCACCACTAGGTTTGTGCAACATCTTAACGACATGTCCACAAGATCCATTTCCCAATTCGCCCAAATCCTCTAAATCGTTTTGCGTAGCAAAATATTGAGTTCCATTTATTTTCAATTTTCCTTGCATCTTATAAATTTCCTTTAATTTGTTCTCAGTCTCAGTAGGATCTTGCTTTGGTAATGAGCTCGGGAATGGAAGGTTCAAATTTTTTCTCTGTCTGACCGGCGTGCCATCTGATTTGAATTCTCCAACTGAAATAGAAAGTTGGTAATAAAACATAGATGTAATGAAATAGTTGTGTTAAATATTGAATTCTGCTTAAGATTCGTAGTAAATGAATAATATATATATATATATATATATATATATATATATATATATATACGTATATATTGTGCATGATTTGTTTTAGTTTTATAATACATTAGATAAATCAAATATATAGTTTTTATTATACTTACGAGGTGGTATAGGTTTCTTAAAACCATTCCCCTTAGGCATCGAAAACCTTCCATGAGTACTATCCCGTCTTTCATTTTCTAATTTCAGCTTATTCTCCAAGCCGTCAATTTTGCTTTCTATTGACGATCGAGACATTTTTCCATTAATTTTCGCATTGGTTTATTTCGAGAGCAATCCCAACAATCGCCACTGAAATAGAAACACTTTCTAGCAGACACATAAGTTTAAGACGGACGTCCGAATTGAAAGTTTTGTAGAACGATTGCACGTTAACATTTGTAGAAACGATTTTGTGTTTTTGTTTAAAAGGTTTTTATTAAATTCGACGCGAAATCGAATGGAATAAATAACATTTTATCAACTTGAGTTGTGCATGACAAAAGTTGACAGATTGAGAGGAGATGTCAGAAATCAGTGTTGCCAGATGGGGGAATAAATATCAAACTCGTTCACTGAGGGTTGTAGAAATAAATCAACAAATAACAAGCATTATTTTGTAATTTCACTTGCATATTTGCACATAAATACTTCTACTCATCTTTTACCATAAAAAATAACAGTTTTTATAAATATAATCATAATATAAAATATATTTAAAATAGTTTTTTCGCATACAACTTCACTCCGTACCTTGCCCCCATTTGACAAGTGTCATTTTAACCATAACCTCTTAAATAATTAATTTAAATTTAATCATAATTAAATAAATTAATGTTTAAAATCAATAAATAAAATATGGAATTGCTTCTAGATCCTAATATACGAGGATGGGTGTTTTTACCAATCGTAGTAATAACGTTTTTAGTTGGAATTGTTAGACATTATATAGCAATGTTATTATCATCACAGAAAAAAGTTGAATTGCAACAATTGCAAGACAGGTACAAATATTTGTTATCAGCCAGTACTAAAAATCACTTACACCTATGTAAATTATATATCAAAATTGTTTTTAACATTTTAAATTATATTAGTACCATCATAGGTTTTCATAAATTATATTATTTCTATTCTAGTCAGGTGATGATAAGAGCGAGATACCTCAGAGAGAATGGCAACTATTTACACCCCCAATCATTCCTGATGCGAAGACATTTCTTCAACAACGAAGAAACCGGTTATTTCAAAACCCAGAAACGACCTGCCACAAATAACAACCCCATGACCGATCCAAGTGTTATGACAGACATGTTAAAAGGAAACATTACTAATGTTTTGCCTATGATTGTTATCGGTGGCTGGATTAATTGGATGTTCTCAGGATTTGTTACAAGTATGGATAAAAAATATAAATACTAATAAGAAAAATTGTGCTAATGTTGTGTTATTGTTTTTAGCAAAAGTGCCATTTCCGTTGACGTTGAGGTTTAAACCGATGTTACAAAGAGGTGTGGAATTAGCTTCATTGGATGCTAGTTGGGTATCATCTGCCAGTTGGTATTTTTTGAATGTTTTTGGTCTGCGCAGTATCTACACTTTAGTTTTAGGGGAAAATAATGGTAATTACACACACACACATATATATATATATATATATATATATGTATTTCATTTATTTATTTTTTTCAGCCTCTGATCAAACCCGAATAATGCAAGAACAAATGTCCGGAGCAGCCATGGCAATGCCACCAGATCCAAAAAGTGCATTCAAAGCCGAATGGGAAGCTTTGCAAATAATCGAACATAATTGGAATTTAGCAAATGCAGATCAGCAGCTTTTAAACAAAGCCAACAATAGCACTTCATAAATAGATGTAATATTTATTTTAATTTTGTTGAAATAGGTGAATTTTGTTTATTATTAGGTGAATTATTTACATTTATTATGTTAATTTAAGTGTATGGTAATATATAAATCACAAAAATTTATTGAGCTGTTTTATTAACTCTTTACATTTGAAAAGTTTCTGAACATTTTGGCATACCTTAGAAAAAATTGATGTGTGTGTGTGCATATGTGCGGATACAAATTTTTGTTGGCAATTAGTTTTTGGAAAAGACAATTTTTGTTTCGAAATAATTATGATATTAATTTTAATTCTAGATAAATAAATCATACAAATGTAATTTTGGGTTAAAAATTCAAAAAATTACCCAGGCTAAGCACAGTCTAAGCGCCACTCTGGTACAATTGTTTACCCAAGTGTGTTTAGACTGTCTATTTGTGAAAACTATTGAAAAATGTGAAAATGCCGCCAAACTAAGCACAGTATAAGTGAAAATTTCGCACAAAACTATTTGCAAGCGCGTTTAGACTGTTATTTAACGGGAGTACTTTTTCAATTTTGTGCGAAATGATCATAAGCAACTATTTTTATGAAATTGAATTCGAAATGAAATGACGATTGTTAATAGATGATAGCAGATAAATTGATTTATGATTTACATTTGATGTGCTCAGATATAACAAGATAGCAAAAATAATGAAATTTACAGTATTTGTAATAATATATGTGAAAACGTTTAAAATTTCTCGAATATTTCATTATGGTAAGGGAAGTTCGAGCAAATTGCCTAAAGGCACGATGCCATACACCACTAGTTACTATTTTAAATTAATAAATCCGTTAAAACTATTAATTGCTCACTTCACTTACGTTACTGAGTAAAATAGTATTACCCAATCCCGTTCTAATCTGTCAACATATTTCAAATTTTGAGGTTATGTTAAATTCATTCTTAAACGCAATATAATTCATTCAAATTAACATTATTAATATAAATTACAAAAAATATGAATAACATGATACGTCGAATTCTACCTTCCTATAAACATGTGATAGTTCGCGGAAAACAAACAGGCGTACAAGAATTAAATACTTTCCAAGATTATGAAGAGGACGATGAAATCGATAGAGAGAGGATTATTGAAGAAAAAAGGAATAAATCCAGATTGCTTCCTCAGCACAGGAACATGGTGCTGGGGAAAGGTTCCGTACCAAGAACCACAGTCGTGGATACATGAAACTGTTAAATATAAACGAATGGATGTTGGGAGGTACGGAGGCAGTAGTAATGTTAATCCAGGTAAAGGATAAAAGTTATAGTAATAATAATAATAATAATGATTGATTGAAGTACCTGAATTCCTTTGTATTCTGCTTGTATGATGTTTTCGCAAGATAAATCTTCACAATCGGTCTTTATGCAGTCTCAAGTCTGTGAACAAACAAAATGTACACTACAGCATTATAAATATAGTAAGAAATAAATAAAGTAACTACTTACTTTTATAGAATGTTTCTATGTTTTGTGCAAAATATTTTCATAAAAGACATTCCAGCCAAGTTTGCTCCTTTAAGTCTGCAAATAAATATACAATTAATTCAATATCTTATATATATATATATATATATATATATATATATATTTATTTATTTATTATCTTTACCCAGCTCTATGTTGGCCCGACAAAGAGATCTAGAAGATACCCTCGAATATGAAAGAGTAAAATACCCCGAAACAATCCCTGAAATGATGAAGAAGGTTGCCGAAGAGAAAAAACAAAAAGCAGAAGCCATGAGAGCACGTGATGAAGAAATCGCAAAGAAGACAAGAAACTCTTAAAATTACAAGATTGGAAACACAAACTTAAGCAGAAAATGGCTAAAGCTGAAGCGGAAGCCAGAGAAGCAAAGGTACAGGAATAATTTAATTTTATTTACTTAATTAATTTTTTATTTTAATTGTTTTCTTTCCAGGAGCGTAAAGATAGGTTAGTAGAAGAGGTAAGAAGGCACTTTGGATTCAAATTAGATCCTCGTGATGAGAAGTTCCAAGAAATGTTGGCGCAGAAAGAAAAGGCTGATAGGAAGCAGCAAAAGGAGCTGAGGAGACAAGCACGTGAAGCTAAAATTGCAGCAAATGATAAACCAACAGAATGCCTTTAAAGAAAATGAGGAGGAAGAAAATAATTTATATTTTTGTTAAATTAATGTAGCTATGTAATTGTTTAAATAATAGAACTTATACTAAAAAACATGTTATTTTTATGTAGTATTAAATACTGAAGTCACTCTGTAAAATCTGATTTAAACTAGTGGTGTGCATGGCATCGTGCCTTAAGGCAAATTGCTGGAAACTTCCCGTACCGTAATGAGAAATTTGAAGAATATTAAATGGTTTCAAATATATTATAATAATGACGTTTCTATATGTTTAAAATACAAAAAATCGATATAAAGTGGAGTTAGAACTAGCTGTAAGTGGAATTCTGTCTTAAGGCAATTAGGGCATCTTGCCTTAAGGCAAATTGCTGGAACTTCCCGTACCCAGCAATTCAAAATTCGAGTAATTAAAAAATAATAATATTAATCAATAAAAGTTGATCAATGATTTGAAACTTTTAATAGAATTTCGAACCATATCAAATCATTTTCTATATTAAATCATTTATTTTGAAATATTTTGGAAATTCTGAACTTTTTTCAAAGCAATCATACTGCTTTATCTGTATAAAGACGAAATATCGAAGCGCGTAAGCGCCCGCGTCGCGCCTCTAACGCGTAAACATTGGTACGGAACCCATAGGAATGTAAAACAAAATTTATACTTATTGTTAAAATCTCTATGATCATTTTTGACCGCCAAATGCTCTTTTTTTACTTTTTCCTCCATACCTCCAAAGTCGTTGGACCTGCCTTTCCAAAAATTTGAACAGTTCTTCATTTAGTCATACAAGTAATTTTTTTTTGAATATTCAAATCGGACGCTCCGTCTTTTAAAAAACTGAATTACCGTTTTTGGACTTTCTGCCCGTATCTTCGGAACGGCTAGACCTGCCTTCGCCAAAAACTAATCAGCACGCTTCCTCACCAATACGAATCGAATGTTTTTGAATTATTCAAATCGGTTGTTCGTGTTCCCGAAATCGTCGACGAAAATTTGTATCCGAACCATACATACATACAACGAACCACACACATACCACACACACACATACACACACCACACGTACATCCATTTTTTCTAAGGTTAGCCAAAATGTCAGAAACCATTTGAAACGTAAAGATTATAAAAATTTTCATTTTCGATTTTTTGCGATTACTATAACTTGCCCTACGGGAAGTTAATTAGAGGAGCTTATCTCATATTTTCACATAAACATATCATATAAATGAATTGTTAAGTTAAAATTATTTAATTAAAGTATATAATGAGCTTTAGAATTGTATCTATCTAGAATTAAAATCATTTTCGCTATTCCAAAAAAAAATGTTTGGAAAAAAAATTGCCTATTCAAAGCAATCGTTTCGTCACACACATGCAGTTTTTTAAATAATTCAAATTGGATGCTTAGTTCTCTCAAAAACTGCCATTTTTGCACAATAGGCTGCGTATCTCCGAACGGCTAGACCTGCCTTAGACAAAACTAATTTCCACTTCTCTCACCATCATAACAAATTTAACGTTTTTTGAATTATTCAAATCAGATGCTCCGTTTCTCAAAAACTTGATTTCTATTTTCCGC
>NW_020536999.1:7525050-7530050 GCF_003426905.1 Ctenocephalides felis
ATATCTTCCGGTATCGGCCTGTTGAGTCTTTTTAATAGTTTATCAAAACAAGTTGCCATCATTCCATGCAAATCCAGACATCGGCATCGGTTATAAACAGCCTAGGCATTGTACAATGTAAGGGCAATCGTGCGATTTTCAAAACCACTTCTAAATCCATGATTATGCGCTTGTTTTCGTCGGTGTTGCCTGATCGCCTCATTTGCTAGAATAGAAAAAAAACTAGTTGTGTATGGCATTGTGTCTTAAAACTAAATTATTAAAAAAAACTTTGCAAAAACTTGAAATATTTTATATATATATATTTTTATTACCTTGACAGCGATGACTTCACCACTAGGTTTGTGCAACATCTTAACGACATGTCCACAAGATCCATTACCCAATTCGCCGAGATCCTCTAAATCGTTTTGCGTTGCAAAATATTGAGTTCCATTTATTTTCAATTTTCCTTGCATCTTATAAATTTCCTTTAATTTGTTCTCAGTCTCGGTAGGATCTTGCTTTGGTAATGAGCTCGGGAATGGAAGGTTCAAATTTTTTCTCTGTCTGACCGGCGTGCCATCTGATTTGAATTCTCCGACTAAAATAGAAAGATGGTAATAAAACATAGATGTAATGAAATAGTTGTGTTAAATATTGAATTCTGCTTAAGATTCTTAATAATAAATTAATATATATGTAAAATATATATACTCTATATATATATTTTGTGCATGATTGTTTTAGTTTATAATACATTGATAAACAAATATATAGTTTTTATTATACTTACGAGGTGGTATAGGTTTCTTAAAACCATTCCCCTTAGGCATCGAAAACCTTCCATGAGTACTATCCCGTCTTTCATTTTCCAATTTCAGCTTATTCTCCAAGCCGTCAATTTGCTTTCTATTGACGATCGAGACATTTTTCCATTAATTTTCGCATTGGTTTATTTCGAGAGCAATCCCAACAATCGCCACTGAAATAGAAACACTTTCTAGCAGACACATAAGTTTACGACGGACGTCCGAATTGAAAGTTTTGTAGAACGATTGCACGTTAACATTTGTAAGACACGATTTTGTGTTTTTGTTTAAAAGGTTTTTATTAAATTCGACGCGAAATCGAATGGAATAAATAACATTTTATCAACTTGAGTTGTGCATGACAAAAGTTGACAGATTGAGAGGAGATGTCAGAAATCGGTGTTGCCAGATGGGGGAAGAAATATGAAACTTGTTCACTGAGGGTTTTAATAATAAATCAACAAATAACAAGCATTATTTTATAATTTCATTTGCATACTTGCACACAAATACTTCTATTATAATTATTAACAATTTATATAAATATAATCAAAATATAAAATATATTTAAAATAGTGTTTCCGCATACAACTTCACTCCGTACCTTTCCCCCATTTGACAAGTGTCATTTTAACCATAACCTCTTAAATAATTAATTTAAATTTAATCATAATTAAATAAATTAATGTTTAAAATCAATAAATAAAAATGGAATTGCTTCTAGATCCTAATATACGAGGATGGGTGTTTTTACCAATCGTAGTAATAACATTTTTAGTTGGAATTGTTAGACATTATATAGCAATGTTATTATCATCACAGAAAAAAGTTGAATTGCAACAATTGCAAGACAGGTACAAATATTTATTATCAACTAGTACTAAAAATCACTCACACCTGTGTAAATTATACATTTTAGACATTCTGAATTATATTAGTACATAACTTCCATCATAAGTTTTTGTAAATGATATTATTTCTATTCTAGTCAGGTGATGATAAGAGCAAGATACCTCAGAGAGAATGGCAACTATTTGCACCCCCAATCATCCTGATGCGAAGACATTTCTTCAACACGAAGAAACCGGTTATTTCAAAACCCAGAAACGACCTGCCACAATAACAACCCCATGACCGACCCAGCGTTATGACAGACATGTTAAAAGGAAACATTACTAATGTCTTGCCTATGATTGTTATTGGTGGCTGGATTAATTGGATGTTCTCAGGATTTGTGACAAGTATGGAAAAAAAAATTATATATTAGTAAGAAAAATTGTGTTAATGTTTGATTATTGTTTTTAGCAAAAGTGCCATTCCCGTTGACGTTGAGGTTTAAACCAATGTTACAAAGAGGTGTGGAATTAGCTTCGTTGGATGCTAGTTGGGTATCATCTGCCAGTTGGTATTTTTTGAATGTTTTCGGTCTGCGCAGTATCTACACTTTGGTTTTAGGGGAAAATAATGGTAATTGTATTGTACACACACACACACACACACACACACAATATATATATAATATATATATATATATAAATGTATCATCTTATCTATTTGTATTTTTTTTCAGCCTCTGATCAAACCCGAATAATGCAAGAACAAATGTCCGGAGCAGCCATGGCAATGCCACCAGATCCAAAAAGTGCATTCAAAGCCGAATGGGAAGCTTTGCAAATAATCGAACATAATTGGAATTTAGCAAATGCAGATCAGCAGCTTTTAAACAAAGCCAACAATAGCAGTTCATAAATAGATGTAATATTTATTTTAATTTTGTTGAAATAGGTGAATTTTGTTTATTATTAGGTGAATTATTTACATTTATTATGTTAATTTAAGTGTATGGGTAATATATAAATCACAAAAATTTATTGAGCTGTTTTTATTAACTCTTTACATTTGAAAAGTTTCTGAACATTTTGGCATACCTTAAAAAAATTTATGTGTGTGTGTGCATATGTGCGGATACAAATTTTTGTTGGCAATTAGTTTTTGGAAAAGACAATTTTTGTTTTGAAATAATTATGATATTAATTTTAATTCTAGATAAATAAATCATATAATGTAATTTTGGGTTAAGAATTCAAAAATTACCCAGGCTAAGCACAGTCTAAGCGCCACTCTGGCACAATTGTTTACCCAAGTGTGTTTAGATTGTCTATTTGTGAAAACTATTGAAAAATGTGAAAATGCCGCCGAGCTAAGCACAGTATAAGTGAAAATGTCGCACAGAATTATTTGCCAATGCGTTTAGACTGTGACTATACACAGGAGCACTTTTTCAATTTTGTGCAACTATTTTTTTGGAAATAGAATTCGAAATGAAATAACGATCGTTAATGTTCTGGAAAAAAATTGCCATTTATGATTTAACATTTGATTTGCTCAGATATAACAAGTTAGCAAAATAATGAAATTTACAGTATTTGTAATAATATATGTGAAAACGTTTAAAATTTCTCGAATATTTCATTATGGAACGGGAAGTTCAGCAATTGCCTGGAGGCACGATGCCATACACCACTAGTTACTATTTCAAATTAAAAAATCCGTTAAAACTATATATTACTCACTTCACTTACGTTAATGAGTAAATAGTTTACCCCAGTTATATTATACTCCTCTTTTATCTATGTATTACCCAATCCCGTTCTAATCTGTCAACATGTTTCAAATTTTGAGGTTATGTTAAATTTATTCCTAAACGCAATATAATTCATCCCCATTACCATTATTATTAATATAAATTAAAAAAAAATGAATAACATGATACGTCGCATTTTACCTTCCTATAAACATGTAATAGTTCGCGGAAAACAAACAGCCGTACAAGAATTAAGTAATTTCCAAGATTATGAAGAGGACGATGAAATCGATAGAGAGAGGATTATTGAAGAAAAAAGGAATAAATCCAGATTGCTTCCTCAGCACAGGAACATGGTGCTGGGGAAGGTTCCGTACCAAGAACCACAGTCGTGGATACATGAAACTGTTAAATATAAACGAATGATGTATGGGAGGTACGGAAGCAGTAGTAATGTTAATCCAGGTAAAGGATAAAAGTTATAGTAATAATAATAATTGATTGAAGTACCTGAATTGCTTTGTATTCTGCTTGTATGATGTTTTTGCAAGATAAATCTTCAAGCGGTTCTTTCAGCATTATGCAGTCTGATGTCTGTAAACATTAAAATATACTTTAAAACATTATAAATATAAGAAATAAATAAAATAACTACTTACTTCAAGAGAATGTTTCTATGTTTTGTGCAAAATATTTTCATAAAAGACATCCCAGCCAAGTTTATTCCTTTAAGTCTGCAAATAATAATACAATTATTTATATAATATATATATATATATATATATATATATATATATATATTTATTTATTATCTTTTACCCAGCTCTATGTTGGCCCGACAAAGTAGATCTAGAAGATACTCTCGAATATGAAAGAGTAAAGTACCCCGAAACAATCCCTGAAATGATGAAGAAGGTTGCCGAAGAAAAAAAACAAAAAGCAGAAGCCATGAGAGCACGTGATGAAGAAATCGCAAAGAAACTCTTAAAATTACAAGATTGGAAACACCAACTTAAGCAGAAAATGGCTAAGGCTGAAGCAGAAGCCAGAGAAGCAAAGGTAAAGAAAAATATATATATATATACAATTTATTATATTAAATAAAATATATTTTTTATTTCAATTGTTTTCTTTCCAGGAGCGTAAAGATAGGTTAGTAGAAGAGGTAAGAAGGCACTTTGGATTCAAATTAGATCCCCGTGATGAGAAGTTCCAAGAAATGTTGGCGCAGAAAGAAAAGGCAGATAGGAAGCAGCAAAAGGAGCTTAGAAGACAAGCACGTGAAGCTAAAATTGCAGCAAATTTGATAAACCAACAGAATGCTTTTAAAGAAAATGAGGAGGAAGAAAAATAATTTATATTTTTGTTAAATTAATGTAGCTATGTAATTGTTTAAATAATAGAACTTATACTAAAAAACATGTTATTTTTTATGTAGTAATAAATACTGAAGTCACTCTGTAAAATCTGATTTAAAACTAGTTGCTTATCGTGCCTTAAGGCAAATTGCTGGAACTTCCCGTACCGTAATGAGATATTTGAAGAATATTAAATGGCTTCAAATATATTATAATAAATGCTGTAATTTTTGTTATTCGTATTATTCGACGACGACGTTTCTATTT
>NW_020536999.1:7535050-7549566 GCF_003426905.1 Ctenocephalides felis
GTAATAAAGTTTTTAAAAAAAAAAAATTTCGACGATTTTTATGATTATTTTTTTGACGGTAGATACCATAGTCTTCTATATCATACTAAAATATTATGGCCCTACGATAACAGGTTCAGCTTTAAAAATTCGTCAAAGTTTGCAAAAATTGGTATCGTTTTTTTGGCATTTGTCAAAATTAGACCTTTGATCGACGCTTTCTCCAAAACGCCTGAGCCGATTTTAGAAATTTAAAAGCTATTTGATGTATTTCGGTGAGGACTATCGTTTGTCAGTTTTGTGTGACGATCTGCCAAGCCGTTTCTTTGCAATTTGAAAAAAAGTGTTAAACTTTTCGTCCACATTTAAACTCATCCTACCGAACCGATTTTAAAAAATCAAAAACTGTTCGAAAGATATTAGTTGGGAATGGTACTGATTAATTTTAGGTGAAAATCTACCGAGCCGTTTTCTTGTAATTAACTGTTGAAAAACAAAATTTAAGCCGATTTTCATGGAACTTTTTTTGGCGATATACATCATGTTCTTATAGAACTTACTGTAATATTACGGCCTTACGACAAGTAGTTTAATTTTAAAAATTCGTCAAACTTTGCTAAAATTATTATCGTTTTTTTTAATGTAGGATTGATGAAGTATATTATTTACACTTTTTTTTTGATTAAGTCGATTATTTACACATATCGGGAAGTTCATGTAACTTGCCTCGTTGGCCAAACCAACTAGTTTTACATTTGTGCGGTTTCTAGGTTAGGTTTTATATGTGACACTCTGAGAAATATGCCTGACTGCACAGCAACTGCATGTCTTTGTCAATATTCAGTATAGAAAATTCTTAATAACATGGCCTTGCCATAACATTTGTCTGTTATGTGGCATAATCAATCCCATAATGTACATACCTTAAAAATCTGTCTTCAGAACCGTAGATAACACCAGGCCTGAAAATAATGGCATCAGGAAACTCTTCCTTTACAGCTAATTCACCGTAGTATTTACTTCTAAGAAAACCACTACCCTTGGGCAAACAGTGGCCTTCTGGATTAGGACTTGCACTTAAGGATGATACGTGTATCAACTTTTCAACACCAGCTTCACGACAAGCTCTAAAATAAAAAAAGAGTGCGCGTAAGGATCACACGCGATTGAAGTAAAACTTATTTGCTACTGTATAAAATGGCAAATTTAAGTTGAGCAAAAATAAATACATCATATAAAAATTTGGAATAATGTTTATTAGTAATATGGTAACACTCGTGATGCACACATTTATTAGTGTCGTCAATCATTATACACATTTATGTAATGATAAATTATAAATTATATATTTATGATTGTGAACAATAATGTAATCGAAGTCGTACTTGAAATATGACATGATCGTTTTAAAGTAATTGCTGATTAATAAATTCTATAATATTCATTCACACAGTGGATTATGTTAAACAACGCCTAAACAAATATTGTTTTTGCAAATTAACTCATCCTGTAACAATTGTGTTTGAAGAACTTCATGTGATTAAAATTAACATACATTCATTTACTGTTTGTATTTTTTTACTTTTTTGCTGACGATATAATCTCATTCCTTGAACAGCTGTAATATCCGTCTTGCCTAACAAATTGAAGCCATACTTTTATATTTGTTTTATTTACCAAGCCCTGCACATAGCTTGATCTATGAATCATTTGCTTTTTTATGTGAACGTTAATGCAATGATCATCATCAACATTACGAGGTAATAAATTAACCATATTATTAATGTCAACAGGCGCATTTATAATTTGTCCAAACATTCCAAATTGTCCATTTGCATGTCGCAATCGTCTAATTTGCATGAAACACAACCTAGGTGAAATTAACCTTTCAGATTCAGTATCTAGTTTAGGTAGAGAATTTGGTATAGGTGGAAATACAAACCGGTTAAATTTACACAAAGTGGGAATTTTACCCGAATTTAATATCTTTCGACAAGTTCGACATCCAACCTGATTATTTGAATCAATATTCAGAAAACATTATTAAGAATTTGTTTTTGAGCATCATTTGATATTTCTAAGTCACTTTGAAGTCAAAGTCGATCACACACAAAACATACATAGCCAAAGCTATCATTTCTTACGCAGCGCAGATTTTTCCTTAGTTTCATTATTTATTTGCGATCATTTGCACTACAATTATTTATGGGGGACGGGATAAAATATTCTTCCAATCCTGACATTTTTATTAACTCACGAATTATACTGCTAACCTATGTCGCGCCTAAAGAAGTTTTACTTCGAAAAGTAAATATAATACACTTTATAAAGTGGCATGCAAAAATTATACTATCATTTACCTTGCTAAAGTTCGGGCACCTTCAACATGAACATCATCAAATTTAAAATTCTTAGTCTCCCAATCTCTTCCTACTAAATTGATGACGACATTAGAATACCTGATGGCTTTATCAATTGATTCTCGATCTCTTAAATTGTATGGTGTGAATAATACTTGTCCCAAATCACCCACACATTTCAAGCGTTGTGCTGGGTAGAAATCTCCACGGTAGGGAATAATTAACTAAGGAAAAATAAGTAAAAAAACAATTGTGTATTCTATTTAATGTAGAATGAAAGAAATATGATGAAAGTATTTTGAGGTTAGGTTATTAATATATAAATTTAAGACATTTTTTTACATTTCTTTAGATAACTTTTAATTTTCTTCCTAAACATTCTAATTTGGTGGCATTTGTAAAAACTAGATAAAATCTACTAAAATCTAGTAAACACTGTTATATATACTTGCATATTAAAATTTTGAAAAATTCGCAGTTGAAATGCGAACTTTGGTATTTTGATAATTTGCAATATATTGATTTAGAACATTTTTTTACTTTTCCTCATATAACTTTTAATTTTCTTCCCGGACATTTTAATTTGGTGGCATTAGTAAAAACTAGATGTGATTTACTAAAATCTAGTAAAAACAATTCACACTTGAATATTGAAATTTTGAGTAATTTGCAGTTAAAATGTGGCTTTCAGTATTTTGATAATTTGCCATATATTGATTTGGGACATTTTTTACTTTTCTTCAAATAACTTTTAATTTTCTTCCCAGACATTTTAATTCGGTGGGATTACTTAATATTAGATAAAATTTACTAAAATCTAGTAAACACTGTTATATACACTTTTATATTGAAATTTTGAATAATTCGCAGTTGAAATGCAGACTTTGGTATTTTGATAATTTGCACAATATTGATTTAGGACATTTTTTTACTTTTCTTGGAATAACTTTTAATTTTCGTTTCGGACAATAAAATTTGGTGACATTAGCAAAAACTAGATGGGATATACTAAAATCTAGTAAAAACTGATTTATACACTTGGATATTGAAATTTTAAATATTATAAGCATTAAAAAGCCACTTGTATATCTCTACTATATTGTACAACTACATTGTGAATTTTGTGTTGTCCAAATAAACTTTTCTTCAAAATAAAATCCCTTTGCATTTCATTTCTAATCGAAAAGTATAATTTAAATTTAAAACCGTATGTTTCATGTTTAAAAAAAAAGACCTCTTACAATCTAACACCTTTTAAATCAATCCTTTATACCTGGGTGCCAATTTTCCCCAGTTTATTGCACACATATCGTCCCGTAAAGCCTGTAGCCCCAAAAACTGTAGCAACGACACCATTAAAACTGGACCGACCACCAGTACCTCTTTTCATAGCAGCCAGATTGGTTTTCTGGGGCTTTGTACTGTAAGAGGCCTGCTGCAGACAAGCAATTCCGATCCATCCTGTCTGATTTCCTAAAAAATTAAAAAAGGACTTAGAAGATAATTTGTTATATGTTACTCATTACATAACCTATATGGTTAAGTAGTCAGAGTACATATGGATTTTAAATATGAGACTTAAATAATTTTAATTATAGATTTATGTTATTTATTACTTACTGGAGGCTTTTACAGTGTGCTGAATTACAAACAGCGACATTTCGAGGCTGTTTAATCCTTTTTATGTCATTCGAAAATAATTGTAGGAATTTATAAATGTCAAAAGTGTTGTTGCCACAGTTCGCCGATGTGTGGCACTAGTGGTTCTATTTTAAACGGTTTTGTATTTTAAATTTATTAATTTGAATATGAACTTGCTAATTTTATGTTTTTCGACGTTTGAAATCATTCTGAATCGTTTGTTTGGTTTTATATTCAATTTAACTATATCTAACAATTTTTTAAATAAGACATTAAAGTCTTGATTAACAAAAATAAATTATAACAATTCTGAATGGTTTGTGGGTTTGAACTAGAAATAGAAAACATAACACAAAAACAAATGTCAACTCGTGGTGTATGGCATCGTGCCTTAAGGCAAATTGCTGGAACTTCCCGTACCGTAATAAAATATTCGATAAATTTTAAACGTTTTCAAATATATTATTACAAATACTGTAACTTTTATTATTTATTATTTTTGCTATCTTGTTATATCTGAGCAAATCAAATGTAAATCATAAATCATAAATCAATTTATATCCAGAACATTAACAATCGTCATTTCATTTTGAATCCAATTTAAAAAAAAAAATAGTTGCCTAATTTACACAAAATTGAAAAAGTGCTCTCGCATAGTCACAGTCTAAACGCATTTGCAAGTAATTTTGTGCGACATTTTCACTTATTCTGTGCTTAGCTTGGCGGCATTTTCACATTTTTCAATAGTTTTTTTCACAAAATTGAAAAAGTGCTCCAGTACATAAACAGTCTAAACGCACTCGGGTAAACATTTGTACCAGAGTGGCGCTTAGACTGTGCTTAGCATGGGTGATTTTTTGAATTTTTAATCCAAAATTACAAAAATATTTTTTGAAAAAAAAAATTAGAAACAATTTTTTTTCCAAAAGCAATTATTTTGTTGAAACAAGCAGAAAGTTCTTTGAATCATTTAAATCGGACGCTTAGTTCACTCAAAAACTGCAATTTTTTGCACATTTAGCTCTGTATCTCCGAAACCGCCGGGCCTACCTTTGCCAAAAACTAATAACCCCGTCATTACGAACTGAATGTTTTTTGGATCATACAAATCGGATGCTCCGTTCTCTCAAAAACTCGATTTCTATTTTCTGCACTCTTTGCTCCATATCTCCGTAACGGCTGGACCTGCCTTTGCCAAAAACTAATCAGCAAATCTTCCTATTAATAGGAATCGAATGTTTTTAAACCATTCGATTTAAAACCACACGCACACACGCACACTCACACACACACTCACATCCATTTTTTCCGAGGTATGCCAGTAAAATGTTCAAAAACCTTCAAAACGTCGAGTAATGCAAAAATTTTCATTTTCGATTTTCGGCCCATTACTATAACTACCAGACGGGAAGTTAAAAACCGCACAAATGTCAAAAAACCGATGTTAGATAACAGGGTGTTTTTGACCCAGCTTCATAACATACGAGTGACATTGCAGTTTGTGTGAAAAACGCCTGAATGCACAACAAATGAATTGAATGTTGACAGTATTTAGTATGATTCAGTAGCATAATGTATGCAAGTTAAAGCATAACATGGCCTTGCCATAACATTTTTTTGTTATGCAGCTGAATCAGTCCTTCAATGTGACAACAATATTTCAGTCTCTAAAAACTTGAAAAATATTTATTTGACTGTAGTAAATACAAAATAAATACAATATTAAATTTATAATCAATTAAACATTTATATTTACATTATTAAACAATTACATACAATTCATTGATTATGAGTAACAAACAGAAATATATAATACATAAATTGCAATTATTATTATATATCAGTATAAATTGAGTACTTGAAAAGAATTATAAGCTTAAACAATTACAAGACTAATTCAAAAGTTTTGTTGACTGTTTCCTTCTACAGCATGTACTCTTTTATGTTGTGTTAATGAATATTTTCTTGAGAATGCTCTATTGCATATTTCACATTCATAAGGTCGTTCTCCGGTATGGGTTATTTTGTGTTGTTTTAGGTTTGGCTTTGTTTTGAATTTTTTATTGCATATTTCACAATTAAAAGCGCGTTCTTCAGTATGCACCAAAAAATGTGTTTTCAAATTACCTGCGTTTGAGAATGTTTTATTGCATATTTTACAATTATAAGCGCGTTCTCCAGTATGTACTACTGAATGATCTCTCAAATGACTTATCTGTAAAAATCTTTGATTGCATATTTTGCACTCATAAGGACGTTCTCCAGTATGGATCCTTTCATGTTGGTTTAAGCTAAATTTTGTTGTTAATGTTTTATTACAAAATTCACATCTAAAGCTTTTCAAATTATTGGTTGTCTTGCACTTTCTTGAAACTTTTTTAATTGATTTGTTCGTGCTATCCACTAAAGTACTTGAATTACTGATCTCTTCGTTACATATGTAAGGTTTTTCATCTAAAACTCTTTCGTTTGTATTATCCAAAGCATCTTGGTCATCAATCGTCTCTTGTTTTATTTCCTCGTCAATTGTAACTTCAGATTTTAGAAATTGCTGTAGACATATATCATCATTATACGTACACAAATCTGACGTATTTTCATAATCATCAAATTCCTGTTTCACTTGAGGATAATCATCAATCGGTTCGGTTTTAATTGTTTTGTTTGAATTTGTTTCTTCAGACATTTTAGAAGTTTGTAGGTTATAATAAACTAACTGTCGATGAGTTCTTGAAAGTAAAGAATTTATATTTAAAATATATGTGTTATGAACGTATAATAAATTTACTAATTCGTTCATACTGACCTTTTTACAATTATTTTATTTTCCAATTTAACTTTAACAATTCCATAAACCACTTTGACATTTCTACTCCATTTTCCTTTTATAAACGAAACGAGTGATCTGATTGGACAGCATTCAATTACATTTTGGCGGCAAAATATAAAATCAGAAATTATATAGTTTCAAGAAAAAAAAAGCTGTTTTTATAACATCTAACGTCGGAATTTCTATATTTTTGATAGAATAATTTGCAATTTATCATCTAAATTTGATTTTCAACTAAAACTAATCAGTATCATTCCCAACTAATATCTTTCGAACAGTTTTTGATTTTTTTAAATCGATTTGGTAGTATGAGCTTAAATTGTGGACGAAAAGTTTAACACTTTTCACCAAATTCCAAAGAAACGGCTTGGCAGATCGTCACACAAAACTGACAAACGATAGTCCTCATCGAGATACATAGAATGGCTTTTAAATTTTTGAAATCGGTCCAGCCGTTTTTGAAAAAACGTCGATTTACAGTAAAAAATCTGTTCACACATACTTTTTTCAAATTTGGTCTCATTCAATTCAGAATGTCTTGAAACGTGGAGAAAACATAAAATTAGCGAATCGGATTTTTTTATGAAAACATAAACTTCTCCTTCGGGAACCTAATTATGTAAACTAATATCATAGTACTCAATTTATATTATTATATTTACCATCATTATTATATTCCCATGCAAAATACTTTCTCTACTAAACTGAACTCTCAACATGCTATCACCATATTTTTGTATTACATAAAATAAATCTATGAATATGTACTTTAATAACAATTTCCTGTGTTATTAACTATCGCAAATTGACATGTATATCGATATATTACGTATATGTTGCAAATTACAATGAATTATCTCGATTTTTATATTTTATTAATAAATTGCACGCTATTTTAAAATATTTTCGCATTCGGTATCAAAAATTGTCTTTAAATTTCAAGGACTTCAAAACAACGTCTAAAATTAGTGTTGTATGACATCGTGTCTTCAGGCAAATTGCTGGAACTTCCCATACAGTAATGCAATATTCGAGGAATTTTAGATGTTCTCAAATAGATTATTATAAATACTGTAACTTATATATGTTTACAGAAAAGTAAATAAACAAAACTTAATCAATCAGATTCAAAATGAACGACATCTAATATTTATAAGAATTAAAATTATTTATCTGAAGTATATTAGTTAGCTTTAGAACTTTAGCTAGAATCAGAATTAAAACCCGAATTATTTTTTGCAATATTCAAAAACTTTTGCAAATTGAAAAAAAATTATTATCTCAATCGTTTCGTCAGCACAAGCAGAAAGTTTTTTAAATCATTCAAATCGGATGCTTAGTTCTCTTAAAAATTGCCATTTTTGTACATTTTGTTCCGTATTTCCGAAACGACTGAACCTGTCTTTGCCAAAAACTAATCACCACTTCTCCCAATCATTACCAATTGAATGTTTTTTAGATCATTCAAGTCGGATGCTCCGTTCTCTCAAAAACTCGATTTGTATTTTCTGCACTCTTTGCTCTATATCTCCGTAACGGCTGGACCTGCCTTTGCCAAAAACTAATCAGCACATCCCCAATCAATAGGAAACGAACGTTTTTTGAACCATTCAAATAGGTTGAT
This sequence comes from Ctenocephalides felis, assembly GCF_003426905.1. Taxonomy (NCBI): domain Eukaryota; kingdom Metazoa; phylum Arthropoda; class Insecta; order Siphonaptera; family Pulicidae; genus Ctenocephalides; species Ctenocephalides felis. The sequence goes on from NW_020536999.1 coordinate 7,543,485, forward strand.
CCGAGCGCCCGAAAACGTGGACACACACACATCCATTTAGTTTCTGAGGTATGCCAGTAAAATGTTCAGAAACCTTCAAAACGTCGAGAAATGCAAAAATTTTCATTTTCGATTTTCGGCCCATTACCATAACTACCCTACGGGAAGTTAAAAATGACTTTAGAAAAACAAAATTTTCTGATTATTATCAAAGATTTCATAAATTAACATATAATGTAATATGAATTTCTTTTCTAATATTGTCCTGGTAGTATTATCTCTGGGAAGTGGGTTTGGATGATCCTCAAGGCGGCTTTTGTAATTTTCTGAATGTGTTTGTGTTTTTGATAGTTTACTCTATATATCAATAAGAGCTGATGCCCATAATTATTAGATCGAAACAAGTTAATTTTAACTTATATAATCCAATTCCAATAAATCATTTTAAATTTACTCAGTTTACAATTTACTCTATATAATCACAATATTTAAATTCAATATATCAAAATTGAAAAGGCTTACTACTGGGTAATCTTTTAGATCTAAGGTTTAATATTTCATATATCATCGAAATTACTGAATGTCTTACTTTTTGTAAAGACAGATTGTAATTCAATAAAGAGAAAAAAAAATTACAAATCAAGATTTTTATACTTTTGCTTGATACATAAAAAATTTCAATATATATTTCATATGCGCTATTTTATATAATTTTTAAAAATATAAGATAGAGTTCTCTCAAAAACTCTATTTCTATTTTCTGCACTCTTTGCTCCATATCTCCGTAACGGCTGGACCTGCCTTTGCCAAAAACTAATCAACACATCTCCCTATCAATAGGAATCGAATGTTTTTTAAATTATTCAAATCGGTTGATCCGTGCGCCCGAAAACGTGGGCGAAAAAATACGGACACAAAACACACACGCATCCATTTTTTTGAGTTATGCCAAAATATTCAGAAACCTCTGAAACGTGAAGATATGCGAAATTTTCATTTTTCCTACTGGAAGTTATTAAAACCTTGTAAAGATTCAGTTAAAACCTAATAAGGATACTACTAATATTTTAATAAATCTAAAAATTCGGTCAGAAAATCTGTCATAAATCTTATAAGAATCTAGTAGCAATTTAAAAGAATCTTATCTGAATCTTTTACCTAGTACGGACCTAACAAGTTAAAATTTAGGGCTGAATGTGTTCTTTAGTTACAAATTATGAAAAAAATAGAATAAAAAAATTGATCAAAAAATGAAAAAATAGTTGTGCCTTAAGACAAATTGCTAGAACTTCTCTCGTACCAAAAAGTATTTTTTTCAAAAAAGATTGATTTTTTATAATCTTTGAAAAATTTTGAATTTTGAGAAATTTTAAATTTTTGAAAAAAAAATTGACTTTTTTAGAAAAAAAAACTTTCGGTTATATATGTTTTGTTTATTTTGAATATTTTGGAAATTTTGAACTTTTTTTCAAAGCAATCGCACAGTAATTATAGATAATTTGATGTGCTTATGAAAAATAATCATTTTTGTCAGTTAAATGGCAATTTTCAATTTTTTTGTATTGGATCTCCAAAATCGCTAGACCTGCATTCCCAAAAATTTATTCAGTTCTTCATCTTGTCAATACAAGTACAATGTTATATGAATTATATGAAATCGGAAGCTCCCCTCTCTTAAAAACTGAGTTGCCGTTTTTGGCACTTTTTGCCCCGTATCTTCAAAACGGTTGGACCTGCCTTTAGCAACAACTAATCAGCACGTTTCCTTATCAAAAGAAATCAAATCGTTTTTTGAAACATTCTAATCGGTTGAACCGTGTTCCCGAAATCGTCGACGAAAATTTGTATCCGCACACACACACACGCACACACACAAAATGTTCAGAAACCTCTGAAACGTAAAGACATGTAAAAATTTCATTTTTGATTTTTTGCGGTTACTATAACTCACGCTTAATAATTTTTAATTATGAAGTTAATTATAATTTTTAACATTTGAATTTAACTAAACTGTGTATATATCATTTCGCAATTGGTCAAATAAGATTTATATTTTCAACTGATATCACTACTGCTTGATATAAGGTTGTCTGAAGCTTAAATAGAACCTCAACTGTTATAGCCAAAGGTCAAAGTCTTTTATCATTAACAAAAATCATTTATCTCGAAACTTTATCTCTACTTACGTTGTGACTTGCCAATAGGCAGAACATTATCACTGTTAAATGTTATTTGTTGTCATTCTTTATTTGTTTGTATATTCAGGCAAATATCAAATTCGATTATTATCAATATGCAAATAATAATTTGAGTTCGAAATCATTCAAAACATTTGAGTCACATCTCACAATTCGTCATTTGTGAGATAATGGAGAATGCAAACGTATCATACAAATTGTTTAATTATTTGAATAATACGATAATGCATAATGGATATATATTTATATTTTATATATATATACTAGCAAACCCGACAAACTCCGTTTCGCCACCAGATGGTTTCGTGAGAAAGATGAAGAAATTTTTTTGTTTGTTTTATATTTGAAAGGAAAAATTGATCAGGAAAGAAAACCGGCTTATTTTTATTTAAAATAGCAATTATTTAAAACAATTATTGATTATTTTTAATACTCGAATTTTTTATTACGGTGCGTGAAGTTCCAGCAATTTGCATTAGGGCACGATGCCATGCACCTCTAATTTTCTTAGCTATGAACCTTGCGGATGAATGCAAAATTGTCGAAAAATCGGTTCGTGCGTTCTGGAGTTATTTTGTCAGGAAGGAAAACCCGACTTATTTTTATATATATAGAAGATAATCTATTTGAAATTATTTAAACAGTATTGATATTTTTATTACTCGAATTTTTAATACTGTGCATGAAGTTCCAGCAATTGCATTAGGGCACGATGCCATGCTAAAACCTTGCGGAGCCCGAGACCTTCCAACGAATGCAAAACTGTCGAAATCGGTTCGTGCGTTGGAGTTATTTCGTCAGGAAGGAAAACCCCGACTTATTTTTATATATATAGAAGATAATCTATTTTGAAACGATTTTAAAACAGTTATTGATTATTTTTATTACTCGAATTTTAATTACTGTGCTGAAGTTCCAGCAATTTGCATTAGGGCTAGATGCCATGCACCACTAATTTTCTTAGCTATAAACCTTGCGGAGCCCAAGACCTTCCAATGAATTAAAAATTGTCGAAATCGGTTCGTGCGTTCTGGAGTTATTTCGTCAGGAGGAAAACCCGACTTATTTTTATCTTTAGAGATATATATAATATATAATTATATATATATATATATTTGAATAATTAAAAAAACATTCGATTCCTATTGATAAGGAGGATGTGCTGATTAGTTTTTGGCAATGGCAGGTCCAGCCCGTTTCGAAGATCCAATAAATAAGGGGAAAAATGTCATTGTGGTGGTCAAAAATAATTATGAACATAGGCACATCTAATTTATCCAGAATTTATAAAGATTTTAGTAATGTGTATACATTTTTCAAAATTTTTTAAAAAAATACAAATTTTCAAAAATTTCATAATTCTCAAAAGAATTTAAAATTTAGAATAATTTCAAGAAATATAAAATAATTCGAAATTTCAAAAACATTAAAATTTTCCTATAATCGAATATTTTTAAAAGGTTTCTAAATTCGCAAAAAATGAAAAAAAAAACGATTATTCTTCAAAAACTCTAAAATTTTTTTAAAACATTTAAAATTAACAAAATCTTGAAATTTTTAAAAATAACCAAAAATATATTCTTTTATTTAAATTGCAGAACTTCCAAAATAAAAAAAAAACACAATTTCTTGTAAACATCGCCCGCCCAATTTAATAACCACTTATTTACAGTATGCATTTATAATAAATATTCTATTTAAAATATTGAAAACAATTGTTATTAATTATTGAATAATTTTAATTTCTCAAATGTTTAATTACGGTACGGGAAGTTCCAGCAATTTGCCTTAAGGCACAAATAGTAAAATAGAATCGAATTTTTGAGAGAACAGAGTATCTCACTTGAATGATTAAAAAAAACATTCAATTTGTAATGATGGGGAGATGTGGTGATTAGTTTTTGGCAAAGGCAGGTCCAGCCGTTACGGAGATACAGAGCTAAAATGTGCAAAAATTGCAGTTTTTGAGAGAACTAAGCATCCGATTTTAATGATTCAAAAACTTTCTGCTTGTTTTGACAATAATAATTACTTTTGGAAAAAGATTTTTGTTTTAAATTTTTTTTGTTCATTGAAAATATTCAGATTTTAATTTCAATTCTGGCTAAAGTTCTAAAGCTCACTTATATACTTTAAATAAATAATTTCAACTTTGCAATTCAGTTTATATAATTCTTATAAATATTAGACAATGTTACCGTATTTATAATAATTATTTGAAAATATTCAATATCCTCGAACATTTCGTTACTGTACGGGAAGTCCAGCAATTTGCCTTAAGGGCACGATGCCCATACACCACTAGTTTTTGGGCTTACCTAATATTATACTTATAAAAATATTAATCGGCAGGATTGATTTTTATACATACAGCATTATTAGGATATGATTTATGTTTTTTTGGTAATGCTGATGCATTAATAAATAAAGCAATAATTGAACATTTATGATTAATGTATATATATATATATATATATATATATATATATATATATATATATATTGATTATTCTACGTGTGAATATACCGTCAATCTAAAGCGCAGAAAGAAATATCGATCAGCAAATCTTATAACAATTTAATTACAAAAATTTATTGTTTTCGATCAACCAGGAAGAAAACCAAAAGCATTCGAGGAATTTATAACAAAACAACAAATTCTCTAAATGGCAAAACTCTTTTCTTAATTTTAAGCAACATGTAATATATCTTTAATATAAAATGATGAGAGAAAATCGTGTTGTTTTTAGGTTTTTAGTTTAAATAACCAATGGGACTTGCCAAGGCCCTTAGTTCATTTTGACAAAAATTGTATTTCAAAGTCAACGTATTTTAAACAATTTAAATTCATGGTTCTTAAACAAATAGTCTTAATTCTAGAGAACTTTGTGCAATCGTGCCATTATTTTGGACCGTGGTTAATGAAAAAAAAAACTACAACTAGCTGTAAGTAGAATTCTGTCTTAAGGCAATCAAGGCATCGTGCCTTAAGGCAAATTGCTGGAACTTCCCGTACCAAAAATTTTATTTTTTTTTAAAAACGATTAACATTTTTGAAAAAAATTACTTGAAAAAATAAGATTTTTGAGAAACTATAAATTGGTCAAAAATTATTTTTTTGAAAAAAAATTTTTTTATTTTTTTTTATTTTTTATTTTTTTTTTTTTTTGAAAAAATGTTTTCTTTATTTTGACATATTTTGAAAGATCTAAACTTTTTTTCAAAGCAATCGTACTGCTTTAACTGCATAAAGATGAAATATCAACCGCGTAAGCGCCGCGTCGCCGTCTAACGCGTAAACATTGGTACGGAACCCATAGGAATGTAAACCAAATGTATACTTATTGTTAAATCTCTATGAAATATCTGATAATTTGATGTGCATATGTCTAATGATCATTTTTGAACGCCAAATGGCATTTTTTTACTTTTTTTATTAGATCTCCGAAACCGCTAGACCTGCCTTTATGAAAATTTGATCAGTTCTTCACCTTGTCAATACAAGTAAAATGTTTTTTGAATTATTAAAATCGGATGCTCCGTTCTCTTAAAAACTGAGTTTACCGTTTTGGCACTTTTTGCCCCGTATCTTCGGAACGGCTAGACCTGACTCGCCAAAAACTAATCAGCACGTCTCCTTATCAATACGAATCGAATGTTTTTTGAATTATTCAAATCGGTTGATCGGTGTTCCCGAAAGCGTCGACGAAAATTTGTATCGCACATACATACACACACGCAAACACACACACACACACACATACATCCATTTTTTCTAAGGTATGCCAAAATATTCAGAACCTTTGAAACGTCGAGAAATGCAAAAATTTTCATTTTCGATTTTTTTGCGATAAGGGAAAATAGTCACAGTTCAAACAAGGTTCTAGATTATTATAATTTTCAAA
>NW_020536999.1:7550566-7620741 GCF_003426905.1 Ctenocephalides felis
ATCCAGCATATTTTACCAATACCTAAAAAAGTTTTTCACAAAGTTTATTTTTATTTATAATATATTAAACCAAATTTTATGTTATATATATTTAACCATATATTATGCTATGTTATATATTAAACCATATATTATGTTAAACGAAAAAATTCTGTAGTTGATAAAAGATTAAAAAAGACGAATGTCCGAACGAAACCGATTTAGACCGAATTCAACAATAGTTGAGGGAAAATGATGGACAAAAAGGAAAAAAACAAATTAGTTTAAATTTTCTGTAATGTAATATAGAAAATCTGAATATTAAAAAATTAAAAGTACAAAATCAAAAATGCTTAGAAATATTTTTTAAAATGATATTGTACTAAAATGGCAGAATTTCGTTTATTTACACAAAAAGCATTGGTGTTGTATGCATTCATTATTTTACTTGTAGATCTTTTATCAATATTTATAATATATAATAAAAAATGTAATTTTTTTTTAGATTTCGTTAAAATATGCTGAATGATAACACACACAGTATCGAAACGTACGATTAATTATTTTTTGTTTTCGACAATTTGGCTGCAAATTAATAAATCAAGAATAAACAAAAAAATCGAACGTCGTCCATGTCAAACGAAAAATCTAAAGTATATATATATATATATATATATATATATATTACATTTATATAATAATAAAAAATAAAAACATTTACCCGTTTGTTTACTAACAAAAAACACAATCTACAGATAAAAAATGAAGTATATATGAAGTCAGAAAATCTTCCAAGTGTACCTTCAAAATATTCTTTATCTTTATTTGTTGATATATATATATATATATATATATATATATATATATAAATGTACATATTTTTCTTTCGTTCGACAATCTATATAATAAGTCACTACATATGTATATATGTATAATAAAATTGTGACTAATTTACTTAAAAAGTGTAATATATAAATGAGTTCTGATTACATAAAATAATTTTTAATATACTAAACTTTTAAGTTAAATATAAATAAAATCACTACAAAATACATTCTCAGCTTAGCTCTAGTTAAGTAAAAAAAAATTACAGATAAAAATTATCTATCGGAATGATAAATCACACTACGGGGAAAAACTCAAATGCCAATTGCATTACATACACATGCATAGGAAAAAATGTATGTATATATATATATATATATATATATATATATTAGGGTGGTCCTTAATATGGACATTTTCGAATTTTATTGCTCCCAAGGGCTTAAATAGTTCCAAATTGATAAAAAACAATTTTCTGAAAGTTTTAGCTCCTATATAGTGTATTGTAGATAGTGCGCAATTCAATCAAATTTTGTATGGAAATAGCATGAGAAAAATTTTCAAAAATTGAAAATGTTTTTTAGATATAACTTAATAGTAATGCAATTGGCCTTAATCAAACAAAACATGCATAAAATTAATATATAACTAAATATTTTATACAAGGAACTGTATCAGTTATCAAATACAATTTTCATCGTTGTCTGATAAAATTCCCATATATAACAATTCTCTATCGCTCTCTTCAAACATTCACTCACCTCCTCGGGGTAGAAAACCTGTCATTAAATTGCAAATCGTTGTTTCGAAACCAGTCTGCAACATTGACTTCTCGTGTCGTGTACATGACAACGAAGGGATGCTTTAGCAGCTCATCGTACTTGGGCCTTTGCTGATAGTTTTTTGTCAAGCGGAAATAAAATAGTAATCAGTGTCAGAACAATATATATATATATATATATATATATATATATATATATATTAAAACAAAAACAAATATGTATTACTATTACAATTATAATTACTTACCAGCGATTCACAAAATTTTGAAATTCAGCAGAAAACTCCGCCGTGTGCGGACAACGTAGGCGGATCCTCTTCCAGGACTTTGGTGAGGACTTCAAAATCGTTATTACATCCCATATAAGGAAACTGTCCTGTGGCTAATTCGACTAGAGTAATACCCAATGACCAGACGTCGGCTCGAATATCATAATCTGCTAGGCTCAGATCTATTCGTTCTGGCTGAAAGTATATAATAAATAATAGTAATATAATATATAATATAATATATAATATAATATATAAAAACAAATAATAGTTCAAGTAGTATTTCTTAATAATATGTATGTTACTATTTATCTACTTACAGCCATATATGCGCACAACCCGCAGACCTGGTTTCGCTTTTGAATCCACCAATCTTCCACTAATACCAAAATCACATAGTTTTATTCGGCCCGTTCGTCCAGCAAGATATTCGAAGGCTTCACATCTCTATGAAAACACCGTGTTGTTCTTGAGATATGACAAAGCATTAACAGTCTAAAACAATAAATACATAAATGGTAAAAAAAATATATATCCACATACGATTGTTTATTTCTCTGTCTCTTACCGCAACAGTGACTTTTCCAAGAATATCTTCAGGTATCGGCCTGTTGAGTCTTTTTAATAGTTTATCAAAACAAGTTGCCATCAGTTCCATGCAAATCCAAACATCGGCATCGGTTATAAAACAGCCTAAGCATTGTACAATGTAAGGGCAATCATGGGATTTTAAAACCACTTCGAGGTCCATGATTATGCGCTTGTTTTCATCGGTGTTGCCTGACCGTCTCATTTGCTGGAATAGAAATAAAAAACTAGTAGTGTATGGCATTGTGCCTTAAGGCAAATTGCTGGAACTTTGCAAAAACTTGAAATTTTGATATTTTTTATATATATTTTTATTACCTTGACAGCGATGACTTCACCACTAGGTTTGTGCAACTTTTAAACGACATGCCCACAAGATCCATTACCCATTTCGCCGAGATCTTCTAAATCGTTTTGCGTAGCAAAATATTGATTCCATTTATTTTCAATTTTCCTTGCATCTTATAAATTTCCTTTAATTTGTTCTCAGTCTCCGTAGGATCTTGCTTTGGTAATGAGCTCGGGAATGGTAGATTCAAATTTTTTCTCTGTCTGACCGGTGTGCCATCTGATTTGAATTCTCCGACTAAAATAGAAAGATGGTAATAAAACATAGATGTAATGAAATAGTTGTGTTAAATATTGAATTCTGCTTAAGATTCGTAGTAAATGAATAATATATATATATATATATATTATATATATAATATATATATATACGTATATATTGTGCATGATTTGTTTTAGTTTTATAATACATTTGATAAACAAATATATAGTTTTTATTATACTTACGAGGTGGTATAGGTTTCTTAAAACCATTCCCCTTAGGCATCGAAAACCTTCCATGGGTACTATCCCGTCTCTCATTTTCCAATTTCAGCTTATTCTCCAAGCCGTCAATTTTGCTTTCTATTGACGATCGAGACATTTTTCCATTAATTTTCGCATTGGTTTATTTCGAGAGCAATCCCAACAATCGCCACTGAAATAGAAACACTTTCTAGCAGACACATAAGTTTACGACGGACGTCCGAATTGAAAGTTTTGTAGAACGATTGCACATTAACATTTGTTGGAACGATTTTGTGTTTTTGTTTAAAAGGTTTTTATTAAATTCGACGCGAATCGAATGGAATAAATAACATTTTATCAACTTGAGTTGTGCATGACAAATTTGACAGATTGAGAGGAGATGTCAGAAATAGGTTTGCCAGATGGGGGAAGAAATATTAAACACTTTTCACTGAGGGTTTTAATAATAAATCAACAAATAACAAGCATTATTTTTATAATTTCATTTGCATACTTGCACACACAATACTTCTATTATAATTATTAACAATTTATAAATATAATCAAATTAAATATATATTAAAATAGAGTTTCATACAATACATCCGATGTACTTTCCGTACCTTTCCCCCATTTACAAGTGTCATTTCAACCATAACCTCTTAAATAATTAATTTAAATTTAATCATAATTAAATAAATTAATGTTTAAAATCAATAAATAAAATGGAATTGCTTCTAGATCCTAATATACGAGGATGGGTGTTTTTACCAATCGTAGTAATAACATTTTTAGTTGGAATTGTTAGACATTATATAGCAATGTTATTATCATCACAGAAAAAAGTTGAATTGCAACAATTGCAAGACAGGTACAAATATTTATTATCAACCAGTACTAAAAGACACTTACACCTATGTAAATTATATATCAAAATTGTTTTTAACATTTTAAATTATATTAGTACCATCATAGGTTTTCATAAATTATATTATTTCTATTCTAGTCAAGTGATGATAAGAGCGAGATACCTCAGAGAGAATGGCAACTATTTACACCCCCAATCATTCCTGATGCGAAGGCATTTCTTCAACAACGAGGAAACCGGTTATTTCAAAACCCAGAAACGACCTGCCACAAATAACAACCCCATGACCGACCCAAGCGTTATGACAGACATGTTAAAAGGAAATATTACTAATGTCTTGCCTATGATTGTTATTGGTGGCTGGATTAATTGGATGTTCTCAGGATTTGTGACAAGTATGGAAAAAAAATTATATATTAGTAAGAAAAATTGTGTTAATGTTTTATTATTGTTTTTAGCAAAAGTGCCATTTCCGTTGACGTTGAGGTTTAAACCGATGTTACAAAGAGGTGTGGAATTAGCTTCATTGGATGCTAGTTGGGTATCGTCTGCTAGTTGGTATTTTTTGAATGTTTTTGGTCTGCGAAGTATTTACACTTTAGTTTTAGGGGAAAATAATGGTAATTACAACATTTAATATATATATATATATATATATATATATATATATTTAAATGTATCATCTTATCTATTTGTATTTTTTTCAGCCTCTGATCAAACTCGAATAATGCAAGAACAAATGTCCGGAGCAGCCATGGCAATGCCACCAGATCCAAAAAGTGCATTCAAAGCCGAATGGGAAGCTTTGCAAATAATCGAACATAATTGGAATTTAGCAAATGCAGATCAGCAACTTTTAAACAAAGCAAACAATAGCAGTTCATAAATGCTTTAGTTGTAATATTTATTTTAATTTTGTTGAAATAGGTGAATTTTGTTTATTATTAGGTGAATTATTTACATTTATTATGTTAATTTAAGTGTATGGTAATAATATATTAATCATAAAAATACAAACATCAAGTTGTTTTATTAACTCTTTACGTTTCAAGAGTTTCTGAACATTTTGGCAAACTTTAGAAAAAATTGATGTGTGTGTGTGCATATGTGTGGATACAAATTTGTGTTGGCAATTAGTTTTTGGGAAAGACAATTTTTGTTTCGAAATAATCATGATATTAATTTTAATTCTAGATAAATCATACAAATGCAATTTTGGGTTAAAAATTCAAAAAATTACCCTCTAAGTCTAAGCGCCACTCTGGTACAATTGTTTACCCAAGTGTGTTTAGACTGTCTATTTGTGAAAACTATTAAAAAATGTGAAAATGCCGCCAAGCTAAGCACAGTATAAGTGAAAATGTCGAACAGAATTATTTGCAAATGCGTTTAGAGTGTGACTAGACGAGAGCACTTTTTCAATTTTGTGTACATTAAAGGCAACTATTTTTCTTTTGAAATTGAATTCGAAATGAAATGACGATCGTTAATGTTCTGGAGAAAAATTGCCATTTATGATTTACGGATGATTTACATTTGATTGCTCAGATATAACAAGATAGCAAAAAAAATGAAATTTGCAGTATTTGTAATAATATATTTGAAAACGTTTGAAATTTCTCGAATATTTCATTACGGTACGGGAAGTTCCAGCAATTGCCTGAAGGCACGATGCCATCGTGCCATCTCGTTACTATTTCAAATTAATAAATCCGTTAAAACTATATATTGCTCACTTCACTTACGTTACGGTAAATAGTATTACCCAATCCCGTTCTAATCTGTCAACATGTTTCAAATTTTGAGGTTATGTTAAATTTATTCCTCAACTCAACGCAATTTAATTAATTCAAATTACCATTATTAATATAAATTAAATAAAAAATGAATAACATGATACGTCGAATTCTACCTTCCTATAAACATGTGATAGTTCGCGGAAAACAAACAGCAGTACAAGAATTAAATAATTTCCAAGATTATGAAGAGGACGATGAAATCGATAGAGAGAGGATTATTGAAGAAAAAAGGAATAAATCCAGATTGCTTCCTCAGCACAGGAACATGGTGCTGGGAAAGGTTCCGTACCAAGAACCACAGTCGTGGATACATGAAACTGTTAAATATAAACGAATGATGTATGGGAGGTACGGAAGCAGTAGTAATGTTAATCCAGGTAAAGGATAAAAGTTATAGTAATAATAATAATAATAATTGATTGAAGTACCTGAATTCCTTTGTATTCTGCTTGTATGATGTTTTCGCAAGATAAATCTTCAATCGGTCTTTATGCAGTCTCAAGTCTGTGAACAACAAAATGTACACTACAGCATTATAAATATAAGTAAGAAATAAATAAAGTAACTACTTACTTTTATAGAATGTTTCTATGTTTTGTGCAAAATATTTTCATAAAAGACATTCCAGCCAAGTTTGCTCCTTTAAGTCTGCAAATAATAATACAATTAATTCAATATCATTATATATATATATATATATATATATTATTATTTATTTATTTATTATCTTTTACCCAGCTCTATGTTGGCCCGACAAAGTAGATCTAGAAGATACCCTCGAATATGAAAGAGTAAAATACCCCGAAACAATCCCTGAAATGATGAAGAAGGTTGCCGAAGAGAAAAAACAAAAAGCAGAAGCCATGAGAGCACGTGATGAAGAAATCGCAAAGAAACTCTTAAAATTACAAGATTGGAAACACCAACTTAAGCAGAAAATGGCTAAAGCTGAAGCGGAAGCCAGAGAAGCAAAGGTACAGGAATAATTTAATTTTATTTACTTAATTAATTTTTTATTTCAATTGTTTTCTTTCCAGGAGCGTAAAGATAGGTTAGTAGAAGAGGTAAGAAGGCACTTTGGATTCAAATTAGATCCTCGTGATGAGAAGTTCCAAGAAATGTTGGCGCAGAAAGAAAAGGCTGATAGGAAGCAGCAAAAGGAGCTGAGGAGACAAGCACGTGAAGCTAAAATTGCAGCAAATTTGATAAACCAACAGAATGCCTTTAAAGAAAATGAGGAGGAAGAAAAATAATTTATATTTTTGTTAAATTAATGTAGCTATGTAATTGTTTAAATAATAGAACTTATACTAAAAAACATGTTATTTTTTATGTAGTATTAAATACTGAAGTCACTCTGTAAAATCTGATTTAAACTAGTGGTGCATGGCATCGTGCCTTAAGGCAAATTGCTGGAACTTCCCGTACCGTAATGAGAAATTTGAAGAATATTAAATGGTTTCAAATATATTATAATAAATGACGTTTCTATATGTTTAAAATAAAAATCGATAAAGTGGAGTTAGAACTAGCTGTAAGTGGAATTCTGTCTTAAGGCAATTAGGGCATCTTGCCTTAAGGCAAATTGCTGGAACTTCCCGTACCGCAATTCAAAATTCGAGTAATTAAAAATAATAATATTAATCAATAAAAGTTGATCAATGATTTGAAACTTTTAATAGAATTTCGAACCATATCAAATCATTTTCTATCTTAAATCATTTATTTTGAAATATTTTGGAAATTCTGAACTTTTTTTCAAAGCAATCATACTGCTTTATCTGTATAAAGACGAAATATCGAAGCGCGTAAGCGCCGCGTCGCCGTCTAACGCGTAAACATTGGTACGGAACCCATAGGAATGTAAACAAAATTTATACTTATTGTTAAAATCTCTATGATCATTTTTGACCGCCAAATTGCTCTTTTTTTTACTTTTTCCTCCATACCTCCAAAGTCGTTGGACCTGCCTTTCCAAAAATTTGAACAGTTCTTCATTTAGTCAATACAAGTAAATTTTTTTTTGAATTATTCAAATCGGACGCTCCGTTCTTTTAAAAACTGAATTACCGTTTTTGGAACTTTCTGCCCCGTATCTTCGGAACGGCTAGACCTGCCTTCGCCAAAAACTAATCAGCACGCTTCCTCACCAATACGAATCGAATGTTTTTTGAATTATTCAAATCGGTTGATTCGTGTTCCCGAAATCGTCGACGAAAATTTGTATCCGAACATACATACATACACGCACACACACATACACACACACACATACACACACACACGTACATCCATTTTTTCTAAGGTATGCCAAAATGTTTAGAAACCTTTGAAACGTAAAGATATATAAAAATTTTCATTTTCGATTTTTTTGCGATTACTATAACTTGCCCTACGGGAAGTTAATTAGAGGAGCTTATCTCATATTTTCACATAAACATATCATATAAACTGAATTGTTAAGTTAAAATTATTTAATTAAAGTATAATAATGAGCTTTAGAATTGTATCTATCTAGAATTAAAATCATTTTCGCTATTCCAAAAAAAAATGTTTGGAAAAAAAATTGCCTATTCAAAAGCAATCGTTTCGTCAACACAGGCAGTTTTTTAAATAATTCAAATTGGATGCTTAGTTCTCTCAAAAACTGCCATTTTTTGCACAATAGGCTGCGTATCTCCGAAACGGCTAGACCTGCCTTAGACAAAAACTAATTTCCACTTCTCTCCATCATAACAAATTTAACGTTTTTTGAATTATTCAAATCAGATGCTCCGTTTTCTCAAAAACTTGATTTCTATTTTCCGCACTCTTTGCTTGTATCTCCGAAACGGCTGGACCTGCATTTGCCAAAAAATAATCAGCACATCTCCCCATAATAGGAATCAATTGTTTTTTGAATCATTCAAATCGGTTAAGCGGTGCTCCAGAAATTGTCGGCAAAAACTGTATCCACACACACACACACACACACACGCGCATACATCATTTTCTTTAGGTATGCGAAAATGTTCAGAAACCTGTGAAACAAAGATATATAAAAAACTTCATTTCCAATTTTTTGCGATTACTTAAACTTACCCTACGGGATGTTAATAACTAGTTCATTCATCCTTAAAATATTATAAATTATATTACACAGTATTATGATACAAATATTTCCAAAATCATAATTCAAAGATGTTTTCCAAAACAATTTCTATCAAACTTTATCTTGTCCTTTAATTTTAAGCAAACACTTTTGGTGGTGCCGGATCTTCAAAATCTCCTAATTCTTCTACATTGTAAGCGTAAGCCCTAAATCCTCTCAATTCCCATGGCGCTTGGTGCTCGATTAAAGTCAATTTGACATCCAAGTCTTCTAACGTGGGTACACCAGGTATAACCTGGTCTGTTACACATTCCTGAAGAAAATATTTAAATAAATAAATAAATAAATAAATATATATATATATATATATATATACAGGGCCGGTCCTGGGGTCCTTAGCGCCCGCATGCAACTTTTTTTCCAGCGCCCCCCCTCTATTAATTTTCACCGTTTTAACAGTTTATCATTAAAATTATATAAATATTTACATATTTTTTAAAAATTAATTTTTAATTATTCTGGATTCAGTACACAAAAAATTAGATATAATCTAGAAGGGTATAAAATATATTAATTTTAAATTTATATATCATTATCGATATCAATAAATAAAACAATCCCTGTCATAATTTCACAGGGAAACACACACACACTTTTTAGTATTTTTGTTAGATTAAATTTGTTTTAATATTTTTGTTTTAATATTTTTGTTAGATTAATATTATAGAATTTAAGGAATGCATTTCAGAAATAGTATTTATTATTTTTATATAAAGATCTTGATATCAAAATAATAAATACTATTTCTGAAATGCATTTCTTAAACTCTATAACTTTAATTTAACAAAAATATTAAGTGAAATAAATAAATTAATTTTTAATTATTGTGGATTTAGTGCACAAAAAATTAGGTATAATCTAAAAGCATATAAAATATATTGATTTTAAATTTATTTAGAAAATCGAGGCGATTCGGGGGTTGATTACAATCGAGTATTTTGAAATTTTCAATTATTTTCAACGTATATGCAATATTAATATTTAAAAAAACTGGCATTTAATTTTCAATCATAACACTCGTATTTCGTGTTGGATTTTTTAAATTTTAATTTAATTTAATTTTTCATCATTTACAATATCCAAAATTGCGTCGTAAACTTATATTCAGAGTATCAGCTTGTTGTTTTAAAGTTAAATTTTTAACGTATTTTAGAAGTATTGTTCAAAAGTCAGTAAAAAATGCAGAGAAATTACACATTTCTTGAACAATATTGAAAAAAAAACTTATTATATTTGATATGTATTATTTCTGTATAGTTAATAATTATTAAATTTAGAGTATGGACACGACTAGGTATAAAACAAGCCTTAAGATTTTCGTTCCAAAGTAAATTTTGCTTCCATTTTTCATATTTGTTCCACGCATGTCTTCAACATTCAAAGTTCAATAGATGCGAAACATTTGCAACAAAAGCAAAAGTTACAATTCAATTTCTCGGAATAAACAAGTCATTTTCTAAGCACTGACTCCCCATTTTTTATAATTTGTTTATATTTTTTAACAAATGTCGATTCAACTAAATCAGCTCGCAATTTTTCGTCAATAATGCCCAACAATTAATTTAATCTTTCGCAGGTTTGCGCTTATGGGATTGAACACTAGATAATTTCTTTTTCGATTCCACGGTAACTTCAAACAAAAAAAAAGTCAATAAGTAGATTAAGCAATAAACAGAGCTGTTATTTACTAATTTGCAGAATTATTAACCGGTTAATTGTTTCTACTGATATCACATTGCAAAATAAATAGTCTCCGTATCCCTAGTTAAGTTAAATTATTTATTATAATTTATTAAGTATTCTATATTTTACATAAATAATTCTAGATTTTATATAAAAAATATAAATATTATATTATAAATTTAATTTCCGAAACTCGTTTTGGCGCCCCCTAAGGCTTGCGCCTGCATTTTTTGCATGCAAGGCAGCACCGGCCCTATATATATATATATATATATATATATATATATATATATATATATATGTTAAATATAAAATATTATTTGAATAAATACTCTTTCAATCTGTTCCCAGTGCAGGTATCCGACTGGCCAGCCGGGGCAAAGTTTCTCTGTCAGGGATATACGTGCCCAGAATGTGGGGTCGTATCTCAGGTCGTAGCGCTTGTAGCCCCATTGGGTGCCCTGTTTGCGCATCACGCGGTGGAAATAGTCGACCAGCTCGCCCAGCTTATACCTCCGGGGGCTAAAAATATAAAGGACATTTTTAACTTTCCAAATGAGATTAAAACGGCTTTTTAATGCATTTTAACGGCAGAATATAAATATTTAATCGAAACGAAAGTTTCAAGTTTTATTGTTATATACTTCAACATTCTTTTCAATTTTTTTCATTAAAATACATGTCGTAATATGCCGGGTACATCAAATAAATTAAAACAAATATATATTTTTAATAGTATAAATTCTAGTTGAATCCAAAAAATCTAGAAAAAATGACAAATTCGCCAATTTTTCGAACTTGAAAAAAATCGTGTTTTTATACAAAATTTCACTTTAGATTGGTAAAAATGTAGATTAATTATAACTTTTTTTGAAGGTTTTTTAGGTTCAACTAGAATAGAATTTAATCTTGAATACAATGAATTTTGTCTCGTTTCGATAGGACGTTCAGTTTTTTAACTTCCCAAAGGAGAAGTTTGTTTTCATAAAAAAATCCGATTCGCTAATTTTATGTTTTCTCGACGTTTCAAGCCATTCTGAATCGAATGAGACCAAATTTAAGGTAAAAGTATGTGTGTGTGTGTGTGCGTGTGCACCAACAGATTTTTTGCCGTAAATCGACGTTTTCTCGAAAACGGCTGGACCAATTTTAAAAATTTAAAAGCCACTCGATGTATCTCGATGAGGTTTGTCTATTGTTTGTCAGTTTTGTGCGACGATCGGCCATGCCGTTTCTTCGTAAATAGCAGAAAAGTGAAAAGTTTTTCGTCCACGTTTTAGCCCGCAATTCTGAATCGATTTTGAAAAATCAAAAACTTCCGGAAAATATTGTTTGGGAATAATACTGATTATTTTTAGGTAAAAATTTACCGAGCCGTTTTCTTGAAATTATCTGTTGAAAAAAGCCGATTTTTATGAACATTTTTTTTGGCAATTTTTTCACTTTTCTGCTCCACATCAAAATACATGGAATGTCTTAATTTTTTTTAAATCTATGGTCTTTTTCTATGGCATGCCAAAATATTCAAAAACCTTCGAAACGTAAAGATATAAAAAAATTGCATTTTCAATTTCTTCGCGATTGCTATAACTTACCCTACGGAAAGTTAACAAAAATACGCAATATTAAAGAATTAAATTAAGAATACTCAAAAATTATATTCAGGTATCGCAAACTAAACAACAGCGCTCAAATCTAAATAAAACGAACAACGAAAAAAATGCTTTCGTTAAAAATAGACAATGTGGCCGCTTATTTCATGATAGCGATATTGCCCGAGTTAATATATAATGGCTGTTTATATATCTTTTTCCCTGCACTTTAAAATAGTAGAATTAAAACTTCAATTGTTTTTGAGATAGTGATGGTTGGATTTAACTTAAATATTCCTAAAATTATGTCTTGAGATTCATTTATTTTACTTATTTGTTAATTTACGTGTTTCATAATTTTACGAACTTGAATTAACTGAAACTATTTGATCTTTACTTTAATGCTAATGTGTTGTAATAAAAACATTTCTTTCATTACTTTTGTTAAAAAGTAGACAATGTGGCTTTTATTTTACGCTTTTACCCTCTACTTTAAAATAGTATCATTAAACAATACCGCCATTTTCTTGTTTTTTTAAATAACCCGCATGGAAAAAATGCGCTTTGCTCTGTATTAGTGTTTTCAGCATATCACAGATGATGCTAGTGTGCTTCAAATTCAGCGTTTGTTTTAAAACAATTTCTCTAGTTTTAGTACGCGTACTTTAAACGTTCAAGTGCCGAGAAAAATGTTTAATTTTTTCCTATTATATATTTTTTACAACATATTTGTGATTTTGTTAAAAATATATTTCATGCTCGTATATTTTGTACTCATTTAATTTAGTCAAATTAAGTACCTTCATCTTTTGCATATTATATATATTTATATAAATCTTATCTGAAATTAAACTTAAGGGTAAATTTATGTAATGGGGTTGGTGGCGACCTCTATGATATGTGAATGAATTAAAATTAATTTAATTTCAAAGCGGCCGGGTTTGCCATCTATTTATACTTGTTTATCTATGGAGAAGCCCCACTCTGCCATATGATTTAAACCAAATAAAAATAAAATAAAACTTAAAAGTTAAAAATACTCATAAGAAATAAAAGACTAACTTGAACAAAATTCATACAAAAGAAATTGATAACAAGGCAATGGCAATCCTACAAAGAATAAACTACTTGAGAAAGAAAAAGCTTATAATCTACAAGAGTTATTAACATTAACCTTAATCATATTCTTTTATCAAATGAATTTCAAAAAACATACCCGACAGCTTGGAAAGTCTTTCCGACTGCATCAGGATCCCGAATAGCATTAACAATTCCTTGTGCAAAATCACTAACGTAAACAGGCTGCTTGACAGCCTTCTCGCCTTTGTCCCACATGGGCATGTAGTGAATCTGACGCCTCCAAGGATGAGCAAAATATCTGAACAGAATAAGAAATAATATTAAAAAATACTATACTGAATTATAGGAACAAATGTTATGGCAAGACCATGTTATGCTCCAACTTCCATACATTATGCTACTGAATCATACTGAATACTATCAAAATGTCATTTATTTGCTATGCATTCAGGCGTTTTACACATAAACTGCAACGTCATTTGTATGTTATGAACCTGGATTAGAAACACACTGTTATCTAAGATCGCTTTTTAACTTCCCGAAGGAGAAGTTTATGTTTTCATCAAAAAATCCGATTCGCTAATTTTATGTTTTCTCGACGTTTCAAGCCATTTTCAATCGAATGAAACCAAATTTGGAAAAAGTATGTGTGTGTGTGCGTGTGCACCAACAGATTTTTTGCCATAAATCGCCGTTTTCTCATAAACATTTAAAAATGTGAAAGCCATTCGAAGTATCTCGATGCGGACTATTGTTTGTCAGTTTTGTGCGACGATCGGCCAAGCCGTTTCTTCGTAAATAGCAGAGAAGTGAAAAGTTTTTCGTCCACGTTTTAGCCCGCAGTTCTAAATCAATTTTGAAAATTCAAAAATCGTTCGAAAGATATTGGTTGGGAATCGACCTGATTAGTTTTTGGTAGAGATCGGCCGGGCCGTTTTCTTGTAATAAAGTTTTTTAAAAAAAAAAATTCGACGATTTTTATGATTATTTTTTTGACGGTAGATACCATAGTCTTCTATATCATACTAAAATATTACGGCCCTACGACAACTGGTTCAGCTTTAAAAATTCGTCAAAGTTTGCAAAAATTGGTATCGTTTTTTTGGCATTTGTCAAAATTAGACCTTTGATCGACGCTTTCTCCAAAACGCCTGAGCCGATTTTAGAAATTTAAAAGCTATTTGATGTATTTCGGTGAGGACTATCGTTTGTCAGTTTTGTGTGACGATCTGCCAAGCCGTTTCTTTGCAATTTGAAAAAAAGTATTAAACTTTTCATCCACATTTAAGCTTATCCTACCGAACCGATTTTAAAAAATCAAAAACTGTTCGAAAGATATTAGTTGGGAATGGTACTGATTAGTTTTAGGTGAAAATCTACCGAGCCGTTTTCTTGTAATTAACTGTTGAAAAAAAAATCTAGCCGATTTTTATGGAACTTTTTTTGGCGATATACATCATGTTCTTATAGAACTTACTGTAATATTACGGCCTTACGACAAGTAGTTTAATTTTAAAAATTCGTCAAACTTTGCTAAAATTATTATCGTTTTTTTTAATGTAGGATTGATGAAGTATATTATTTACACTTTTTTTTTGATTAAGTCGATTATTTACACATATCGGGAAGTTCATGTAACTTGCCTCAAGGCTAAATACCAAACCAACTAGTTTTACATTTGTGCGGTTTCTAGGTTAGGTTTTATATGTGACACTCTGAGAAATATGCCTGACTGCACAGCAACTGCATGTCTTTGTCAATATTCAGTATAGAAAATTCTTAATAACATGGCCTTGCGATAACATTTGTCTGTTATGTGGCATAATCAATCCCATAATGTACATACCTTAAAAATCTGTCTTCAGAACCGTAGATAACACCAGGCCTGAAAATAATGGCATCAGGAAACTCTTCCTTTACAGCTAATTCACCGTAGTATTTACTTCTAAGAAAACCACTACCCTTGGGCAAACAGTGGCCTTCTGGATTAGGACTTGCACTTAAGGATGATACGTGTATCAACTTTTCAACACCAGCTTCACGACAAGCTCTAAAATAAAAAAAGAGTGCGCGTAAGGATCACACGCGATTGAAGTAAAACTTATTTGCTACTGTATAAAATGGCAAATTTAAGTTGAGCAAAAATAAATACATCATATAAAAATTTGGAATAATGTTTATTAGTAATATGGTAACACTCGTGATGCACACATTTATTAGTGTCGTCAATCATTATACACATTTATGTAATGATAAATTATAAACTATATATTTATGATTGTGAACAATAATGTAATCAAAGTCGTACTTGAAATATGACATGATCGTTTTAAAGTAATTGCTGATTAATAAATTCTATAATATTCATTCCCACAGTGGATTATGTTAAACAACGCCTAAACAAATATTGTTTTTGCAAATTAACTCATCCTGTAACAATTGTGTTTGAAGAACTTCATGTAATTAAAATTAACATACATTCATTTACTGTTTGTATTTTTTTACTTTTTTGCTGACGATATAATCTCATTCCTTGAACAGCTGTAATATCCGTCTTGCCTAACAAATTGAAGCCATACTTTTATATTTGTTTTATTTACCAAGCCCTGCACATAGCTTGATCTATGAATCATTTGCTTTTTTATGTGAACGTTAATGCAATGATCATCATCAACATTACGAGGTAATAAATTATCCATATTATTAATGTCAACAGGTACATTTATAATTTGGCCAAACATTCCAAATTGTCCATTTGCATGTCGCAATCGTCTAATTTGCATGAAACACAACCTAGGTGAAATTAATCTTTCAGATACAGTATCTAGTTTAGGTAGAGAATTTGGTATAGGCGGAAATACAAACCGGTTAAATTTACACAAAGTGGGAATTTTACCCGAATTTAATATCTTTCGACAAGTTTGACATCCAACCTGATTATTTGAACCAATATTCAAAAAACATTATTAAGAATTTGTTTTTGAGCATCATTTGATATTTCTAAGTCACTTTGAAGCCAAAGTCGATCACACACAAAACATACATAGCCAAAGCTATCATTTCTTACGCAGCGCAGATTTTTCCTTAGTTTCATTATTTATTTGCGATCATTTGCACTACAATTATTTATGGGGGACGGAATAAAATATTCTTCCGATCCGGACATTTTTATCAACTCACGAATTATACTGCTAACCTATGTCGCGCCTAAAGAAGTTTTACTTCAAAAAGTAAATATAATACACTTTATAAAGTGGCATGCAAAAATTATACTATCATTTACCTTGCTAAAGTTCGGGCACCTTCAACATGAACATCATCAAATTTGAAATTCTTAGTCTCCCAATCTCTTCCTACTAAATTGATGACGACATTAGAATACCTGATGGCTTTATCAATGGACTCTCGGTCTCTTAAATTGTACGGTGTGAATAATACTTGTCCCAAATCGCCCACACATTTCAAGCGTTGTGCTGGGTAGAAATCTCCACGGTAGGGAATAATTAACTAAGAAAAAATAAGTAAAAAAAATAATTGTGTATTATGCTTACAGAATGAAAAAAATATGATTAAAGTATTTTGAGGTTAGGTTATTAATATATAAATTTAAGAAATTTTTTTGCATTTCTTCAAATAACTTTTGATTTTCTTTCTGGATATTTGAATTTGGTGATATTAGTAAAAACTAGATAAAATTTACTAAAATCTAGTAAAAACTGTTTTATACATTTGCATATTGAAATATTGAATAATTTGCAGTTGAAATGCGGATTTTGATATTTTGATACATTTGAGGGCATTTTTTTACTTTTTTTTCTTCAAATAACTTTTAATTTTCTTTTTGGACATTGTAATTTGTTTACATTAGTAAAAACTAGATAAAATTTACTGAAATCTAGTGAAAATTGCGATACACACTTGGATATTTAAATTTTGAATAATTTGCAGTTGAAATGCGGACTTTGGTATTTTGATAATTTGCACAATATTGATTTAGGACATTTTTTTTACTTTTCTTGAAATAACTTTTAATTTTCGTTTCGGACAATAAAATTTGGTGACATTAGCAAAAACTAGATAAAATTTGCTAAAATCTAGTGAAAACTGTTATTCATCCTTGGATATTAATATTTTGAAAAATTCGCAGTTGAAATGCAGATTTTGATAATTTGATAATTTGCACAATATTGATTTAGGACATTTTTTTACTTTTCTTCAAATAACTTATGATTTTCTTCCCGGACATTATAATTTGGTAACATTGGTAAAAACTAGATAAAATTTACTAGAACCTAGTAAAAATTGGAATACACACTTCAATATTAATATTTTGAAAGATTCGAGGTTGAAATGCAGACTTTGGTTTTTTGGTAATTTGCAATATATTAATTTAGGTCATTTTTTCTACTTTTCTTCAAATAACTTTTAATTTTATTCCCAGACATTTTAATTCGGTGGCATTAGTTGAAATTAGATAAAATTTACTAAAATCTAGTAAACACTGTTATATACACTTTTATATTGAAATTTTGAATAATTCGCAGTTGAAATGCAGACTTTGGATTTTTGATAATTTGCTATATAGCACATGTTTTACTTCTCTACAAATAACTTTTAATTTTCCTTTCCGACCTTATAATTTATTTACATTAATAAGCAATATATAAAATTTACTAAAATCAAATATTGAATAAAATGAGTTGTGATAGCGTTAAAAAGCCACTTGCATATCCTGACTGTATTGTACAACTACATTGCGAATTTTGTGTTGCATTCCTAATAAACTTCTCTTCAAATTAAAATCAAAAAGTATAATTTAATATTGAAAGAGTTTGTTCTCTGTTTAAAAAGCGTCCTCTTACAATCTAACACCTTTTAAATCAATCCTTTATACCTGGGTGCCAATTTTTCCCAATTTATTGCACACATATCGTCCCGTAAAGCCTGTAGCCCCAAAAACTGTAGCAACGACACCATTAAATTAATAAATTGGTTTTCTGGGGCTTTGTACTGTAAGGGGCCTGCTGCAGACAAGCAATTCCGATCCATCCTGTCTGATTTTCTAAAAAATTAAAAAAGGACTTAGAAGATAATTTGTATATGTTACTCATTACATAACCTATATGGTTAAGTAGTCAGAGTACATATGGATTTTAAATATGAGACTTAAATAATTTTAATTATAGATTTATGTTATTTATTACTTACTGGAGGCTTTTACAGTGTGCTGAATTACAAACAGCGACATTTCGAGGCTGTTTAATCCTTTTTATGTCATTCGAAAATAATTGTAGGAATTTATAAATGTCAAAAGTGTTTTTGCCACAGTTCGCCGATGTGTGGCACTAGTGGTTCTATTTTAAACGGTTTTGTATTTTAAATTTATAATTTGAATATGAACTTGCTAATTTTATGTTTTTTCGACGTTTGAAATCATTCTGAATCGTTTGTTTGGTTTTATATTCAATTTAACTATATCTAACATTTTTTAAATAAGACATTAAAGTCTTGATTAACAAAAATAAATTATAACAATTCTGAATGGTTTGTGGGTTTGAACTAGAAATAGAAAACATAACACAAAAACAAATGTCAACTCGTGGTGTATGGCATCGTGCCTTAAGGCAAATTGCTGGAACTTCCCGTACCGTAATAAAATATTCGATAAATTTTAAACGTTTTCAAATATATTATTACAAATACTGTAACTTTTATTATTTATTATTTTTGCTATCTTGTTATATCTGAGCAAATCAAATGTAAATCATAAATCATAAATCAATTTATATCCAGAACATTAACAATCGTCATTTCATTTTGAATCCAATTTAAAAAAAAAAATAGTTGCCTAATTTACACAAAATTGAAAAAGTGCTCTCGCATAGTCACAGTCTAAACGCATTTGCAAGTAATTTTGTGCGACATTTTCACTTATTCTGTGCTTAGCTTGGCGGCATTTTCACATTTTTCAATAGTTTTTTTTCACAAAATTGAAAAAGTGCTCCAGTACATAAACAGTCTAAACGCACTTAGGTAAACATTTGTACCAGAGTGGCGCTTAGACTGAGCTTAGCCTGGGTAATTTTTTCAATTTTTTTGAATCCAAAATTACAAAAAAAATTTTTGAAAAAAAAATTAGAACCAATTTTTTTCCAAAAGCAATTATTTTGCTGAAACAAGCAGAAAGTTCTTTGAATCATTTAAATCGGACGCTTAGTTCACTCAAAAACTGCAATTTTTTGCACATTTAGCTCTGTATCTCCGAAACCGCCGGGCCTACCTTTGCCAAAACTAATAACCCCGTCATTACGAACTGAATGTTTTTTGGATCATACAATCGGATGCTCCGTTCTCTCAAAAACTCGATTTCTATTTTCTGCACTCTTTGCTCCATATCTCCGTAACGGCTGGACCTGCCTTTGCCAAAACTAATCAGCAAATCTTCCTATTAATAGGAATCGAATGTTTTTAAACCATTCGATTTAAAACCCACCGCACACACGCACACTCACACACACACTCACATCCATTTTTTTTCCGAGGTATGCCAGTAAAATGTTCAAAAACCTTCAAAACGTCGAGTAATGCAAAAATTTTCATTTTCGATTTTCGGCCCATTACTATAACTACCAGACGGGAAGTTAAAAAACCGCACAAATGTCAAAAACCGATGTTAGATAACAGGGTGTTTTGACCCAGCTTCATAACATACGAGTGACATTGCAGTTTTGTGTGAAAACGCCTGAATGCACAACAAATGAATTGAATGTTGACAGTATTTAGTATGATTCAGTAGCATAATGTATGCAAGTTAAAGCATAACATGGCCTTGCCATAACATTTTTTTGTATGCAGCTGAATCAGTCCTTCAATGTGACAACAATATTTCAGTCTCTAAAAACTTGAAAAATATTTATTTGACTGTAGTAAATACAAAATAAATACAATATTATTAAACCATTACATTACATATTCATTGATTATGAGTAACAAACAGAAATATATAATACATAATTGCAATTATTATTATATATCAGTATAATTGAGTACTTGAAAAGAATTATAAGCTTAAACAATTACAAGACTAATTCAAAAGTTTTGTTGACTGTTTCCTTCTACAGCATGTACTCTTTTATGTTGTGTTAATGAATATTTTCTTGAGAATGCTCTATTGCATATTTCACATTCATAAGGTCGTTCTCCGGTATGGGTTATTTTGTGTTGTTTTAGGTTTGGCTTTGTTTTGATTTTTTATTGCATATTTCACAATTAAAAGCGCGTTCTTCAGTATGCACCAAAAAATGTGTTTTCAAATTACCTGCGTTTGAGAATGTTTTATTGCATATTTTACAATTATAAGCGCGTTCTCCAGTATGTACTACTGAATGATCTCTCAAATGACTTATCTGTAAAAACTTTGATTGCATATTTTGCACTCATAAGGACGTTCTCCAGTATGGATCCTTTCATGTTGGTTTAAGCTAAATTTTGTTGTTAATGTTTTATTACAAAATTCACATCTAAAGCTTTTTCAAATTATTGGTTGTCTTGCACTTTCTTGAAACTTTTTTAATTGATTTGTTCGTGCTATCCACTAAAGTACTTGAATTACTGATCTCTTCGTTACATATGTAAGGTTTTTCATCTAAAACTCTTTCGTTTGTATTATCCAAAGCATCATCTTGGTCATCAATCGTCTCTTGTTTTATTTCCTCGTCAATTGTAACTTCAGATTTTAGAAATTGCTGTAGACATATATCATCATTATACGTACACAAATCTGACGTATTTTCATAATCATCAAATTCCTGTTTCACTTGAGGATAATCATCAATCGGTTCGGTTTTAATTGTTTTGTTTGAATTTGTTTCTTCAGACATTTTAGAAGTTTGTAGGTTATAATAAACTAACTGTCGATGAGTTCTTGAAAGTAAAGAATTTATATTTAAAATATATGTGTTATGAACGTATAATAAATTTACTAATTCGTTCATACTGACCTTTTTACAATTATTTTATTTTCCAATTTAACTTTAACAATTCCATAAACCACTTTGACATTTCTACTCCATTTTCCTTTATAAACGAAACGAGTGATCTGATTGGACAGCATTCAATTACATTTTGGCGGCCAAAATATAAAATCAGAAATTATATAGTTTCAAGAAAAAAAAAGCTGTTTTTATACACACAACGTCGGAATTTCTATATTTTGATAGAATAATTTGCAATTTATCATCTAATTTGATTTTCAACTAAAACTAATCAGTATCATTCCCAACTAATATCTTCGAACAGTTTTTGATTTTTTTAAATCGATTTGGTAGTATGAGCTTAAATTGTGGACGAAAGTTTAACACTTTTCACAAATTCCAAAGAAACGGCTTGCAGATCGTCACACAAAACTGACAAACGATAGTCCTCATCGAGATACATAGAATGGCTTTTAAATTTTTGAAATCGGTCCAGCCGTTTTTGAAAAAACGTCGATTTACAGTAAAAAAATTGTTTACACATACTTTTTTCAAATTTGGTCTCATTCAATTCAGAATGTCTTGAAACGTGGAGAAAAACATAAAATTAGCGAATCGATTTTTTATGAAAACATAAACTTCTCCTTCGGGAACCTAATTATGTAAACTAATATCATAGTACTCAATTTATATTATATTTACCATCATTATTATATTCCATGCAAAATACTTTCTCTACTAAACTGAACTCTCAACATGCTATCACCATATTTTTGTATTACATAAAATAAATCTATGAATATGTACTTTAATACAATTTCCTGTGTTATTAACTATCGCAAATTGACATGTATATCGATATATTACGTATATGTTGCAAATTACAATGAATTATCTCGATTTTTATATTTTATTAATAAATTGCACGCTATTTTAAAATATTTCGCATTCGGTATCAAAAATTGTCTTAAATTTCAAGGACTTCAAAACAACGTCTAAAATTAGTGTTGTATGACATCGTGTCTTCAGGCAAATTGCTGGAACTTCCCATACAGTAATGCAATATTCGAGGAATTTTAGATGTTCTCAAATAGATTATTATAAATACTTAACTTATATAGTTTACAGAAAAGTAAATAAACAAACTTAATCAATCAGATTCAAAATGAAACGACATCTAATATTTATAAGAATTAAAATTATTTATCTGAAGTATATTAGTTAGCTTTAGAACTTTAGCTAGAATCAGAATTAAAACCGAATTATTTTTTGCAATATTCAAAAAAACTTTTGCAAATTGAAAAAAATATTATCTCAATCGTTTCGTCAGCACAAGCAGAAAGTTAGTTTTTTAAATCATTCAAATCGGATGCTTAGTTCTCTTAAAAATTGCCATTTTGTACATTTTGTTCCGTATTTCGAAACGACTGAACCTGTCTTTGCCAAAAACTAATCACCACTTCTACAATCATTACCAATTGAATGTTTTTTAGATCATTCAAATCGGATACTCCGTTCTCTCAAAACTCGATTTGTATTTTCTGCACTCTTTGCTCTATATCTCCGTAACGACTGGACCTGCCTTGCCAAAAACTAATCAGCACATCCCAATCAATAGGAAACGAACGTTTTTGAACCATTCAAATAGGTTGATCCGAGCGCCCGAAAACGTGGACACACACCACTCCATTTAGTTTCTGAGGTATGCCAGTAAAATGTTCAGAAACCTTCAAAACGTCGAGAAATGCAAAAATTTCATTTTCGATTTTCGGCCCATTACCATAACTACCCTACGGAAGTTAAAAATGACTTTAGAAAAACAAAATTTTCTGATTATTATCAAAGATTTCATAAATTAACATATAATGTAATATGAATTTCTTTTCTAATATTGTCCTGGTAGTATTATCTCTGGAAGTGGGTTTGGATGATCCTCAAGGCGGCTTTTGTAATTTTCTGAATGTGTTTGTGTTTTGATAGTTTACTCTATATATCAATAAGAGCTGATGCCCAAATTAGATCGAAACAAGTTAATTTTAACTTATATAATCCAATTCCAATAAATCATTTTAAATTTACTCAGTTTACAATTTACTCTATATAATCACAATATTTAAATTCAATATATCAAATTGAAAAGGCTTACTACTGGGTAATCTTTTAGATCTAAGGTTAATATTCATATATCATCGAAATTACTGAATGTCTTACTTTTTTAAAGACAGATTGTAATTCAATAAAGAAAAAAAAAATTACAAATCAAGATTTTTATACTTTTGCTTGATACATAAAAAAATTTCAATATATATTTCATATGCGCTATTTTATATAATTTTAAAAATATAAGATAGAGTTCTCTCAAAAACTCTATTTCTATTTTCTGCACATCTTTGCTCCATATCTCCGTAACGGCTGGACCTGCCTTTGCCAAAAACTAATCAACACATCTCCCTATCAATAGGAATCGAATGTTTTTTAAATTATTCAAATCGGTTGATCCGTGCGCCCGAAAACGTGGGCGAAAAAATACGGACACAAAACACACA
The DNA here is from genome assembly GCF_003426905.1 of Ctenocephalides felis. Lineage (NCBI taxonomy): Eukaryota > Metazoa > Arthropoda > Insecta > Siphonaptera > Pulicidae > Ctenocephalides > Ctenocephalides felis. The sequence goes on from NW_020536999.1 coordinate 7,574,496, forward strand.
CGCATCCATTTTTTGAGTTATGCCAAAATATTCAGAAACCTCTGAAAAGAAGATATGCGAAATTTTCATTTTTCCTACTGGGAGTTATTAAAACCTTGTAAAGATTCAGTTAAAACCTAATAAGGATACTACTAATATTTTAATAAATCTAAAAATTCGGTCAGAAAATCTGTCAAAATCTTATAAGAATCTAGTAGCAATTAAAAGAAATCTTATCTGAATCTTTTACCTAGTACGGACCTAACAAGTTAAAATTTAGGGCTGAATGTGTTCTTTAGTTACAAATTATGAAAAAAATAGAATAAAAAAATTGATCAAAAAATGAAAAAATAGTTGTGCCTTAAGACAAATTGCTAGAACTTCTCTCGTACCAAAAAGTATTTTTTTTCAAAAAAGATGATGTTTTTTATAATCTTTGAAAAATTTTGAATTTTGAGAAATTTTAAATTTTTGAAAAAAAAATTGACTTTTTTAGAAAAAAAAACTTTCGGTTTATATGTTTGTTTATTTTGAATATTTGGAAATTTTGAACTTTTTTTCAAAGCAATCGCACAGTAATTATAGATAATTTGATGTGCTTATGAAAAATAATCATTTTTGTCAGTTAAATGGCAATTTTCAATTTTTGTATTGGATCTCCAAAATCGCTAGACCTGCATTCCCAAAAATTATTCAGTTCTTCATCTTGTCAATACAAGTACAATGTTATATGAATTATATGAAATCGGAAGCTCCCCTCTCTTAAAAAACGAGTTGCCGTTTTGGCACTTTTTGCCCCGTATTTCAAAACGGTTGGACCTGCCTTTAGCAACAACTAATCAGCACGTTTCCTTATCAAAAGAAATCAAATCGTTTTTTGAAACATTCTAATCGGTTGAAACCGTGTTCCCGAAATCGTCGACGAAAATTTGTATCCGCACACACACACACGCACACACACAAAATGTTCAGAAACCTCTGAAACGTAAAGACATGTAAAAATTCATTTTTGATTTTTTGCGGTTACTATAACTCACGCTTAATAATTTTTAATTATGAAGTTAATTATAATTTTTAACATTTGAATTTAACTAAACTGTTGTATATCATTTCGCAATTGGTCAAATAAGATTTATATTTTCAATGATATTCACTACTGCTTGATTAAGGTTGTCTGAAGCTTAAATAGAACCTCAACTGTTATAGCCAAAGGTCAAAGTCTTTTATCATTAACAAAATCATTTATCTCGAAACTTTATCTCTACTTACGTTGTGACTTGCCAATAGGCAGAACATTATCACTGTTAAATGTTATTTGTTGTGTCATTCTTTATGTGTTGTATATCAGGCAAATATCAAATTCGATTATTATCAATATGCAAATAATAATTGAGTTCGAAATCATTCAAAACATTTGAGTCACATCTCACAATTCGTCATTTGTGAGATAATGGAGAATGCAAACGTATCATACAAATTGTTTAATTATTTGAATAATAGGATAATGCATAATGGATATATATTTATCTATTATATATATATATACTAGCAAACCCGACAAACTCCGTTTCGCCACCAGATGGTTTCGTGAGAAAGATGAAGAAATTTTTTGTTTGTTTTATATTTGAAAAGGAAAAATTTGATCAGGAAAGAAAACCCGGCTTATTTTTATTTAAAATAGCAATTATTTAAAACAATTATTGATTATTTTTAATACTCGAATTTTTTATTACGGTGCGTGAAGTTCCAGCAATTTGCATTAGGGCACGATGCCATGCACCTCTAATTTTCTTAGCTATGAACCTTGCGGATGAATGCAAAATTGTCGAAATCGGTTCGTGCGTTCTGGAGTTATTTTGTCAGGAAGGAAAACCCGACTTATTTTTATATATATAGAAGATAATCTATTTGAAATTATTTAAAACAGTTATTGATTATTTTTATTACTCGAATTTTTAATTACTGTGCATGAAGTTCCAGCAATTTGCATTAGGGCACGATGCCATGCTATAAACCTTGCGGAGCCCGAGACCTTTCCAACGAATGCAAAACTGTCGAAATCGGTTCGTGCGTTCTGGAGTTATTTCGTCAGGAAGGAAAACCCGACTTATTTTTATATATATAGAAGATAATCTATTTGAAACGATTTAAAACAGTTATTGATTATTTTTATTACTCGAATTTTTAATTACTGTGCATGAAGTTCCAGCAATTTGCATTAGGGCTAGATGCCATGCACCACTAATTTTCTTAGCTATAAACCTTGCGGAGCCCAAGACCTTTCCAATGAATTAAAAATTGTCGAAATCGGTTCGTGCGTTCTGGAGTTATTTCGTCAGGAAGGAAAACCCGACTTATTTTTATATATATAGAAGATATATATATATATATATATATATATATTATATATTTGAATAATTAAAAAAACATTCGATTCCTATTGATAAGGAGATGTGCTGATTAGTTTTTGGCAATGGCAGGTCCAGCCGTTTCGAAGATCCAATAAATAAGGGGAAAAATGTCATTTGGTGGTCAAAAATAATTAATGAACATATGCACATCTAATTATCAGATATTTTATAAAGATTTTAGTAATGTGTATACATTTTTCAAAATTTTTTAAAAAAATACAAATTTTCAAAAATTTTCATAATTCTCAAAAGAATTTAAAATTTAGAATAATTTCAAGAAATATAAAATAATTCGAAATTTTCAAAAACATTAAAATTTTCCATATAATCGAATATTTTTAAAAGGTTCTAAATTCGCAAAAAATGAAAAAAAAAACGATTATTTCTTCAAAAACTCTAAATTTTTTTAAACATTTAAAAATTAACCAAAATCTTGAAATTTTTTAAAAATAACCAAAAATATATCTTTTATTTAAATTGCAGAACTTCCAAAATAAAAAAAAAACAAATTTCTTGTAAACATCGCCGCCCAATTTAATAACCACTTATTTTACAGTATGCATTTATAATAAATATTCTATTTAAAAATATTGAAAACAATTGTTATTAATTATTGAATAATTTTAATTTCTCAAATGTTTAATTACGGTACGGGAAGTTCCAGCAATTTGCCTTAAGGCACAAAATAGTAAAATAGAAATCGAATTTTTGAGAGAACAGAGTATCTCACTTGAATGATTAAAAAAACATTCAATTTGTAATGATGGGGAGATGTGGTGATTAGTTTTTGGCAAAGGCAGGTCCAGCCGTTACGGAGATACAGAGCTAAATGTGCAAAAAATTGCAGTTTTTGAGAGAACTAAGCATCCGATTTTAATGATTCAAAAAACTTTCTGCTTGTTTTGACAATAATAATTACTTTTGGAAAAAGATTTTTGTTTTTAAATTTTTTTTTGTTCATTGAAAATAATTCAGATTTTAATTTCAATTCTGGCTAAAGTTCTAAAGCTCACTTATATACTTTAAATAAATAATTTCAACTTTGCAATTCAGTTTATATAATTCTTATAAATATTAGACAATGTTACAGTATTTATAATAATCTATTTGAAAATATTCAATATTCCTCGAACATTTCGTTACTGTACGGGAAGTTCCAGCAATTTGCCTTAAGGCACGATGCCATACACCACTAGTTTTTTGGGCTTACCTAATATTTATACTTATAAAATATTAATCGGCAGGATTGATTTTTATACATACAGCATTATTAGGATATGATTTATGTTTTTTTGGTAATGCTGATGCATTAATAAATAAATGCAATAATTGAACATAATTATATGATTAATGGTATATATATATATATATATAATATATATATATATATATATATTGATTATTCTACGTGTGAATATACCGTCAATCTAAAGCGCAGAAAGAAATATCGATCAGCAAATCTTATAAACAATTTAATTAAAAATATTAATTGTTTTCGATCAACCAGGAAGAAAACCAAAAGCATTCGAGGAATTTATCAACAAACAACAAATTCTCTAAATGGCAAACTCTTTTCTTAATTTTAAGCAACATGTAATATATTCTTTAATATAAAATGATGAGAGAAAATCGTGTTGTTTTTAGGTTTTTAGTTTAAATTAACAATGGGACTTGCCAAGGCCCTTTAGTTCATTTTGACAAAAATTGTATTTCAAAGTCAACGTATTTTAAACAATTTAAATTCATGGTTCTTAAACAAATAGTCTTAATTCTAGAGAACTTTGTGCAATCGTGCCATTATTTTGGACCGTGGTTAAATGAAAAAAAAAACTACAACTAGCTGTAAGTAGAATTCTGTCTTAAGGCAATCAAGGCATCGTGCCTTAAGGCAAATTGCTGGAACTTCCCGTACCAAAAATTATTATTTTTTTAAAAACGATTAACATTTTTGAAAAAAAATTACTTTGAAAAAATAAGATTTTTGAGAAACTATAAATTGGTCAAAAAATTACTTTTTTTTGAAAAAAAAATTTTTTTAATTTTTTTTTTATTTTTTTTATTTTTTTTTTTTTTAAAAAAAATGTTTTCTTTATTTTGACATATTTTGAAAGATCTAAACTTTTTTTCAAAGCAATCGTACTGCTTTAACTGCATAAAGATGAAATATCAAACCGCGTAAGCGCCGCGTCGCCGTCTAACGCGTAAACATTGGTACGGAACCCATAGGAATGTAAACCAAAATGTATACTTATTGTTAAAATCTCTATGAAATATCTGATAATTTGATGTGCATATGTCTAATGATCATTTTTGACCGCCAAATGGCATTTTTTTTACTTTTTTTATTAGATCTCCGAAACCGCTAGACCTGCCTTTATGAAAATTTGATCAGTTCTTCACCTTGTCAATACAAGTAAAATGTTTTTTGAATTATTAAAATCGGATGCTCCGTTCTCTTAAAAACTGAGTTACCGTTTTTGGCACTTTTTGCCCCGTATCTTCGGAACGGCTAGACCTGACTTCGCCAAAAACTAATCAGCACGTCTCCTTATCAATACGAATCGAATGTTTTTTGAATTATTCAAATCGGTTGATCGGTGTTCCCGAAAGCGTCGACGAAAATTTGTATCCGCACATACATACACACACGCACACACACACACACACACACATACATCCATTTTTTCTAAGGTATGCCAAAATATTCAGAAACCTTTGAAACGTCGAGAAATGCAAAAATTTTCATTTTCGATTTTTTTGCGATAAGGGAAAAATAGTCACAGTTCAACCAAGGTTCTAGATTATTATAATTTTCAAACTACACTTATCTTTGTTTTGGCTTAACGTTGAATTCTGGGACACCCCACACACACATATATAACATATATATATATATATATATATATATATATATATATATATATATATATATATATATATAGGTAGATATTGCATTCAAAGTAGCGAAAAAAACTTCTTTTCTGAAAGAATATTTTTTTAATAATTACTACTATAATAGAATAAGAGCTAGTGGAACTTTACGATTGAAAGTTTGTAAAACCTGCCGAAATTTATACTTCTGCCAAATTACTTCAGATATCATTAAAAAGTATATAATCATTTAACACATTCACTGCTGCGCACGCATAAGTTGCCTAAAATCGGTATCAATGGCCAGGCGCCGAACGCAACAGGTGCGTTCGCCTTTCTTGCACTTTGGAGAAGTGATTTTAGTAAATTTAAATACATAAATTGAAATTTTGTACTTTAATTATTTAATCTATCCTATTTTGCTACAAACTATTTTTATCATCCCAGCTAATATGTTTAGAAATGATTTTATTTAATATTAAACGAAAAAAAGGTTTAGCACAGGGAAAAGTATAAGCAACAAAAAGTTAGCAGTCAATGTGTTAAATTATATGACTGATCATAATTTAGGACAAAAAAATGTAAAAAATGCCTTCATTTTGTTTAGCAAAAGATATTTGTATCTTGCTGCATCGATATAAAAGAAATCATGTCTGTTCACTATGTAACATATTCAAATCAAGTTATATTTATATTCGTTTTAATATTCCTACAGATATTTTATATCATTATTTGTAATCTGAAAAAACAGTGGTTAAGTGTCCGGTTTTTTGACCACAAAGTTTCTGATTCAAAAACCGCGATAGATACAACCTGATATCAAGCAGTAGAAGTATAGATAAAAAATATGATTACAAGTGAAAACCAGTGTATGGTATCGGGCCTTAAAGCAAGTTGCTGGAACTTTCCGTACCAAATTAAAATTGCAAAAACCTGAATTTCAATATCAAAAATAATGTTTATGGAAATTAAGGGGCACAACTAGTGTAACCGCCTAAAAAAAAGGTGATTTTTGGGAATTTATATTTAAAAAACTACTATATCAATCATTTCAAAATTTTGGAAATATATTCATACATGTTTTGAGAATACATAGTAAAATTCTTGAAAAAAAAAATTGAATATTTTTTAAGTTATCGTCAATCTCCAACGGCGCGACAAAAAAAAGGCCCTTAACTGCTGCAGTGATTCCGGCCTTCTACGTGGATGAAATTTAAAAAAGAAAAATTCTTGTTAAACTAGATAATATTTTCTATAAAATGAAGTACGATGAGGAAAAAAAATCAGAAATTGACAAAATGACGGCGTTTTTTAGAAAAAAGTCGAATTTTACCCCAAATTTTGATCGTTTTTGGACTGCCAAAATTCGATTTTTGATCCGATCAAATAATCGATAGTTCATTTTACGGAAAACTATATATAGAACATGTAAAAAAATTTGATAGAGATCGGATAATTTGTTTTTGAGTAATTGCTGCAGCAAATTCGGAAAATGCTGTTTCGATAATTCGATAAAGATAAAATGATCGTTATACTATATACTATATATATACTCTTTTAGATGGCTGTAACTAAAAACCTGTTTAAGATATCGATTTAAAATTTTGGTATGTTATTTTTAAAGGTATAACCTATCGAAATATGAAAAAATTCAAAATTCGATTTTTTGAAAATTTCACACTAGTTGTGCCCCTTAAAAAAAATGGAATAATTTTTTAAATTATTTTTTAAAATATTTGTCAAACTGTCTCAATTATAATTTAATTTACATAAGAGAAACAAGCCAGAACTTGACTAAACGTTTATTGATGCGGACCACATTAATACTTAAAAACACCATATAAATTTTTTTAACCCGATTGTACTATAATTGAAACAAAATTTATTTAAACGAAGAATTATAGAAGGATCCTTTTTAACTATTTATAACAATAAGACAATAAATAAATGGAATGAACTCAAAACGCTGTGCGACTCAAATCAAAAATATTTAAAAAAAAATATTGTCTCTTATGTCTTCAACCAGTTTACGCAAGAATTTACTTAATGAAATACGTTATTAATAATACGTTAATAATATATATATATGAAACTTGAAGTGCAAACTATCTAAAAGTTAATATTAAAAGCTAAAACTATTAGAGATTTATTTTTTAATAATTTGGAAGTATTTCAACAGAGCAAAGGCTCCCTAAATTTATGAACAAAAATATAAATGAATATAAATAAAGAAATTTACAATTAAAGGGTAAATAAATCGGTTAAAGAAATTAATTTAAATGAAAAAAAATATCTCATTTAATTAATCAAAGAAAATAAATAATCTAGGCGTAAGTGGCATGGTAGGTTATTTTTCCTTGTTAAATGATGAAAAATCAAATTGATATATTAATTGAAGTATTAATTATAGTTTCCGAATTTATAACATACTTTATGTATGCCCTTGTATTCCAATCCTAAATGAATTTTTATAATTTATCAATTTTTTGTAGGCCTATATTTGCCGATGTTTGTTTACAATATGAACTCTATCACGAAAAGTTCATTAATTGTAAAAAAACTTTGCCAAATATTTTTATTGCTGTTGTCTTTTAAAAGATTTTCAAAATTTTGACAAAAAAACAACTTGTATCTATAATTCTATCTTTCATTATTTTTATCTCTACTTCAACTTGCCGAAGAAGATTTTCATTTTTGACCAGAAAATCCGATATGCTAATTCCATGTTTATTTTTTTGTCAGAATTCTGAATCAATTTTGAAATTTTTAAAATCCTTCAACAAACTTTGAAGAAATATATTTCTATATATCATTATTTTTTTTCTCTACTTCAACACAAGAAAATCCGATATGCTAATTTCATGTTTATTTTTTCGTCAAAATCCTGAATCAATTTTGAAATTTTGAAATTTTGAAAAACCTTCAAAATACATCAGCAAAGTCATTTGGCAAAGTTGCGTTCTATTTGCTCACAACTACATTACACAAATTTTCAATTTTAAAATTAAAAACAAAACATGTTCAGTTAATATTGTTTATTTTTCTATATTTATTTTATATGTAATGTATGATTGGTTTTTATTCAAAAAATGGTTTTTCCTGGTGTGGTATCTTTTAATTATTTTAAATATAAAATTAAATATATATTTTTTAAACTTTGTAAATATTTTTTTAGATACTGTTAACAAAGAATTGCTGAATGATGACACACAATCCGTGTCGAAACGTATATTAAAAATAAATATTTGTATTTATTTGTTTTCTTTTATTTCGATGACTGGCTGAAAATCATTATTCAAGAGATATATATATATATATATATATATATATATATATATATACTAGCATACCCTGCCACGCTTTGCTGTGGCTTTTAATAAAACTGTTTTTAAAATTTGAATCAACCTTATATGTAATAATTGCATTTCAATTAATAATAATTCAGCTGAAACAGAAATACCTAACAGAAAAATATTTATAATAGTACTGGGACAGGACGTAAAAATTGACACCAGCTCCCCGTCTATAATTCCACTATACGTATATATGTAATACATAAATACGTGTTTAACTTAATTTCTTACACTTTCTTGTATAAATCACACATTAATAGGCGTGTGACGTATGCATGTATACATGTATATGGATACAGGTATATACATACGTGTATATTTGTATACATGTATATATACAGATATATATATATATATATATATATATATATATATATATATGTATATATGTGTAATTCCACTATCTAAGTTGAATGGGATCAGCGGCTCTTGTATTTTCAGTCAAGTCCGCAATCGCAGACGAAGAGGTTGTTATTATTTCCGTTATCTGGTTCAAGTGCAATTATTTAATTAATTAATTAATAACAATTATTAATTAAAATTATTATTATTATTTAAACAAGTCAGTCGTTTCAATTAATGGTTCCATTTGTTGCCAAAAACAATTATAATTATGTGCCGAAATTCATCAAGTTTGTGATAAAAATGATTTGTGTTTGAAAGTGTGTTTTTTAGTTAATTAGTAACTCTGTTGAAGGATTCACATTATAAAAGTAATTAGTGTTAATTTTCTAAAAAAAAATCTCATAATTCATTCCTTATTTTTGTATCTAACTTGTCTCTATAATTCTATTATTCATTATTTTTTTCTCTACTTCAACACCAGAAAATCCGATATGCTAATTTCATGTCCATTTTATTGTCAGAATTCCGAATTAATTTTGGAATTTTAAAAATGCTTCAAAAGACATTGGAAATATAATTCTATTATTTTTTCTACTTAAACTTGCCGAAGAAAATGTTTATGTTTTCACCAGAAAATCCGATATGCTAATTTCATATTTATTTTGTCAAAATTCTGAATCGATTTTTTAATTCTGAAAATCTTTAAAAAGACATCAGCAAAGTCAATTGGTTTTTTAATGAAACAATAAAAAATATAAATGTTTCAGAAATTTACTTGAAATTCTTACGTTTCGGCTAGCATCCTAGCCTTCATTCAGTGGAATATAACTATAATGATTAAAACTAAGTAAATAATTAATAACGATTTAAGTATAATAAAAAAGAAAAAAACTGATTTAAAGTGGAATATTTATTTCTCATTTTTGTATCTAACTTGTCTCTATAATTCTATTATTCATTATTTTTTTCTCTACTTCAACACCAGAAAATCCGATATGCTAATTTCATGTCCATTTTATTGTCAGAATTCCGAATTAATTTTGGAATTTTAAAAATGCTTCAAAAGACATTGGAAATATAATTCTATTATTTTTTTCTACTTCAACTTGCCGAAGGGATGTTTATGTTTTCACCAGAAAATCCGATATGCTAATTTCATATTTATTTTGTCAAAATTCTGAATCGATTTTTTAATTCTGAAAATCTTTAAAAAGACATCAGCAAAGTCAATTGGTTTTTTAATGAAACAATAAAAAATATAAATGTTTCAGAAATTTACTTGAAATCCTTACGTTTCGGCTAGCATCCTAGCCTTCATTCAGTGGAATATAACTATAATGATTAAAACTAAGTAAATAATTAATAACAATTTAAGTATAATAAAAAAGAAAAAAAAATCTGACTTAAAGTGGAATATTTATTTCTCATTTTTGTATCTAACTTGTCTCTATAATTCTATATTTCATTTTTTTTTTTCTACTTCAATTTGCCGAAGGAGATGTTTATGTTTTCACCAGAAAATCCGATATGCTAATTTCATATTTAGTTTGTCAAAATTCTGAATCCATTTTTAAATTCTGAAAATTTTTTAAAAGATATCAGCAAAGTCATTTGGTTTTTTAATGAAGCAATAAAAAATATAAATGTTTCAGAAATTTACTTGAAATCCTTACGTTTCGGCTAGCATCCTAGCCTTCATTCAGTTATATAATTATAATGATTAATAACCTATAAAACTAAGTAAATAACTAACCTATATAACTAAGTAAATAATTAATAACAATTTAAGTATAATAAAAAAAAACTGATCTAAAGTGGAATATTGATTTCTCATTTTTGTATCTAACTTGTCTCTATAATTCTATATTATATTATTTTTTTCTCTACTTCAACTTGCCGAAGAAAATGTTTATGTTTTCACCAGAAAATCCGATATGCTAATTTCATATTTATTTTGTCAAAATTCTGAATCGATTTTTTAATTCTGAAAATCTTTAAAAAGACATCAGCAAAGTCAATTGGTTTTTTAATGAAACAATAAAAAATATAAATGTTTCAGAAATTTACTTGAAATCCTTACGTTTCGGCTAGCATCCTAGCCTTCATTCAGTGGAATATAACTATAATGATTAAAACTAAGTAAATAATTAACAACGATTTAAGTATAATAAAAAAAAAACTGATCTAAAGTGGAATATTTATTTCTTATTTTTGTATCTAACTTGTCTCTATAATTCTATATTTTTTGCTGAATGAGATATTTATGTTTTCACCGGAAAATACGATATGCTAATTTCATGTAAAATTTTTTGTCTTCTTTAAAAAGACATTAGCAAAGTCATTTGGTTTTCTAATGAAAATAATAATTTTTAATGTAATTAATGAAACTTTTCGTGATAGAGTTCATATTTGAAACAAATATAGCAAAATATTATAGGCCTACGAAAAATTGTTGAATTTAATAATTTGTCTGGAATCCAAAAGATTTCGGGACATACATAAAGTACGTTATAAATTAATACTTCAATTAATATATCAATTTGATTTTTCATCGTTTAGTTTTTAATGAAAGCTAGAACTTTATTTTTGAAATTATTATTAAAATTGATGAAAAATTTTAGGAATGATTTGATTGCTTGCCTTATGAAGGACCAATTGTAAATACTTTGATTATAACTGTTTATATTTATTTTATATTAATAACAAGTTATACGTATATTTACAATAATTTTAATACAGTTTTTGATTACGTTCTGACTGATTGATTGATTTGTATAAATTTCTGATAGATGATTTTTTGTTTATATATCAATATAGCCGCATGCTTTGATTGGCGCGAACAATTGATAATAACACATACAACTTGCCAAGGAAAGATGACACTTACACCTAGTTTTTTTTTTGATTAATTAATTAAAATATATATATTTTTAAATTTTAAACCAATTTATTTACCATTTATTTAATTATAATTTCTTTTGTTTTATATTGATTTATATTTTTGTTCACAAATTTATTTATTTATTTATTCAATAGTAGTAATTTATAAGTAATTCTACTATTTATTCATTTATTTATTAATTAAAATTCTTTAGCTAATTTCATACAATATTTTCATATAGACTATTTTTCAATTATTTATTTATTTTATTCACGTATTATGTTTTTATCTAATTTTATACGATATTTTTATATACAGACGTAATTTTTTTTAAAAAAAAAATAAAATTATTTAAATAAAATATTTATTTAATTCACGTGTTTTTCAATTATTTATTTAATCGTGTAAAATAAATAAAAAAATTAACTCATTTTTTAACAACAATAAAACCAAGGAAAACTCAAGTTAATGTTGATTATGAATAAATAAGTGAATAGAATAAATATTGAAAATTACAATAAAGAAGTAAATCTTTTAATAAAGTCAGAAAATAAATAATATAATAGATCTGTTTTACTCAAATTTAAATTCAAACTGATTTTTTAATAATAATAATTTTATATCTTGACATAATCTTAATTAATAAATAAATAAATGAACAAACACTTAAATAAATAAATAAAATAAAATTGAATTAAATTCAAAGGAATTTTACAATAATTATAAACTCTATAACTCTGTGTAATTTTAATTAATGAATAAATAAATACACATAAAAATAAATGAATATATAAAATAAAAATAAATAAACAAAATAAAACTGAGTTAAATGTCTCGATGTAATTAATTATAGGATAAATAAATAAATAAATAATCAAACACATGAAAAAATAAATGAAATAAAATCAAATTAAATTCAAAGTGATTTTTTATATAACAATAAACTCGATATCTTGATGTAATTGATTATTGGATTATTAAATAAATAAATAAACATAAAAATAAATATAAATGAATTAACGAATAAGCAAATACATGAATTAATAAATTAAATTAAGTTTAATTAAATTCAAAGTATTTTTTTAATAACTTCATAAACTCTATAAGTTTAGTTTAATTTTAATTATTCAATAAATAAATAAATATAAAAATAAATGAGTATCTAAATAGATAAATAAATAAACACATGAATAAATAAATAATATAAAATCAAATTAAATTCAGAGTATTTTTTTAATAACAATAAACTTTATGTCTTGATGCAATTAATTATTGGATAAATAAATAAACAAACAAATTAATGAATAAACAAACAAATATAATAAAATTAAATTAAATTCAAAGTAATTTTTTAATAACTATAAATTTTATACTTTTATGTAACTTTAATTATTAAATAAATAAATAAATATAGAAACATAATATTAAATTAAAATAAATTCAAAGTAGTTTTTTAATAACTATAAACAAAGATTTTCATGTAATTTTATTTATTGAATAAATAAAGAAATAAATAAACTAAAATTAAAATAAATTCGACGTATGTTTTAAATAACTCTATACCTTGATGCTATTTTAATTATTTATGAAGAAAATAAATAAAACCACAAATAAAAGAATAAATAAATAGGTAAACACATAAACAAATAAATTAAATTGAATTAAAAGTATTTCTTTTAATAAAAATAAACCATATGACTATGAGAATAATATTAATTATAGAATGAATAAATGAATAAATAAATAAAACAAATAAACAAAAAAATAAATATATATATGGGTTATTAACAAATTAAAGTTTTTATTATTTTAAGTAACTTTTATATTATATATAATTCGGTATACTAAAAACTTTCATATTATTTTCTTTTGAATTTTTTTATAAAAAAATAGTATTTAAAATTGTCTGTTATCAAATTGCTCTATATGAACTAACTACATTCATATAAACCAAAAAAAAAATTCTACCAATAAAGTAGTCAAATATTGGCAAGAATCTAAATGATCTAATATTATTATTTGTTATTATTTAATCAATTATCTAAATATCAAATTAAATTAATAACTTCCCAATTTTTATTTCCAGTCACGTGTAGTAGACTTTGTTCAAAATTCTATTAATTATCGATAAAGTTCGAAACAATTAATTATTAGTGATAAATAATTTAATGATATAATGTGATAATGGTGATAAGTGTTTGTGATATGTAATTGTTTTTGAAGAATTAATTTTAGACTGTAAATTGAAAAAATTTAAAGGATTAAAGGATAAAAAATAGGTGAGTGGTATATTGATATTTTTTTTTAATTTTTGTTGTTTATATTTTATTTTTTAAAATGCGCTTGTTGATTCAAAGTAATTATTCAGTAACGATAAACTCTATACCTTGATGTAATTAATTATTGGATAAATATAAATAAACAAACAAATAAACTAGTGGTATATGGCATCGTGCCTTAAGGCAAATTGCTGTAGCTTCCCGTACCGTAATGAAATATTCGAGAAATTTTAAACGTTTTCAAATATATTATTACAAATACTGTAACTTTCATTATTTTTGATATTTTATTGTTATATCTGAGCAAATCAAATGTAAATCATAAATCAATCAATTTATCTCCAGAACATTAACAATCGTCATTTCGTTTCGAATTCAATTTCAAAAAAAAAAAAAATAGTTGCCCAAAATAGTTACACAAAATTGAAAAAGTGCTCCCGTATAGTCACAGTCTAAACGCATTTGCAAATAATTCTGTGCGACATTTTCACTTATACTGTGCTTAGCTTGGCGGCATTTTCACATTTTTCAATAGTTTTCGCAAAATTGAAAAAGTGCTCCCCCGTACATAAACAGTCTAAACGCACTTGGGTAAGCATTTGTACCAGAGTGGCGCTTAGACTGTGCTTAGCCTGGGTGATTTTTTGAATTTTTAATCCAAAATTACAAAATTATTTTTTGAAAAAAAAATTAGAATTTTTTTTTTCCAAAAGCAATTATTTTGTTGAAACAAGCAAAAAGTTCTTTGAATCAATTGAATCGGACGCTTACTTCTCTCAAAAACTGTCATTTTTCATACATTTAGCTCCGTATCTTCGAAATGGCTGGGCCTGCCCCTGCCTAAAAACTAATAACACTTCTCCCAATCATTACTAATTGAATGGCTTTTAGTTCATTCAAATCGGAGGCTCCGTTCTCTCAAAAACTCGATTTCTATTTTCTGCACTCTTAGCTCCGTATCTCCGTAACTGCTGTACCTGCCTTTGCCAAAAACTAATCAGCGCATCTCCCTATCAATAGGGATCGAATGTTTTTTAAACCATTCGAATCAATTGATCCGTGCGCCCGAAAACGTGACTGGAAATTTGTATCCATACATACATACATACACACACAAATCCATTTTGTCTGAGGTATGCCAAAATGTTCAGAAACTTTCTGAACGTCAAGAAATGTAAAAAATTTCAATTTCGATTTTCGGCCCATTACAATAACTCGACTACCCAATATCTATTGTCAATTATAATTATTGATCGGTAATTTGTGAATGATATAATCCATTATTAACTTAGACAATAACTCTATTATTTAATGGATTAAGAATAAAAAAAATTATAGTTCGAAGTTTTTCCCCTGATGACGCACATGTAGTGTCGAAACGTGTTCATATTTAATTGTAAATATTTATTTAATTGTTTCAAATCCATGTAATATTTCATGGGTGTGTTTTGTAACAATTATTTATTGCAGGTGTAAATGATCGAGTAGAATATATTAAACTTTTGATAAGAGAGAGAAAAAAATGGTCTCCGGTTTCTCAATTTAACATTGAACTTGCGTAGAATATCAATTGAGTTCTAATTCACGCTCTCACCGTCAATTTAACACAGTTATGTACATATTTCGTCATATACACACACCCACGTATGAATAAAATCAAATGTAAACCATATGATATTTGTTCTGTACGTTTCGACACAGCATGTGCGTCATCATAGTAAAAAGTCTATTGCTATTATGACGAATGATTTTTGTCTACCTGACCTGTCTACCGATAATTCAGTTTGTATGTAAATCAGTAACTAGTGGTATATGGCATCGTGCCTCAAGGCAAATTGCTGGAACTTCCCGTACAAAAAATTTTTTTTTAAAAGGTTAAATTTTTTTTAATTTTGAAAAAATTAGATTTTTGAGAAATTTTAATTTTTTGAGCAATTTTAATTTTTTGGAAAAAATGACTTGGAAAACAAAAACTTTTAGCTTTTTTTTATTTTGAAATATGAAATTTTGAAAATTTTGAATTTTTAACTTCCCGTAGAGTAGTTAACTTCCCCTAAGTTATAGTAATCGCAAAAAAATCGAAAATAAAAATTTTTGCATATCTTTACGTTTCAAAGGTTTCTGAACATTTTGGCTTACCTTAGAAAAAATGGATGTATGTGTGTGTGTGGATGTATGTGTGTGGGATACAAATTTTCGTCGACGATTTCGAGAACACCGATCGAACATCATTCAAACATTCGATTCCTATTGATAAGGAAACGTGCTGATTAGTTTTTGACAAAGGCAGGTCTAGCCGTTTCGGAGATACGGGGCAAAGAGTATAGAAAATGGTAATTGAATTTTTGAAAGAACGGAGCGTCCGATTTGTATGATTCAAAAAACATTTTACTTGTATTTACAAGATGAACAACTGATTAAATTTTTGGAAAGACAAGTCCAGCGGTTTCGGAGATCTAGTAAAAATAGTAGAAAAAATTGATATTTTGCAGTCAAAAATAATCATTAGACATATGCACATCAAATTATCAGATATTTTATAGAGATGTTAAACATGTGTACTAATTTTCTTACAATTTTTTTGGGTTCCAAACCAAAATTTTTAACCTTTAAAATTCACTTATCAAATTCTTATTCAACTTTCAGATGTTTTTTTTTCAAAATTTTTAAAAATATGCAAAGTTTAAAACCGTATATATAAATCATATGGGTTATTTCACTTGTAAACAATATATCCTCAGATGGATTCATTCACGGCATCTCTTCTTAATGTAAACATTTTCAAGTGTTTTGAGCAATATGATCGTCACTGTATATATTAGGTATATGAACGAATACATATATAGTAATTATAATTATCACTTTGAAAATATTTCAAACAATTGTTATTAATTATTGATCATTAATTTTTTGCTCGAATATTTAATTGTGGTGCGGGAAGTTCCAGCAATTTGCCTCAAGGCACGATGCCATTCACCACTAGTGTTTTTTAATTCATTTACTTCGTATTGAAATAAGTTCAATGATTCATTCCCAAATCTGTTTTATGTGCAAAAATTTGAATAACAAAGCCAGACTAATATTTTTTCACCAAATACAAAATAGAAAAAGATAAGATTTCTCTTTCGACTTTTAAAGAAATATTATATTAACTCGAATGAATGTACGATTGTCTGAAATGCAAATTTGGATTTGACATATTTTTTGCTCCAAACTTTATACATTATATACAGATTAACAAATTCTTTTTTAAAACGAATTCAAAAGTTCCTATTGAATCCGACGAGCAATAAAAAAATTATCAGCAGGAATTGAAAGCTATTTTTAAATTAAATTAGCTACAGAATAAATAATGAGCTATTTTTATGTTTTGGCTAGAGTTCATTTTAGATTATACTATTTATATATGTGTAAAAATATTTAGAATTCAATGTCCCCACGCACACACATGAATATTCAATATATATATATATATATATATATATATATATAATTTTTACACAAATTAAATATAAGTTTAATTCTGACCGCCTCAAGAACTTGGTATAACAGATTAATTGCTCTAATTGCGAACTTTTTTATATCGAAGAAACTAGACAAAACCTGAATAAACACCTTCATCAATATAAAAATAACTCAAAAAATCCTAAACAATATAAAACGATATTAACTGATCATATTAAATTAAACCATAATACAGATTTTTTTAACCCTACAATTTTACATTTTGAAGAGAACGTAATTAAAAGAAGATTCGCTGAGGGGTTGTTTTACAATTGCATTACGACAAAGTCATAAACAAACGTTTCGACAATACGGCCCTGAACGAAACAAACACGTGGTTCTATAAAAGCGTGTTAAAATTTCTTTAAAAATGACAAGAACCCATCGCTTTTGAAATTTTCCGTAAAATTTGAAAACATGCTAAAAACTGCTTCAAGAAAAAATGTGACATTTTTATCTTAAACTCCGAACAGTGTAAATTCATGTTAAGTTATAAGGATTATTTGTGTGTTTTACCATTTGTCACGTTAAAAAATATATATTTTATCAATATGCACATACCCATGAAAACATTATTAATCCTTCCTATATGTTATATTAGGATACAAAATTTTAAATTGATTGCCACTGAATGATGGCAATAGATTATAAATAATTTTATTGATGTAACGCCCGACTTTTAACTCAAATTAAAATATATATATATATATATATATATATATATATTAGGGTGGTCCTTAAAATGGTCATTTTCCAATTTCCTTGCTCTCAGGGGCTCAAATGGTTCCAAATTGATAAAAAACAATTCTCTAAAAGTTTTAGCTCTTAATATTAACGTTTTATTCAAAGTTTGTATGGAAAGAGCACGAAAAATTTTGTAAAAATTAAAAAAAAATGTTTTAGGTATAACTTAGCGACAAATGAATGAGTTTTATTCATACATTTGTTCGCTAAATTACATTTAAAAAACATTTTTAAAATTTTTGAAAATTTTTCCATGTTATTTCCATACAAAACTTTGATTGAATTGCGCTCTAAATAAACGTTAATATTAAGAGCTGAAATTTTCAGAGAATTGTTTTTTATCTATTTGGAACCATTTGAGCCCCTGGGAGCAAGGAAATTCGAAAATTACCATTTTAAGGACCACCCTAATATATATATATATATATATATATATATATATATATATATCGGGCGTTCCGCATATATATATACGTATAATGTATCTGATAATTTAATGTGCATATGTCTAATAATCATTTTTGACCGCCAAATGGCATTTTTTTACGTTTTATTGGTGGATCTCCTAAATCGTTGACCACCCTTGCCAAAAATTCAACAAATTCTTTATTATGCCAATAATATGTGATATGTTTTTTGAATCATTCAAATCGGACCCTCAGTTCTCTCTAAAACAGAATTGCTTTTGTCACAAACTATTCAGCACGTCTCCCTATTAATAGAAATGGAATGTTTTATGAATTATTTAAATCGGTTGATCCGTGCTCTCGAAATCGTCGACAAAAATTTGTATCCAAATAACACATCCATTTTTCGAAGGTTTGCTAAAATGTTCAGAAACCTCTGAAACGTAAAGATATGCCAAAATTTTCATTTTCGATTTTTTTGCGATTTTTATAATTATAAAAGTGGTAAGTTAACTTACCCCACGAGAAGTCAATAATGGTAGTGAACCTCTTTACTTGTGATAATTTTTTACTATGATATAATTTATGGAAGAGCAGTATGCAAAATCCGCTCTCCATTGTTCTGTTTGCATAACCGCAGAGTAGAAACAGAAAACATAAAACAGAAAACAGAAACAGATTCGCGTAACACGCCACTCTTATTGTTATGTAAACGAACAATGGGAACATTACGATTATTGTGTGTTACTGTTACGAATCCGATACGTAACACCTGTATTTATATTTAGGACCGGCATCGGATATTATCGATATAAAAAGAAAATCCTTTGATCGAAATTATAGCTATTGAGATTTCGTCATTTTTCTGTATTCTGTTCACTAGTCCTTGGATTAACTATTTGTGAACCCCTTTATTCAAGGAATTATTTTTTGGTTGAATTTATAACTAGTCGGTATTGGTATTTTGCCTTGAGGCAAATTACATGAACTTCCCGATATGTGTGAATAATCGGCTTAATCAATAAAAAATAAATTAATTTGTGAGTGATTAAAAGTATTCCGAGTGGATTTATTACACTAAATTGAAAACGAACAAACACTTTAACTCGGAGTTTTTCTAAAAGCAAATTTTCAAAAATCAATATTTTTTTTTATATTTGAACCAGTTTCCGTAGGACTTTAATGGCTTAGTATGTTCATTAGGACCAAGTACTTTATCGTTATACCAAGTAAATCGTCTGATTTTAATTTTAACAAACGTCAAAACAAACTACTCATTTTCTCAAACTTTGATGAATTTTTCAAATTAAACAACTTGTCGTAATATTCAGTAAGACCATGATATATATATTTATAGTAAACGACTTAAATTTTTTTCAACAGTTAATTACAAGAAAACGGCACGGTAGATTTTTACCTAAAACTGGTCAGTATCATTCCCAACTAATATCTTTCGAACAGTTTTTGATTTTTTTAAATCGATTCGGTAGTATGAGCTTAAATGTGGACGAAAGGTTTAACACTTTTTTTCAAATTACAAAGAAACGCCTCGGCCGTTCATCGCACAAAATTGAGAAAAGATAATCTACATCGAAATACATCGATTGGCTTTTAAATTTTTGAAATCGGTCGAGCCGTTTTTGAGAAAATTTCGATGAATCTAATTTTGACATAACGCCAAAAACGGGTTGTCGTAGAGCTGTAATATTTTAGCATAGCTGGGCACCGTTAATCAAAAAGTTAACTTCGTTAATCGTCAATCCGCTACAAAAAAAGTTAGCTTCGTTAAACGTTAAAGCGTTACATTTCGGAATAATTAACGCAAGTTAACGTTAATCGTTAATCCGTTAATATGTGTAAAATTACATTTTTATATCGCTGCGTTAGTGAACTTAAAAAACTTATTGGTTTAGGTTCTGGAAGTTAACAGGTTATGAATAAAACAAAATACTTGTATAATTCAAATGTGTAATTCAACCCCTTAATGGCGCGACGCTTTATGCACACACCGTGATAATAACGCTATTGGTCAACTTTCTGTTTTTATGATTGCATATTGTTTTTACAAGAATTTTTTTCTAAATAAAGGGAAAGAGTTTTTTTGCGAAAAATAGGAAACGCGCGACGGGTTAAGCGTCGGGTATTAGGTGCATATTTTTCTTCATGAACATTAACATGTTGAAGTTCTCGTCTGAAAGCGAGGCTCGTTTTGGTGTCAAAATGTCTTTACCCGTGGAAAACAAACGTTCAACTGCAGCGCTTGAGGGTATAGCAGTATTGTATTTAATAAATTGATTTATGAATATCTGTTCCTCGAGGAATGCAGCATCGTTGAACAAGTCTTTTGAACATGTTGCCACTGTTCATCATTCACGAGTGGTCCAAATCTTTTTTCTATGTCATTTAATAAGGCATTGGCTAAAGCTATGCCGTGCGATAAATAGTAGGCAATGGCAGGACCGTGTCTGGGTATGTGGCCGCCTGCGTGCGAGCATATAAATGGCCGCCCTTAAAAATAGCATAATAGGAAAATATCCAATATGTTCTCACGAAAAAAATCTTTTTGTAATTTTCAAGTTTTCTCGACATTTTAAGTCATTTTGAATCGTTTGAAAGCCGATTTTTGAATTTTCGGCAACGTTTTCTCAAAAACGGTTAAATCCAATTCAAAAGTTTAAAAGTCATTTGATGTAACTAGATAATGACTAGCGCCTGTCAGTTTTGTGCGACGATCGGCCAAGCTGTTTCTAATCAACAGAAAAATATAAACTTTATTGTACACGTTTTAGCCAAAAATTCTGCATCGATTTCAAAAATTCAGGAACTGTTTGAAAGATATCATTTAGGAATCGTGCTGATTAGTTCTAAGAGATCGGTCGGTTCGTTTCTTCGTGTTTAATTGGTGAATATTGCTTTACGATGATATTTATAAAACTTTTTTGGCGATAGTGATCATGGTCTCTAAGATAACTAAATATTTCGACCCACATTGAGTCATTTTAATTTTTAAAATATGTACTATCAAAGATTGCAAAAATGAGCGGCGCTTTTTTACGTGAGTCAAAATTTCATCTTTAGTCGACCTTTTCTCAAAAATGCACAATCCCATTTGAAAAATCGCCAAAATTCGTAAATTCGATAAGCACTCGTGCGCTTAGTTTTGTCTTTAGAATTTTCAAAAAAGTCTGAAATTTTTAATTAGTGAATTGATTTTAAAAATTCAAAAACCATTACAAACGTTTTCCATTTGAAAATCTTGCTGATTAAATTTTGTCAATAATCGACGAGTCGTTTTTCAGTTATTGATTAACAAATTGCTTTGGAAATTTGGATCTTGTTTTTAATTTACTACAGTTTGTTTCTTGTTCAATAATATGTAATTTTTAAACTATTTATAAAACATAACTAATATTTTTAAAAAAATTGTACAAAATTGAATAATCTGCGATAGTTTTTCACATTGCAATGTACTCATGAATTAATATATTTTCATTGTTAAGTCGATTATTAACACATGTTGGATACTTCATGCAACTTGATTTAGGCAAAGTTGCCACTTACACCAAGTTTATAACTTATAAATTATTTAGAAACAGAGTCGCATTCAATAGGGCCGCCTTTGGCTGATTTTTACTACGGTAATTTTGGTCTTTTAGATATATACAGCGGACTTTACGGCAGCGAATGAGTTCAGCGGACTTTGAGCTTGGCCGCCTCTTAATCCAACAGTCTTTTAATTTGGCCGCCTTTTAATTCAGTAGACTTTTAATGCAACAGCTATTTATTTCGACCATTTTTTGTTATGGCCGTCTTTGAATTTGTTCTTTTTTTCATTTGGCCGCCCCTCGGCCGTCTCAAAAGGCGGCCGCCTGCGTGCGGTGCACGCACTGCACGCTGGCCAGGCACGGTCCTGGGCATTGGATTAACGATTAACGGACTTCTGGCATTTTAACGGAAGTTAACGTGTCCGTTAACATTTTCAAAAGTTAACTTAAAAGTTAATCCGTTAATCAAAATGTTAACTTCGTTAATTAACGATTAACGGATTAACGAGTTAATGCCCAGCTATGTATTTTAGTATGCAAGACTATGCATGGTATTTACCGTCAAAAAAATGGTAATAAAAATCGACGAAAAAAATTTTTTTAACACTTTATTACAAGAAAACGGCCCGGCCGATTTTTACCAAATACTAATCAGAACGATTCCCAACTAATATCTTTGGAACTTTTTTGGAATTTTCGAAATCGGTTCAGAATTGCGGGCTAAAACGTAGACGAAAAATATTTCACTTTTCTGCGATTTATAAAGAAGCGGCTTGACCGATCGTCGCACAAAACAGACAAACACAAGTCCTCATCGAGATGCATCGAAAGGCTTTTAAATTATTGAAATCGGTTCAATCGTTTTTGAGAAAACGTCGATTTACGGTAAAAAAATCTATTTTCCCTTAAATTTGGTCTCATTCGGTTCAGAATGGCTTGAAACGTCGAGAAAACATAAAATTATCAAATCGGATTTTTTGAACATAAACTTTTCCGGGAAGTTACATGTGTATCAGTGTATCCATAACAATGCAAACAATTTAATTTCAATTTCCTTCGTTTCCAGATACCCCAAGGATGCCAATGAAGGACATATTCCGCCGACTGCGGCCCCTGCCCCTGTACACCGTTCTGGTCCTGTCACTGGCCTATTTCCTGGCCCAGAGCGCCATCAGCTACGCCACCCATGCCCTAACCCTTCTGGTAGGGTCCTACCATATGCTGTGCAACGTACTGGCCCTGCTCGGAGTCGTCTTCACGTTAAAGGTAAGATTAAGATAAGAACAAACACAAACTAGTGGTGTGTGGCATCGTGCCTTAAGGCAAATTGCTGGAACTTCCCGCACCGTAATGAAATGTTCGAGGAATTTTAAACGTTTTCAAATATATCAGGCGCGCTCATATAAATTAGCAAACTCTTTCAATACGATCGACGGTCTAGGAATTCAGCTTATAAATAAACTTCCACTCAATATTTCCACTTAGACAGCAAAAAATTTCATGCTTAAGTTAAAATTTTTAAAGAATTAGCTTTTTATGACATTACTGAATTTTCTCAATTTGATTTCACTAACTATTTTCTTGAATAATCATTATCCTTTATCTATGTAGTCTAACCATTTGATCGCCTGTACAACCATGTTTTTTTATTGCTATTTTATTAATTTAATTTTTTCACGGTTTTAAATGAGTATAACTTTCAAGCTTGTGCAAGAATTTGGAGCTTGACTGGTGGTCAAATAGACTTTAATATGATGAACATTGTATTTAATGTTCGAATGCTTTTTTTCAGCTCTTTTTTCGGAAGTGAAATTTGTGCATCTACTATAATTATTATAAAATTACTATTCTTTTAATATTAATTATGAATAAGCTTGACAAGAGCCTAAAATAATATCTATTATTATTGATTACGGCTTGCTTATGAATAAATAAATAAATAAATAAATATTATTACAAATACTGTAACTTTCACTATTTTTGCTATCTTGTTTGTTATATCTGAGCAAATCAAATGTAAATCATAAATCAATTTATCTCCTATCATCATTTCATTTCGAATTCAATTTCGAAAAAGTGCTCCCGTATAGTCACATTCTCAACGCATTTGCAAATAATTCTATGCGACATTTTCACTTACACTGTGCTTAGCTTGGCGGCATTTTCACATTTTTCAATTTATTATTTTCACAAAATTGGAAAAGTGCTCCAGTACATAAACAGTCTAAACGCACTTGGGTAAGCATTTGTACCAGAGTGGCTCTTAGACTGTGCTTAGTCTGGGTAATTTTTTCAATTTTAATCCAAAAATATTTTTTGAAAAAAAATTTGAAACAAAGTTTTTTTTCCCAAAAGCAATTATTTTGTTGAAACAAACAGAAAGTTCATTTAGCTCTATATCTCCGAAACCGCTGGGCCTACCTTTGCCCAAAACGAATAACCACTTTTCCATGTCATTACGAACTGAATGTTTTTTGGATCATACAAATCGGATGATCCGTTCACTCAAACTCGATTTCTATTTTTTGCACTCTTTGCTCCGTACCTCCGTGACGGCTGGACCTGCCTTTGCCAAAAACTAATCAGCACATCTCCCTATCAATAGGAATCGAATGTTTTTTGAGCCGTTCAAATCGGTTGATCCGTGCGCCCGAAAACGTGGACGAAAAAATGCGGACATACAAAACACACACACACATCCATTTTTTCTGAGGTATGCCAAAATGTTCAGAAACCTTCAAAACGTCGAGGAATGCAAAAATTTTCATTTTCGATTTTCGGCCCATTACTATAACTACCCTACGGGAAGTTAACTAGTAGTCTATAATTATTGATCAATATTTAATAACAATTGTTTTAAACATTTTCAAATAGATGATTATAATCACTATATATTTTATCGTTCATAAAATATACAGTGACGATCTTATCGCCTTGAGAATGTTTACATTAGCAAGAGATGCCGAATGAATCCATCTGAGTATATATTTCTTACGATTAGAATAACGCATTTGAAATACATACAGTTTCAAACTGAATTGTAAATTTAAAATTCATATTTGAAGTATAAAACTTTGCATATTTTTAAAAAAAAATTGAAATAATTTATTTTTTTAAATTTGGAAATTTGCTTGAACCATGTGAGTAAACTTTGAAAATTAACAGACTTGGTACGGAACCCAACAAAATTGTAACAAAATTAAGTACTCATTTTTAAAAAAATTATCAAATATCTGATACTTTGATGTACATATGTCTAATAATCATTTTTGAACACCAAATATCATTTTTTGTTCACTTTTTCCTCTGTATCTCCGAAACGGCTAGACCTGTCTTAACAAAAATTTCAACAATTATTCATTTCGTCATTGCAAGTAAAATGTTTTTTGAGTCATTCAAATCGAGTATTCCGCTCTCGAAAATTGAATTATCGTTTTTTGCACTTTTTGCCTAATATCTCCAAAACGGCTAGACCTGCATTTGTCAAAAACTAATCAGCGCGTCTCTTTATCAATACGAATCGAATGTTTTTTGAATTATACAAATCGGTTGATCCGTGTTACCGAAATAGTGGACGAAAAATTGTATCCGAACACACACACACATACATCCATTTTTGCTGAGGTATGCCAAAATGTTCAGAAAACTTTTGAAACGTAAAGATATATAAAAATTTTCATTTACGATTTTTTTGCGATTACTGTAACTTACCCTACGGGAAGTTAATAATAAAAATCATTTTTCATTTTCGGTTAAATTAAATATACGTATTTTAAGTTCAATGATTTTTTTTTATTTGTGCTATCAAAAATTTAGAAATTTTGATGCTAAATGATATAAAACTAACTAAAAATTAAACTAGAGCTTTATAAAATAATATTGAATCAGTCTTTTCCTTTTCTTGAAACTATATATATAATTTCTGATTTCAAATTTTGCCGCCGAAAAACTCGAAGTTGAAATGTTTTTGATGTTGTCCATCTTGATAAAACAAAAATGGAGGAGAAATGTCAAAGTGGTTTCTGGAATTATTAAAGTTAAAATCGAAAACAAAATAATAGTAAAAAGGTCAGTGCTAGTATTATATCATAGTAAACAATAAACGAATTAGTAAATTTATTATACGTTCAAAACACATATATTTTAAATATAAAATCTTTACTTTCAAAAACTCATCGTTAGTTAGTTATTATAACCTACAAACTTCAAAATGTCTGAAGAAACAGATTCAAACAAAACAATTAAAATCGAACCGATCGATGATTATCCTCAAGTTAAACAGGAATTTGATGATTATGAAAATACGTCAGATTTGTGTACGATAATGATGATATATGTCTGCAGCAATTTCTAAAATCTGAGGTTACAATTGACGAGGAAATAAAACAAGAGACGATTGATGACCAAGATGCTTCGGCTAATACAAACGAAAGAGTTTTAGATGAAAAACCTTACATATGTAACGAAGAGATCACTAATTCAAGTAATTTAGTGGATAGCACGAACAAATCATTTGAAAAAGTTTCAGCAAAACATAAAACAACTAGCAAGTTGAAACCCTATGAATGTGAAAAATGCAATAAAACATTCACAACAAAACCAAACTTAAAACAACACGGAAAAATCCATACTGGGGAACGGCCTCATAAGTGCAAAGTATGCAATAAAACATTTATACAGTCAAAGAATTTAAAATTGCATTTAACAGCGCATACTGGAGAACGTCCTTATATTTGTGAAATATGTAAAAAAACATTCAGAGCAAAACATGTCTTAAAGCGACATAAAATGATTCATTTTACAGATTTAAATAAATTAAAAACGCATTCATCAGTGCATAGTGGAGAATACGCTTATAATTGTGAAATATGCAATAAAGCATTTAGATTAAAATGTATGTTAAGTGAACACAAAATTTTTCACTTAGAAGAACGCCCTTATAATTGTGAAATATGTAATAAAAATTTCAAAACAAAGAAATGCTTAAAACGCCATAAAAATATTCACTCTGGAGAACGACTTCATGTGTGTGGAATTTGCAATAGAACATTTACAATGCCAACTTATTTAAGGAGGCATTTATCAGTGCATACTGGAGAACGGCATTATAAATGTGAAATATGTAATAAAGCATTCAGAATAAAAGAAATGTTAAAAGATCATAAATTGATTCACTCTGAAAAACGCGCTTTTAATTGTGAAATATGCAATAAAAAATTCAAAACAAAGCCAAATTTAATACAACACAAAATAACTCATACTAGAGAACGTTTTCATGAGTGCAAAATATGCTATAGAAGATTTTTACGTGCAACAAATTTGAGATTGCATTTATTAGTGCATGCCGGAGTACAGCCTTATGCAACGAAACAATCACAAGAAAACAAGTAAATTAATGGAAGATGAAAGAGTACATACTGGAGAATCCTCCACAAGAAACAATCAATGGAACTTTTGAATGATTTATGAATCTGTTCAATCTTATAATTCTTTTCACTTACTCAATTTAAATTGATACAGGATAGTAATTGCAATTTATATATTGCAGTGTATCATATGTAATTGTTTAATAATGTAAATATAAATATTTAAATGATTATAAATATAACATTGTAAATGTTTTGTATTTGCTGAAGTTGGAAATAAATATACATCTTTCAAGTTTTAATAGATGAAATATTTGGAATCATAGTACAAAGCATCCTTATTAACTTCCCGCAGGATATGTTATAGTAATCGCAAAAAAATCGAAAATGAAAATTTTTATATATCTTTCCGTTTCAAAGGTTTCTGAACGTTTTGGCATACCTCAGAAAAATGGATGTGTGTGTGTGTGTGTGTGTGAGTGTGTATGTATGTGTGGATACAAATTTTTCGTCCACGTTTTCGGACGCACGGATCAACCGATTTGAATTTGGTTTCAAAAAACATTCGATTCTATTGATAGGGAGTTGTGCTGATTAGTTTTTTGCAAAGGAAGGTCCAGCCGTTTCGGAGATATGGAACAAAGAGTGCAGAAAATAGAAATCGAATTCTTGAGAGAACGGAGCATCCGATTTGAATGATCTAAAAAACATTCAATTAGTAATGATTGGGAGAAGTGTTTATTAGTTTTTGGGAAAGGCAGGTCCAGCGGTTTCGGAGATACAGAGCCAAATGTGCAAAAAATGGCAGTTTTTGAGAGAACTAAGCGTCCGATTTAAATGATTCAAAGGTCTTTCTGCTTATTTCAACAAAATAATTGCTTTTGAAAAAAAAATTGTTTCTAATTTTTTTTTTCAAAAAATATTTTTGTAATTTTGGATTAAAAATTCAAAAAATTGCCCAGGCTAAGCACAGTCTAAGCGCGACTCTGGTACAAATGTTTACCCAAGTGCGTTTAGACTGTTTATGAATTTTGTGAAAACTGTTGAAAAATGTGAAAATGCCGCCAAGCTAAGCACAGTGTAAGTGAAAATGTTGCACAGAATTATTCGCAATTGCGTTTAGACTGTGACTATACTTTTTCAATTTTGTGTAAATTAGGCAATTATTTTTTTTTTTTGAAATTGAATTCGAAATGAAATGACGATTGTTAATGTTCTGGAGATGAATTGATTTATGATTTACATTTAATATGCTCAGATATAACAAGATAATGCAAAAATAATGAAAGTTACGGTATTTGTAATAATATATTTGAAAACGTTTAAAATTTCTCCAATATTTCATTACGTTACGGGAAGTTCCAGAAATTTTCTTTTAGGCACAATGCCATACACCACTAGTTTTATTTTATTTAAGTATTGTAAAATTCTACAATATTTATTATTACTAACTTCGCAAAAAAAAATAATGGTTTTCAAAAATTCAGAAGCCATTCTTGTATTATCTTACATATATAGATTCTCTGTTGTTTTGATTGTCGCATAAATCTTTAATAAATATCACAGTGTGAAGGCGACGGAATATTTGAGTAAAAATACACAAAATAACATTCAAGAATAACAAGAACATTCGACGTAAAAAAAACTTGGCCTGTTTATGGAAATATTATCTAATATGCATATTTTTGGTTTATGCACGCAAGAGTAATAGACAGGGCGCTGGGGTAATTATTGCAACTTCATGGTATTAGTACTATATGAATGTATTATCATTAATGCAAATTTGGAGCCAGATTTATATTTATTTGAAAAAAGGTCACCTTTGGTAGAGTAAATTTTTCAAATTTAATTTTTATTTATTAGAAAAATTTTATCTTAATCTATTGAATCAAAAAAGATCTTAATCTGTTAGATTAATTAATTAGATCATAATCTATTAGATTAAGTATCGTTTACATTTATATAAATTATTTTATTCCAATAGTACAAAAAGAGTTATCAAAAACATAAGGGTATGTGTTCTCAAAACTAGTTTTAGCTAGCTTTTTTTAAATTAAATAATTCTGTCTTTCACTGATTAACAATTGTTTTCAAATAAACTGTCAATGCAAAAGTTCCACTAGCTCTCCGTCTACAGTAAACACGCCGAAGGTGATTAATATTCGACTAACTATGGACTTGTATTAATATTAAAAACAATCGGGAAAAAATCGAACAGGGAAGTAAACATATATATTTATATATAAATATTACGTATAATTATTGATTTTTATGATAAATATAAAATATATTTAAATTCAATAGGACTAAGAATCGGTTTACATTTATTTTTCAGACCCCTAAAAAGTAAAGGTTGGCCGTCCCTGATATTTTTTTACCATTTTCATTTATTTATAATAAATTTACAAATAAAAATACATACAGCCCCTAAATTTTAACCCTCTTACTACAAACCCCTATTTCGTAATAATGAATTGAGTAATCGAATTAGTTTTCATCACATAACTTCGATTAAGATTTTGTCAAGCTTAAAAAAAGCTAAATAAAACTTTGAATGAATTTCCTGTTTTGTGTAAATAATCGATTTATTCAATTGATATTTTTCTACCTGAATACCAAAATTTCTATTCGTATAAGAATCAATGTCAAAATTATTTGCAATAATGATTTTTTTTTACCACCAAATGGCAATTTTTATATTTTTTTTCTGTATTTCCGAAACTACTGAATAGGCCTTTGCGAAAATGTAATCGACTCTACACTTCATCAATACAAATAAAATGTTTTGCGAATCATTGTAAACGGATGCTCCGTTCTCTCAAAAATTAAATTGCTATTTTTGCGCTTTTTTTCCATATCTCCAAAACCTGCCTTTGGCAAAAACTACTCAGCAAGTCTCACCATCAATAGGAATCGAATGTTTTCTGAATTTCACAAATTCACTCATCATGTAATTGTGTTTGAAGAACTTCATGTAATTAAAATCAACATACATTCACTGACACTGACTGCTGCTTGTATTTTTTTTTACTTTTTCGCTGGCGATACAATCTCATTCTTTGAACAGCTGTAATATCTGTATTGCACAAAAAATATTTTTTATTTCAATAACTTTAAAGATTTATAGAAACTACGAATAATATAGAAATAATTTCTAATCAATAAACTTACGTTCAGTACACGGCACAAATGTTTAATTTGTTTTATTATTCTCAAGAAACAGGGTAAATGATTCTTCTGATTCATGCATTTTTCATTAAATCAAGATTTGTATTACGATATAACTTTAAAATGTTTATTTATCTATGTCGATTTCGTTGTTGATACCGGTACGCATACAACGACAGATCTCTATTCACACGATACGACGACTAATCACAATCGACCGGTATCGAAATAATCTCATCGAGAGCGAATGACGAATCATTGGCACTCGACTCTTATCTTATCTTTGTACGGATTTACACCCTAGTCGCGCCTAAAGAAGTTTTACTTCAAAAATTCATAAAAAATGGATAAGGAAAATTAGAATTAAGAAGAAGAGTAAAAATTATCCAATGTACGAATAGTTCCGTCAGCAAATCTTTATTGACTTTTAAATCTAGTATGTGTGCCAGGAAATGATAATTTAGCCAATAAATCAACAATCTCTTCGAAAGATTAATAGAGTTCACATCAATAGATTCTCATCTCCATCTCCGTCATATTCAAATGTCAAGGCCTCTTCTAATGGCCGAGAGAAAGTCATCTTCTTTTCTTTATTGCCAACTTATATTTATTATTCCAATCGTGCTATTAATAGCATTAATAGCATTTGTGTGAATCAGTAATTTATACTTATTGGATTCACCATGATCGCTTCCTACTAGACAAGTCGTAATAAATTTCCTCATTTAATTTGTAGACGAGAGTCGGGGTAAAAATGAAATATTTAACTGCCCGAAGGAGAAGTTTATGTTTTCATAAAAAAATCCGACTCGCTAATTTTATGTTTTCTCGACGTTGCAAGCTCTTCTGAATCGAATGAGACCGACATTTGGAAAAAGTATGTGTGTGTGTGTGTGTGTGTGTGTATGTGAACAGATTTTTTGCCGTAAATCGACGTTTTCTCAAAACCGGCTGAGCCGATTTAAAAAATTTGAAAGCCATTTGATGTACCTCGATGAGGACTAGCGTTTATCAATTTTGCGCAACGATCAGTGAAGTCGTTTCTTTGTAAATAGCAGAAAAGTGAAAAAAATTTCGTCCCCGATTTAGCTCGCAATTCTGAGTCGATTTTGAAAATTCAAAAACCGTTGGAAAGATATTGGTTGGGGAATCGTGCTGATTTGGTAAAGATCGGCCGGGCTGTTTACTTGTAATAAAGTGTTAAAAATTCGACGATTTTCATGATTCTTTTACCGACGGTAGATACCATAGTCTTCTAGATCATACTAAAATATTACATCCCTACGACAACTCGTTTGACTTTAAAAATTCGTCGAAGTTTACAAAAACTGATATCGTTTTTTGGCATTTGTCAAAATTAAACCTTTGATCGACGTTTTCTTAAAAACGCCTGAACCGATTTCAGAAATTTAAAAGCCATTTGATGTATTTCGGTGAAGACTATCGTTTGTCAGTTTTGTGCAACGATCGGACGAGCCGTTTCTTTGTAATTTGAAAAAAAGTGTTAAATTTTTCGTTCACATTTAGGCTCATACACTACCAAATCGATTTTAAACTAGTTGAAAGTGCATTTAGCCTTAAGGCAAGTTGCATGAAATTTCCGAAATGTATAAATAATATATTTAATTTTTCCGACTTTAGAATAAGCTATTATGATCTGTCTTTCATAATAATTTTTTATTATATAAATTATTAATATATCACTGTTATTGATTATTAATAAAAAAACATATTTTATATATATTTTTTTATATAATAATCAGAATACATAAGTGATTCATTGTGACAAAATTGTATCGACTCATACGCTCATACACGAACAATAAAAAAAATTAAATGAAAATAAAATAAATGAAAAAGTTTTTAAAAAAGGACTCTTCTCATCGGTACATGTTATATGCTTGGTAAAATTTTAAAGAGTGAATAGTTTTTGTATGTATAGATATAGATAAGGAAACTCTACCGAGCCGTTTTCTTGTAATTAACTGTTGAAAAAGAAATTACGTCGATTTTTATGGAACTTTTTTTGGCGATATATATAATGGTCTTATAGAACTTACTGAAATATTACGGCTTTACGACAAGTAGTTTAATTTTAAAAATTCATCAAAGTTTGAGAAGATGAGTAGTTTTTTTGACTTTGTTAAAATTAAAATTAGACGACTTACTTGGTATAACGATAGAGTACTTGGTCTTAATGAACATACTAAACCATTAAAGTCCTACAAAAACTGGTTCAATTATAAAAATTATTGATTTGTGAAAATTTGCTTTTAGAAAATACTCCGAGTCAAAGTGTACGTTCGTTTTCTTATTATGTGTAATAAATCCACTCGGAATACTTTTAATCGCTCATAAATTAATTTATATTTTATTGATTAAGTCGATTATTTACACATATCGGGAACTTCATGCAACTTGCCTCAAGGCAAAATAACAATACCAACTAGTTTATTATTAATGCCACTTACACTTAGTTTTGGACTATTGCAAAAGACTTTGGGTGCTGAAAATGTCATGTGGTCCCACGTGCGAGATGCATTATGAATGTTAATAAATTCAATTATTATTATTATTTCATTGCATTATTAATTTATTATTCAGACATCGTACAGTCGTTGAGAATGGACACATAAATATATGTATGTAAATTACTGTCTTGTGTCGACATAGGATAATATATATATATATAATATATATATATATATATATATACTAGCTGGCCCGGCAAACGTTGTTTTGCCAAAAAAATATTTCTAGTATAACATGTTCAATACGAAAATAACTAACTGATTGCAAATGTGGTGCAGCAGCAAACCAAAAATATTAGGTTGTCAAATATCTCCCTTCCGCCTTTTTGTATTATAAACCAAGAGCAAAAAAGCGGAAGGGAGATATTTGACAACCTAATATATGAATAGTTTACCCACTGCAAAGTACGCCACATACAATTGTCTTTGCAAGTGCAAACCTAATAATTTTAGATATTTTTTTTATCGAATGGGAATCATTTGGGCCCCTGGGAGCAAGGAAATTCGATATTAAGGATCACCATAATATAAACATATATATATATATATATATATATATATATATATATATATATACAGGGCCGGTCCTACTTTGCGTGCAATGCATGCGAAAAATGCGGGCACGCGCTTTAGGGGGCGCCAAAACGAGATTCGGAAATAAAATTTATAATATATTATTTATAATTTTTTTAAATATAAATCAATAATACTTAATTGATTATAATGAACAATCTAATTTAACTATGGATACGAAGATACAAAAAGCATATTCAGTTTGCAATGTGATATCAATCAATCGATCAATCAATCAATCAAATTAATTTAACCAAATAATAACTCTGAAAATTTGTAAATTATTGTTCTACTTACTGTCCAAAGTACTTTTAAATTTTGTTCTTCGTTTGAAGTTAACGTGGAATCAAAAAAGAAAATATTTAGTGTTTAATCCCGTAAGAGCAAACCTACGAAAGTTTAAATTAATTATTGGCTGTTATTGGTGAAAAATGGCGAGCTGATTATAGAACTTGTTAAAAAAATAGATAGAGCTTAGAAAATGACTTATTTATTCCGAAAAATTAAATTGTAACTTTTGTTTTTGCTGCAAATGTTTCGCATCTAATGAACTTTTGATTTTTTTATTTTAATGGTTAAGTTGGATCAAATATGAAAAATGGAAGCAAAATTTACTTTGAAACAAAAATCGTTTATCTTTTTTAGACCTAGTAGTTCCCATACACTAAATTTGTCATTTGATATTAACTATGCAGAAATAATACAGATTTAGATAATAGTTTTTTTTCATTTAGTTAAAAAAATATGTAATTTCTTTGCATGTTTCATTAATCTTTGAAAATACTTTCAAAATACGTTGAAAATGTAACTCTAAAACAACAATCTAAAAATGGGAAAGTTGAGATGAATACAATTTGGCCCTTACGATATCAATAAGGAGCAGTTTGTGCTGCAATTTTGGATAATAAAAAAATAAATTAAATTTAAATTTAAAAAATCCAACAGGAAATACTAGTGTTATGTTTAAAAATGAAAGGCTAGTTTTTTTTTGCTCTCTTGGCATAAATTTCTCAATAGAATAGATCGCATAGTATATAGGTAAAATGTTTCAAAACCCAAATACTAATATTAGACATACGTTAGAAATATTTGAAAATTTAAACATATTTTATTATGACCAACTCACGAATTGCCTCGATTTTCTATAAAAATTTAAAATCAATATATTTCATACGCTTTTACATAATATAAAATTTTTTATGTACTAAATCTAAAATGATTAACAATAATTAAAAAATTTACGTTTTACTGTTTTAACAGTTAAAATTATTGCGGGGGGCGCTAGAAAAAAAATTGCATGCGGGCGGGCGCTGAGGACCCCAGGACCGGCCCTGTATATATATATATATATATATATATATATATATATATTTAGATGTAAAATAATTGTTTTAAAATCGGTTGACAGGAAATGTTCGTTTAATGTCGTTTAGTCAGACCGTCCATACATTCATTATATATATAATATATATATATATATATATATATATATATATATATATATATATATATATATATTTCTTGTGTGCGGGTGTATGATTTGATACTTCTTCTAAACGGTTGTTCGGTTTTTGATAATTCTTTCTGAAGTTTGTTATGGAAATTTTTAAGATTTAATGAACGATAAAACTATAATAATAATGTAACACTTATCATTGTTCGACATTGAAAACATTTGTAGAAATGTCAATTCACTTGAAATTTGAATTTAGCTGCAATTATGAGCCTAGATAATATTAGAATGTAATATACAAGAAAAATGTAATGTCTACTTTATTATTGCCGAAAAGCAACCGAGATGTGCCAGAAATTAAAATAAAAACCAATGACTAATATATAATAGTTAATGTTGCAGTCAAACATTTATCTTGCATCCTAATCAAATAATGATGGAAATTTATTATTTCAGATAAACCCCATCTTATCAGTTTAAGATCGTTCTAAATTGTATATTTATATGGTATTATAATTGTGTTTAATGTGCACACGGTACTACTGTTGGTACAGCCATCACAAATCTCAAAAGTTACAACAAATAATTTAATGGTCGTTATCAAATCAAATATTGTAAATATAAATGTGTACATTTTCTCGTTCTTATCGCGATAACAATATTATTCCTTGGAAATGGACTTATTCGGATTTTTATCAAGAACTATAAAAGTAGATCGAATTTGAGATATCGAGATAGTCATATGTTGTAATAGACACACTGTTAATTTCAGCTAAATTCAAATTTCGAGTGAATTGACAATTCAAGTCAAATGTTTTCAATGCCAAACAATGATAAGTGGTTTTTTGTCATTTTTGCCATTTATTTCTACAATATTACTATAGTTTTATCCTTAATTGAATCTTAAAAATTTCCTTTGACAAACTCTAAAAAGATTTATCAAAATCCGAATAACCGTTTAGGAGAAGTATCAAATCATACACCCGTACAGAAGAATTTTATATATAAGCATTTAAAAAAAACTTTCCATCAGAATTCTTATCAATGTTTTGACGAATTTTAAAGAATTTATAAATATGCAAATTAAAATGTATTATTATGTGCATTTATAAATATTTATTCTACGACAAACAAAAATGCACATTTGAATTTTTCAATATTACAATAAGAACAAATCAAACAGGGTCAAATTGTATTTACAATATTTAAAAGCTATAAAAAATTTTATATGACTTTATAAGATATAATAAGAATCAGAATTTAAATAAAAATGTTCTAAAATAATATTAAACCTAAATATATTTCTTTTTCTCAAAACTATATAATTTTTTATTTTAAATTTTGCCGCCGAAAAACTCGCAGTTGAAATGTTTTTAATGTTGTCTATCTTGATCTGTTGGTTATAAAAGGAAAATGGAGGAGAAATGTCAAATAGTTTATGGAATTATACGTCAAATTCGAAGATAAATTCATAGTAAAAGTCAGTTTTAGTATTATATAATATTTAAAAAAACGAATTAATAAATATCTAAACATATTTATTATGATACGCGTAAATTAAAAGTCTTCTCAACTTTTAAGAACGCATCGACAGTTTATTATAACCTACAAACGTCAAACATGTCTGACGAAACAAATTCGAACAAAACAATTAAATTCGAACCGATCGATGATTATCCTCAAGTGAAACAGGAATTTGATGATTATGAAAATACGTCAGATTTGTGTACGGATAATGATGATATATGTCTGCAGCAATTTCTAAAATCTGAGGTTACAATTGATGAGGAATTAAAACAAGAAACTATTGGTGACCAAGATGCTGCAAAAAATACAAACCAAATATTTTTACTTTGCATATATAACAAAGACATCACTAAATCGAGTAATTTAGTAGATGATACAGACGAACCATCTGAAAGAGTTTCAGAAAAATTTAAAAGTACTAATGATTTGAAACTCTACAAATGTAAAATATGCCTTAAAGCATTCAGAATAAAGCATTATTTAAACCAACATGAAAAGGTTCACACAGGACAAGGTCCCTATGAGTGCATGACATGCAATAAAAGATTTTTACAGTTATGTCATTTAAGAAGGCATTTATTAATTCATACTAAAAATTATAAATGTAATACATGCAATAAAACATTTGCATTGAAACATTCATTAAACCGGCATGAAGTGATTCACACCGGAGAACGCCCTCATGAATGCCCAACATGTAAAAAAAGATTTTCAGTGTTAGGTAGTTTAAGAAAGCATTTATCAACACATTTATCAACGCATTTATCAAAGAAATCTAAAGAACGATCTTATAAATGTGAAATATGCAATAAAGCTTTCAAAACAAAGCAAATATTAAAACTACATGTAACAGTTCACACCGAAGAACGACCTTATGAATGTGAAATCTGTAATAAAACGTTCAAAACAAAAAATGTATTAGACAATCACAAAATAGTTCACTCAGAAGGAGTAAATTATAAATGTGAAATATGTAATAAAGCATTCAAAGCAATGAAATATTTAAACAGACACAAAGCCCTTCACTCCGAAGAACGACATTATAAATGTGATAAATGCAATAAAGCATTCAAAACAAAAAAATGTTTAAACCAACATGAAGTGGTTCACACGGAAGAACGACCTTATAATTGTGAAATATGCTCTAAAACATTCAAGACAAAGCGACATTTAATTGATCATAAAGGAAGCCATACTGGAGAACCCCATACAAGAAACAATGAATAAAACTTTTGAATGACTCGTAAATCTCTCCCAACTTATAATCCTTTTCATTTACTCAATTTGTATTGATACAGGATAGCAATCGCAATTTATTTATTATATAATTAGTATTAATTATATAATTCAGTTACAACTCTAGTTTATCACTCATATACAATGTATTGTATGTAATTGTATTAAATATAAATGTTTAAATGATTATAAATAGAAAATTGTAACTGTTTTGTAATTACAACAATTGAAACTACTAGAGATTTTAAAATATTTTCATTAGCGCATTTTATTTTCCATAAAATATTTTTGTAATACTGGATTAAAAATTCAAAAAATTACCCAGACTAAGCACAGTCTAAGCGCCACTCTGGTGCAAATGTTTACCCAAGTGCGTTTAGACTGTTCATGTATTGGAGCACTTTTTCAATTTTGTGTAAATTAGGCAACTATTTTTTTTTCGAAATGAAATGACAATTGTTAATGTTCTGGAGATGAATTGATTTATGATTTACATTTGATTTGCTCAGATATAACAATATAATAGCAAAAATAATGAAAGTTACAGTATTTGTAAGAATATATATTTGAAAACGTTTGAAAATTTCTCGAATATTTCATTAAGGTACGGGAAGTTCCAGCAATTTGCCTTAAGCCTTACGGTGCCATACACCACTAGTTTTGTTTTATTTAAAGCTCTTCTATTTTTGTAAAAATATACAATATTTATCATTAACCACAAAAATTAGATACTTTATAATATTTAAACTATTAGCAGAATAATTGAGTAAACTTGTTAATTTTGTACAAAACCAAATGAACTGCAATAGAAAAAAAGATCATTATAATTCTAGTACTTGGTTAATTATATATTATATTCTAATGACCAAGTTTTATATTTACAGATATTGGAATACATTTCATTTTAAAAACATTTTTTCCATCTAATTACGGCCCTGTACTATTCCAATTACACAAAATCAATAACAATTAAAAAACTTACGTAAATCCATTATGTAATTTCAAATCGCGCGCGCATTATCGTCGCGCGTGAAGTCAGTCGATTTACATGTTGGCATAAGTGCTGCCACACTTTTTATTGACATATCGTCTGTTGTCAAAAGGAAAAATGGTCTTGTCAAAAAATATGAAAAAAATAACAAACAATTGATTAATTTTAATGTTTAATTGGTTTTTTAATTACTTAAATCATTGCCGCAAGTAATGGAATATTGTGGTGTGTTCAAATGCGTGGTGGAAGTTTGATAAATAACCTTATGTGTGTGGTAAGTATTCCTAGTGTAAAAACTTGTAATCAAAATATTTATGTTTAATTTTTGTTGATTCAACCCTCTAATACGTATTTATAAACTTTTCAATAAAATGCTTTATTTTAACATTAATAAACATAAATCGTGATAGTATATGTATATGATAGTATATGTTGATATCTACACTGATAACAATTTTTTTTTTTACAAATTTTTTGATCTTCAAAAGCGCAAATGTATAAATACTAATAATAACTATTTATCATGTATACAAGCTGTCTAGATTATACTGATAAAGATTTTTATGAAGATGCTTTTGAAAATAGCAGGAATGTAAACATGAAGTACGAAGAACACAATTTGATTGCTCAGGGCTTTTAGTAATTTTCATATTCTTGTATAATCAATAGACTCGTGGGATGTAGTTTATTTATAAAAAAGCCGTGCAAGTGAGAAAATTTATATATAGTAAAATCTTGTTGAGTGTAAAACGGTAAGAAAACTCTTGTATTGCTGTTTCAATTGATTTAGTTTTTCAAGTAAAGACAAGTAAATTTGGTGAAGTAAATCCTTTGCAAATTGTATACATTAATAAAAGCTAGAAAACATTCACTAAAATCTGGTAAAAGCACTTACATAATGAAATTTTGAATTAAACTTGTCGGAACATTTTTCTTGTAATTATTAGCAATGTGATTTTTGACATTTTTTTAAATTTTTTTGAATACCGTAGAAACTTTGTTCCAACCTTCTTGTTTTATATACATAAATAAAAACTAGATAAAATTTACCAAAATTTAGTAAAAACTGTTATTTACACTTGGATATTGAAATTTTGAATAATTCATAGTTGAAATGCACACTCTAGTATTTTAATAATTAGCAATATATGGATTTAGAACATTTTTTTTACTATTCTTCAAGTAACTTTTAATTTTTGTATTGGGCATTATAATTTGTTTTTATTAGTAAAAACTGGATAAAATTTACTAGTATATAATCATGACTAAAAGTCAAATTTTGGTTCACAAACACACTTATTCGAATTATAATCAGAATGACTATAAAAACAATTTTAATTTCAAACTTTGCTTTCGGAAAGTTAATAATCTAGAATCTAGACTATTTCTATCAGATACAAGATGATTCATGTTTAGAGCTTTATTTTATTAAGTAGTAGAAAATTTCATACCAGAAAATCAATTCAAATATTGCTATTAATCTAGCAATAATCAGGAATTTATCTAATCACGAATTTTAAGTGTATATACTATGATATTTGTATTAGAGGGTTGTAAATATTAGTTTTTAAGTAATCTCAATAAAGCAGACTTGCAATAGTCTAGTACCCAATTTTACTTGTTATAGAAATATAGTTAAAACTAGTGATGTGCCAACTCGAATCAAGTGATTAAAAACATTCGAATCAAACCCTTATTGTTATTCGAATCATGTTTTACCTGGTTTGTAAAACTGAGAAATATGTATGTACAGCGAAACAATATATATGAACATAATTTTACTAAATATAAAAAAATTATTTTAATAAATTTGAATTGAATAAAATTAATCCAGTTCAATCTACTTTTGAACAGATATAACAGCGTTATTGTATGATGATTTATTACCGTCAAAAAAAAAATTATGAAAATCATTGAAAAAAATTTTTTTAACACCATTACAAGAAAACGGCTCGGCCGATCTTTACCAAAAAGCTAATCAGCACGATTCCCAACCAATATCTTTCGAACGGTTTTTGAACTTCCAAAATCGATTCAGAATTGCGGGCTAAAACGTGGACGAAAAATTTTTCACTTTTCTGCGATTTACAAAGAAACGGCCCGGCCGATCATCGCACAAGACTGAGAAACGCTAGTCCTCATCGAGATACATCGAATGGCTTTTAAATTTTTGAAATCGGTCTAGTCGTTTTTGAGAAAACGTCGATTTGAGATAAAAAATCTGTTCACACACACACACACACACACATACTTTTGGTCCAAATGTTGGTCTCATTCGGTTCAGAATGGCTTGAAACGTCCA
The DNA here is from genome assembly GCF_003426905.1 of Ctenocephalides felis. Taxonomy (NCBI): domain Eukaryota; kingdom Metazoa; phylum Arthropoda; class Insecta; order Siphonaptera; family Pulicidae; genus Ctenocephalides; species Ctenocephalides felis. The sequence continues at coordinate 7,615,962 of NW_020536999.1, forward strand.
GCAGAAATCATAAAATTAACAAATCGGATTTTTTGATAAAAACATAAACTCCTCCTTCGGGAAGTTAACTAGTGGTGCATGGCATTGTGCCTTAAGGCAAATTGCTAGAACTTCCCGTACCAAATTTTTTTTTTAAAGATTCTGCTACATACAAAGAAACGGCTCACTTTTTCCAAATGTTGGTCTCATTCGATTCAGAATGGCTTGAAACGTCGAAAAACATAAAATAAACAAATTGAATTTTTTTGTTGAAAACAAACTTCTTCGGGAAGTTAAAAATTGTCATCCCGGTTTTGACTAAAAAAATATGGTGACCATAGATTTACTAAACAAATACATCGATGAATCATTTTTGTCTTAGCTTATATTTGTCCATAATATATATATAGGCTTGATTCGAGTTGATTTGGATCAAGATTTTTTCTGACTCGAATCACTAGTGAAAATATATAGTTGTCTAATTACAAAGTACTCGGATTACACAGCAAGTCTGCTACAATCACCCTTTCATGTTTTAACAAATTACTTTCCGTCCTTTCCAGCATAGACCCAATTCAAATCGACAAGCAACCATCACAATTCCCTGTTAATAATAATGAAAGCCGTCACAAACACCATAAGCTCCTCCTGATAATGCTTCAAAAATCCACAAACTCAAACAAATCATCACAAATGTACAGAAATTTTCGTCTCTGATGCACCATCCTGTCGACAAATTACTTTACATCACCCGGAACCTCTGCTGGTGTCACCGTGATGAATTCTTGTAAAAATTTGACAAAAAATGGAAGACGCAAAGTCTGACTGTTTTGAAATCTGGAGGCACAGCAAATGGAGGGACAGCGGGCATAATAATAAAATTTCGAGGGGGGAAAGCAGAAACAATAATATTGTATACATTATTAATTAAGTAGGGTTTATGTGTAGTCAATTCTTGTTCAAGCCATATATAGTTACTTATACATCGTGCCATATCTGTATAGTTGTATGTATATATTGTATAATTAGTAAGTCGCATAAGTCATCTTACAATGGCTTCGGACAGCTCAAAATTTGCAGGATACGCACAATGGCGTTCTGAGGAAAGTAGGGTTTTATTAAACGGTAATGTAAGTGGACACAGGAATTCTTCATCTCTGTGCAGACAAGTCAACGCCAAAAAAGCTTTGGTTTTATTAGTACTTATGTCGGCTATCACTATTTTGTGCTACGCACATTACGTAATGAATTCACCATTCACCAGCCTGATACTAGAGACACAGTACCCACACCTTTGGTGCAATGCAGATTAGGACTCGCCAAAAATGATTATCAACAAAGCGATCATAGAAGTGAAGCCAGATTAAGAATAGACCCTAAAGTCCTAGTTTTTGTTGAAACCACCTACACGCAACTTGGCAGAGACATTGCGGAACTTCTAGTCCACACCAGGATCAAGTACAAATTAGAAGTCGCAGGGAAAAGTTTACCCGTATTAACAAATTTAGACAAAGGACGTTACGGTGTCATTGTTTTTGAAAACATCGAAAAGTACTTTATGATGGACAAATGGAACCGTGAGCTCTTAGACAAATATTGCAGAGAGTACTCTGTTGGCATCATCGGTTTCATGAAACCCAGTGAAGAAACTTTAGTCGGGGCACAACTGCAAGGATTTCCTTTATTCATACACACTAACCTGCGTTTACAAGATGCGTCATTGAATCCTAAGTCACCTATTTTACGTATGGTTCGTTCTGGTGAAACGGCTTGGGGTGTACTTCCTGGTGAAGACTGGACGATTTTCAAACCTAATCATTCCACGTACGAGCCTTTAGAATGGGCAGCTAGGAATCCTAAAGAAGGTTCCACCGAACAGTTGACTACAATTGTACAAGACCATGGACAACTAGATGGTATCCAGCGTGTGCTGTTTGGTTCAGGTTTTAAATTCTGGTTGCATAAATTATTATTTTTAGACTCGTTAAGTTATCTAAGCCACGGGCAGTTGAGTTTAAGTTTGAACAGAGCACTTTTAGTCGACGTTGATGATATTTTTGTGGGCGAAAAGGGCACGAGATTGAAGACTAATGATGTCCAGGCTTTACTGGACACTCAGGAACGCATAGCAAAAATGATACCCAATTTAGGTTTAATTTAGGTTTTTCTGGGAAATATTCCATCACGGTACTTATGAAGAAAACTTAGGCGACGACATGATTTTAAAAAATGCTAAAAAGTTTATATGGTTCTCCCATATGTGGAACCACCAACAACCACACTTGTACGATAATTTAACAACTTTAATGCAAGATATGATACTTAACAAAGAGTTTGCTGTGGAAAAGGGGATTCCGACTGACTCCGGATATTCTGTATCCCCACATCATTCAGGGGTATCCGGTGCATGAGTTGTTATACGTAGCTTGGAAAAAAGTTTGGAACATCAAAGTTACATCAACTGAGGAGTATCCTCATTTGCGACCAGCTAGGTTACGTAGAGGTTTTCAACACCGAGACATCATGGTTTACCAAGACAAACTTGTGGACTTTTCACACACACAATGTTTATCCAACGATATCCAGGAGGCAGAAAAAACTCGATGAGGCTATACAAGGTGGTGAGTATTCCAAACAATTGTGTACAACCCGATAAAATATTCATGACACATATGTCTAACTATGGTAGCGATCGCTTGGCTTTGTACACTTTCGAGTCAGTTATAAAGTTTTTGAGGTGCTGGACAAATTTAAAATTAAGTTCAGCTCCTCCTACACAATTAGGGGAAGCTTACTTCCGTCAACACCCTGATGAAATCGATCCAGTGTGGGGTAATCCTTGCGAGGACCTTAGACACATAAAATCTGGTCCAGGAGTAAAAGTGTGACTCGTTACCTAGATTTTTAGTTTCGGTCCACAAAAAAACAGGCACAACAGCACTATACACTTTCTTGTTGATGCATCCGAGTATCGCAAGCAATCTACCAAGTTCCGATACATTCGAGGAGATACAGTTTTTCAATGCTAATAACTACTACAATGGTTTGGATTGGTACATGAACTTTTTCCCAGTGAATTCATCATCGAAATACATGTTTGAAAAGTCTGCTACGTATTTTGATGGTGATCAAGTGCCCAGACGTGCACATGCTTTGTTGCCGAAGGCAAAAATTGATCACAATTTTGATATCACCAGCAAAACGTGCTTACTCCTGGTACCAACATATGAAGTCACATAACGACCCCATAGCTAATAATTATAGTTTACCAACAAGTAATTACAGCAAGCGATGCTGCTCCTAAAAGTCTCAGAGATTTGAGAAATCGGTGTTTGAATCCTGGTAAATACAGTCAACATTTGGAACGATGGCTAGCATACTACGACGCTCAGCATTTGCACATAATCGATGGAGAACTATTACGTTCCAACCCTATAGAAGTAATGCACGACTTGCAAAGATTTTTAAAAATCACACCCATGTACGATTATTCAGCACATCTAAAATACGACAACAAAAAAGGGTTCTTCTGTCCCCTCACCCAAGGGAATCACACCAAATGTTTAGGTCGATCTAAAGGCAGACAATATCCACCAATGGACGATAAGACTATGAGGCTACTCCAGAGATATTATCAAACACATAATACAGCTTTAGTGAAATTACTTAAAAAATTAGGATCGCGACCGATTCCACAATGGTTGAAAAATGATTTATCGATAACTACTTAATGAGTGTCTGTTGTTACAAATTGTTGACGAAATGAATTTAAGAATTATCTCGATGTATGTTGAATTTTATTGTAAATGTCAAAGCAGTTGTTATTGGACGAAACGTTGTTCGATAGATCTCTTTTAAGCATTTTTATGAATAAGGTACTAAGATCAAAAAGGCAGCATGCTTGATCAAAAATTAGCTTTATTTGAATTAACGAAGGATTGGAATAGTAATAATTGATAAAATTAGAAAATATTAAATCTATTTATTATATTATCAGTTCATCATGTTATTAAATTGTAATTGATTTGACACGATTAATTTTTAATCGATTGATAAATGACAAACTATATAAATAAATGCAACCATGTTTTATTAATGTAATTTTTAATATGGACATGTTCGAATTTTTTTGTTCCCAAGGGCTCAAATGCTTCCAAAATAATAAACAAAATTTGTCTAAAAGTTTTAGCTCTTAATATTAACATTTAGATAGTCCGCAATTCAATTAAAAGTTTCTTATATTCATTATTACCATATAGCCTTGCGCCATCTGTGATAGCATTTGTGAAATCAAATTTGATGACATTTAAAAATATTTATAAAACACTTAATCTCTAATTAAATCCATGTGGACTGTTTAACGAAATATTTATTCATCATGGCATCAAAATTAATTTTACAATATTTACCTAAGAGATTAGAAGAAGCTATCAGTAATAAATTATCAGTGAAGAATTCCCTTAATGACAAGAATATTTGAGACTTTTAATTGAATTGCGGACTGCCTAAATGTTAATATGAAGAGCTAAAACTGTCAGAGAATTTTTTTTCATTAATTTGGAAGCATTTGAGCCCTTGGGAGCAAAGAAATTCGGAAAACTTCAAAATAAGAATCACCCTAAAATATAGATTCTATAGTATATATATAGATATATAATATATATATATATAGATATATATATAACATTTGAAGTATTTTGTAGTCCAACCGTCGAATTAAAAAAAAAAAATTAAAATAGAAAAATTCTTTAATCTATTAAACGTTTCGACACTTATGTGTGTCATCATTCAATAATCTAAA
>NW_020536999.1:7621741-7636642 GCF_003426905.1 Ctenocephalides felis
CCCACGAGAAGTCAATAATGGTAGTGAACCTTTTAACTTTTGATAATTTTTTACTATGATATAATTTATGAGAGCAGTATGCAAATCCGCTCTCCATTGTTCTGTTTGCATAACCGCAGAGTAGAAACAGAAAACATAAAACAAAACAGAAACAGATTCGCGTAACACGCCACTCTTATTGTTATGTAAACGAACAATGGGAACATTACGATTATTGTGTGTTACTGTTACGAATCGATACGTAACACTTGTGTTTATATTTAGGACCGGCATCGGATATTATCGATACAAAAAAGAATCCTTTGATCGAAATTATAGCTATTGAGATTTCGTCATTTTTTGTATTCTGTTCACTAGTCCTTGGATTAACTATTTGTGAACCCCTTTTTCAAGGAATTATTTTTTGGTTGAATTTATAACTAGTCGGTATTGGTATTTTGCCTTGAGGCAAATTACATGAACTTCCCGATATGTGTGAATAATCGGCTTAATCAATAAAATAAATTAATTTGTGAGTGATTAAAAGTATTCCGAGTGGATTTATTACACTAAATTGAAAACGAACAAACACTTTAACTCGGAGTTTTTCTAAAAGCAAATTTTCAAAAATCAATATTTTTTTTTTATATTTGAACCAGTTTCCGTAGGACTTTAATGGCTTAGTATGTTCATTAGGACCAAGTACTTTATCGTTATACCAAGTAAATCGTCTGATTTTAATTTTAACAAACGTCAAAACAAACTACTCATTTTCTCAAACTTTGATGAATTTTTCAAATTAAACAACTTGTCGTAATATTCAGTAAGACCCATGATATATATATTTATAGTAAACGACTTAAATTTTTTTCAACAGTTAATTACAAGAAAACGGCACGGTAGATTTTTACCTAAAACTGGTCAGTATCATTCCCAACTAATATCTTTCGAACAGTTTTTGATTTTTTTATAATCGATTCGGTAGTATGAGCTTAAATGTGGACGAAAGGTTTAACACTTTTTTTCAAATTACAAAGAAACGCCTCGGCCGTTCATCGCACAAAATTGAGAAAAGATAATCTACATCGAAATACATCGATTGGCTTTTAATTTTTGAAATCGGTCGAGCCGTTTTTGAGAAAATTTCGATGAATCTAATTTTGACATAACGCCAAAAACGGGTTGTCGTAGAGCTGTAATATTTTAGCATAGCTGGGCACCGTTAATCAAAAATTAACTTCGTTAATCGTCAATCCGCTACAAAAAAAGTTAGCTTCGTTAAACGTTAAAGCGTTACATTTCGGATAATTAACGCAAGTTAACGTTAATCGTTAATCCGTTAATATGTGTAAAATTACATTTTTATATCGCTGCGTTAGTGAACTTAAAACTTATTGGTTTAGGTCTGGAAGTTAACAGGTTATGAATAAAACAAAATACTTGTATAATTCAAATGTGTAATTCAACCCCTTAATGGCGCGACGCTTTATGCACACACCGTGATAATACGCTATTGGTCAACTTTCTGTTTTTATGATTGCATATTGTTTTTACAAGAATTTTTTTCTAAATAAAGGGAAAGAGTTTTTTGCGAAAAATAGGAAACGCGCGACGGGTTAAGCGTCGGGTATTAGGTGCATATTTTCTTCATGAACATTAACATGTTGAAGTTCTCGTCTGAAAGCGAGGCTCGTTTTGGTGTCAAAATGTCTTTACCCGAAAACAAACGTTCAACTGCAGCGCTTGAGGGTATAGCAGTATTGTATTTAATAAATTGATTTATGAATATCTGTTCCTCGAGGAATGCAGCATCGTTGAACAAGTCTTTTGAACATGTTGCCACTGTTCATCATTCACGAGTGGTCCAAATCTTTTTTCTATGTCATTTAATAAGGCATTGGCTAAAGCTATGCCGTGCGATAAATAGTAGGCAATGGCAGGACCGTGTCTGGGTATGTGGCCGCCTGCGTGCGAGCATATAAATGGCCGCCCTTAAAAATAGCATAATAGGAAAATATCCAATATGTTCTCACGAAAAAAATCTTTTTGTAATTTTCAAGTTTTCTCGACATTTTAAGTCATTTTGAATCGTTTGAAAGCCGATTTTTGAATTTTCGGCAACGTTTTCTCAAAAACGGTTAAATCCAATTCAAAAGTTTAAAAGTCATTTGATGTAACTAGATAATGACTAGCGCCTGTCAGTTTTGTGCGACGATCGGCCAAGCTGTTTCTAATCAACAGAAAAATATAAAACTTTATTGTACACGTTTTAGCCAAAAATTCTGCATCGATTTCAAAAATTCAGGAACTGTTTGAAAGATATCATTTAGGAATCGTGCTGATTAGTTCTAAGAGATCGGTCGGTTCGTTTCTTCGTGTTTAATTGGTGAATATTGCTTTACGATGATATTTATAAAACTTTTTTGGCGATAGTGATCATGGTCTCTAAGATAACTAAATATTTCGACCCACATTGAGTCATTTTAATTTTTAAAATATGTACTATCAAAGATTGCAAAAATGAGCGGCGCTTTTTTACGTGAGTCAAAATTTCATCTTTAGTCGACCTTTTCTCAAAAATGCACAATCCCATTTGAAAAATCGCCAAAATTCGTAAATTCGATAAGCACTCGTGCGCTTAGTTTTGTCCTTTAGAATTTTCAAAAAGTCTGAAATTTTTAATTAGTGAATTGATTTTAAAAATTCAAAAACCATTACAAACGTTTTCCATTTGAAAATCTTGCTGATTAATTTTGTTCAATAATCGACGAGTCGTTTTTCAGTTATTGATTAACAAATTGCTTTGGAAATTTGGATCTTGTTTTTAATTTACTACAGTTTGTTTTCTTGTTCAATAATATGTAATTTTTAAACTATTTATAAAACATAACTAATATTTTAAAAAATTGTACAAAATTGAATAATCTGCGATAGTTTTTTCACATTGCAATGTACTCATGAATTAATATATTTTCATTGTTAAGTCGATTATTAACACATGTTGGATACTTCATGCAACTTGATTTAGGCAAAGTTGCCACTTACACCAAGTTTATAACTTATAATTATTTAGAAACAGAGTCGCATTCAATAGGGCCGCCTTTGGCTGATTTTTACTACGGTAATTTTGGTCTTTTAGATATATACAGCGGACTTTACGGCAGCGAATGAGTTCAGCGGACTTTGAGCTTGGCCGCCTCTTAATCCAACAGTCTTTAATTTGGCCGCCTTTTAATTCAGTAGACTTTTAATGCAACAGCTATTTATTTCGACCATTTTTTGTTATGGCCGTCTTTGAATTTGTTCTTTTTTTCATTTGGCGGTGCACGCACTGCACGCTGGGCCAGGCACGGTCCTGGGCATTGGATTAACGATTAACGGACTTCTGGCATTTTAACGGAAGTTAACGTGTCCGTTAACATTTTCAAAAGTTAACTTAAAAGTTAATCCGTTAATCAAATGTTAACTTCGTTAATTAACGATTAACGGATTAACGAGTTAATGCCCAGCTATGTATTTTAGTATGCAAGACTATGCATGGTATTTACCGTCAAAAAAATGGTAATAAAAATCGACGAAAAAAATTTTTTTTAACACTTATTACAAGAAAACGGCCCGGCCGATTTTTACCAAATACTAATCAGAACGATTCCCAACTAATATCTTTGGAACTTTTTTGGAATTTTCGAAATCGGTTCAGAATTGCGGGCTAAAACGTAGACGAAAAATATTTCACTTTTCTGCGATTTATAAAGAAGCGGCTTGACCGATCGTCGCACAAAACAGACAAACACAAGTCCTCATCGAGATGCATCGAAAGGCTTTTAAATTATTGAAATCGGTTCAATCGTTTTTGAGAAAACGTCGATTTACGGTAAAAAAATCTATTTTCCCTTAAATTTGGTCTCATTCGGTTCAGAATGGCTTGAAACGTCGAGAAAACATAAAATTATCAAATCGGATTTTTTGAACATAAACTTTTCCGGGAAGTTACATGTGTATCAGTGTATCCATAACAATGCAAACAATTTAATTTCAATTTCCTTCGTTTCCAGATACCCCAAGGATGCCAATGAAGGACATATTCCGCCGACTGCGGCCCCTGCCCCTACACCGTTCTGGTCCTGTCACTGGCCTATTTCCTGGCCCAGAGCGCCATCAGCTACGCCACCCATGCCCTAACCCTTCTGGTAGGTCCTACCATATGCTGTGCAACGTACTGGCCCTGCTCGGAGTCGTCTTCACGTTAAAGGTAAGATTAAGATAAGAACAAACACAAACTAGTGGTGTGTGGCATCGTGCCTTAAGGCAAATTGCTGGAACTTCCCGCACCGTAATGAAATGTTCGAGGAATTTTAAACGTTTTCAAATATATCAGGCGCGCTCATATAAATTAGCAAACTCTTTCAATACGATCGACGGTCTAGGAATTCAGCTTATAATAAACTTCCACTCAATATTTCCACTTAGACAGACAAAAAATTTTCATGCTTAAGTTAAAATTTTTAAAGAATTAGCTTTTTATGACATTACTGAATTTTCTCAATTTGATTTCAATAACTATTTTCTTGAATAATCATTATCCTTTATCTATGTAGTCTAACCATTTGATCGCCTGTACAACCATGTTTTTTTATTTGCTATTTTATTAATTTAATTTTTTCACGGTTTTAAATGAGTATAACTTTCAAGCTTGTGCAAGAATTTGGAGCTTGACTGGTGGTCAAATAGACTTTAATATGATGAACATTGTATTTAATGTTCGAATGCTTTTTTTCAGCTCTTTTTTTCGGAAGTGAAATTTGTGCATCTACTATAATTATTATAAAATTACTATTCTTTTAATATTAATTATGAATAAGCTTGACAAGAGCCTAAAATAATATCTATTATTATTGATTACGGCTTGCTTATGAATAAATAAATAAATAAATAAATATTATTACAAATACTGTAACTTTCACTATTTTTGCTATCTTGTTTGTTATATCTGAGCAAATCAAATGTAAATCATAAATCAATTTATCTCCTATCATCATTTCATTTCGAATTCAATTTCGAAAAAGTGCTCCCGTATAGTCACATTCTCAACGCATTTGCAAATAATTCTATGCGACATTTTCACTTACACTGTGCTTAGCTTGGCGGCATTTTCACATTTTTCAATTTTATTATTTTCACAAAATTGGAAAAGTGCTCCAGTACATAAACAGTCTAAACGCACTTGGGTAAGCATTTGTACCAGAGTGGCGCTTAGACTGTGCTTAGTCTGGGTAATTTTTTCAATTTTTAATCCAAAAATATTTTTTGAAAAAAAATTTGAAACAAAGTTTTTTTTCCCAAAAGCAATTATTTTGTTGAAACAAACAGAAAGTTCATTTAGCTCTATATCTCCGAAACCGCTGGGCCTACCTTTGCCCAAAACGAATAACCACTTTTCCATGTCATTACGAACTGAATGTTTTTTGGATCATACAAATCGGATGATCCGTTCACTCAAACTCGATTCTATTTTTTGCACTCTTTGCTCCGTACCTCCGTGACGGCTGGACCTGCCTTTGCCTAAAACTAATCAGCACATCTCCCTATCAATAGGAATCGAATGTTTTTTGAGCCGTTCAAATCGGTTGATCCGTGCGCCCGAAAACGTGGACGAAAAAATGCGGACATAAAAAACACACACACACACATACATACACACACATCCATTTTTTCTGAGGTATGCCAAAATATTCAGAAACCTTCACAACGTCGAGAAATGCAAAAATTTTCATTTTCGATTTTCGGCCCATTACTATAACTACCCTACGGGAAGGTAAAAATATCCGAGAAAAAAGTAGTCAATAAATATTGATAAATATTTAATAACAATTGTTTTAAACATTTTCAAATAGATGATTATAATCACTATATATTTTATCGTTCATAAAATATACAGGGACGATCTTATCGCTCAGAAGACTTGAGAATGTTTACATTAGCAAGAGGTGCCGAATGTCTCCATCTGAGAATATATTTCTTACGATCAGAATAACGCATTTGAAATACATACAGTTTCAAACTGAATTGTAAATTTAAAATTCATATTTGAAGTATAAAACTATGCTTATTTTTGAAATAACAATTATTTGTCATTTTCGTTTTTTTAAATATACATGTTTTAAGTTCAATGATTGTTTTTTAATTTGTGCTATCAAAAATTTAGAAATTCGAATGTTAAATGATATAAAACTAACTAAAAATTAAACTAGAGCTTTTCAAAATAATATTAAATCAGTCTTTTTATTTTTTTTTTGAAACTATATATATAATTTCTGATTTCAAATTTTGCCGCCGAAAAACTCGCAGTTGAAATGTTTTTGATGTTGTCTATCTTGATAAAACAAAAATGGAGGAGAAATGTCAAAGTGGTTTCTGGAATTATTAAAGTTAAAATCGAAAACAAAATAATAGTAAAAAGGTCAGTGCTAGTATTATATCATAGTAAACAATAAACGAATTAGTAAATTTAATATACGTTCAAAACACATATTTTAAATATAAAATCTTAACTTTCGGTCTGTTAGTTTATTATAACCTACAAACTCCAAACATGTCTGAAGAAACAGATTCAAACAAAATAATTAAAATTGAGCCGATGGATGATTATCCTCAAGTGAAACAGGAATTTGATGATTATGAAAATACGTCAGATTTGTGCACGGATAATGATGATATATGTCTGCAGCAATTTCTCAAATCTGAGGTTACAATTGACGAGGAAATAAAACAAGAGACAATTGATGACCAAGATGATGTGACTAGTACAAACGAAAGAGTTTTAGATGAAAACCCTTACATATGTAACGAAGAGATCACTAATTCAAGTAATTTAGTGGATAGCACGAACAAATCATTTGAAAAAGTTTCAGCAAAACATAAAACAACTAGCAAGTTGAAACCCTATGAATGTGAAAAATGCAATAAAACATTCACAACAAAACCAAACTTAAAACAACACAGAAAAATCCATACTGGGGAACGGCCTCATAAGTGCAAAGTATGCAATAAAACATTTATACAGTCAAAGAATTTAAAATTGCATTTAACAGCGCATACCGGAGAACGTCCTTATATTTGTGAAATATGTAAAAAAACATTCAGAGCAAAACATGTCTTAAAGCGACATAAAATGATTCATTTTACAGATTTAAATAAATTAAAAACGCATTCATCAGTGCATAGTGGAGAATACGCTTATAATTGTGAAATATGCAATAAAGCATTCAGTTTAAAACATATGTTAAGTGAACACAAAATTTGTCACTTAGAAGAACGCCCTTATAATTGTGAAATATGTAATAAAAATTTCAAAACAAAGAAATGCTTAAAACGCCATAAAAATATTCACTCTGGAGAACGACTTCATGTGTGTGGAATTTGCAATAGAACATTTACAATGCCATCTTATTTAAGGAGGCATTTATCAGTGCATACTGGAGAACGGCATTATAAATGTGAAATATGTAATAAAGCATTCAGAATAAAAAAAATGTTAGAAGATCACAAAATGATTCACTCTGAAAAACGCGCTTTTAATTGTGAAATATGCAATAAAAAATTCAAAACAAAGCCAAATTTGTTACAACACAAAATAACTCATACTAGAGAACGTTTTCATGAGTGCAAAATATGCTATAGAAGATTTTTACGTGCAACAAGTTTGAGATTGCATTTATTAGTGCATGCCGGAGAACATCCTTATGCAACGAAACAATCACAAGAAAACAAGTAAATTAATGGAAGAGTACATACTGGAGAATCCCCTACAAGAAACAATCAATGGAACTTTTGAATGATTTATGAATCTGTTCAATCTTATAATTCTTTTCACTTACTCAATTTAAATTAACAGGATAGTAATTGCAAATTATATATTTCAGTAATGACTCTGTTTGTTACTCATCAGTGTATCATATGTAATTGTTTAATAATGTAAATATAAATATTTAAATGATTATAAATATAACATTGTAAATGTTTTGTATTTGCTGAAGTTGGAAATAAATATACATCTTTCAAGTTTTAATAGATAAAATATTTGGCATTATAGTACAAAGGTTCTTTATTAACTTCCCATAGGATATCTTATAGTAATCGCAAAAAAATCGAAAATGAAAATTTTTATATATCTTTCCGTTTCAAAGGTTTCTGAACATTTTGGCACACCTCAGACAAAATGGATGTGTGTGTGTGTGAGTGTGTATGTATGTATGGATACAATTTTTCGTCCACGTTTTCGGACGCACGGATCAACCGATTTGAATGGTTCAAAAAACATTCGATTTTTATTGATAGGAAGTTGTGCTGATTAGTTTTTGGCAAAGGAAGGTCCAGCCGTTTCGGAGATATGGAACAAAGAGTGCAGAAAATAGAAATCGAATTCTTGAGAGAACGGAGCATCCGATTTGAATGATCTAAAAAACATTCAATTAGTAATGATTGGGAGAAGTGTTTATTAGTTTTTGGGAAAGGCAGGTCCAGCGGTTTCGGATATACAGAGCCAAATGTGCAAAAAATGGCAGTTTTTGAGAGAACTAAGCGTCCGATTTAAATGATTCAAAGGTCTTTCTGCTTATTTCAACAAAATAATTGCTTTTGGTAAAAAAATTGTTTCTAATTTTTTTTTTTCAAAAAATATTTTTGTAATTTTGGATTAAAAATTCAAAAAATTGCCCAAGCTAAGCACAGTCTAAGCGCGACTCTGGTACAAATGCTTATCCAAGTGCGTTTAGACTGTTTATGTACTGAAAGCACTTTTCCTCCAATTTAGTGAAAACTATTGAAAATGTAAAAATGCCGCCAAGCTAAGCACAGTATAAGTGAAAATGTCGCACAGAATTATTTGCAAATGCGTTCAGACTGTCAGCAATTTTTAAATTTTGTGTAAATTATTAGACAACTATTTTTTTTGAAATTGAATTCGAAATGAAATGACGATTGTTAATGTTCTGGAGATAAATTGATTTATTTATGATTCACATTTGATTTGCTCAGATAATAACAAAAGATAGCAAAAATAATGAAAGTTACAGTATTTGTAATAATATATTTGAAAACGTTTAAAATTTCTCGAATATTTCATTACGGTACGGGAAGTTCCAGAAATTTTCCTCGAGGCACGATGCCATACACCACTAGTTTATTTGTTTTACTTAAGCCTTACTATTTTTGTAAAATTCTACAATATTTATTATTACTAACTTCCCAAAAAAGTTAATGGTTTTCAAAAATTCAGAAGCCATTCTTGTTTTATCTTATACATAGATTCTCTGTTGTTTTGATTGTCACAAATCTTTAATAAATATCACAGTGTGAAGGCGACGGAATATTTGAGTAAAAATACACAAAATAACATTCAAGAATAACAAGAACATTCGACGTAAAAAAACTTGGCCCGTTTATGGAAATATTATCTAATATGCATATATTTGGTATATGCACGCAAGAGTAATAGACAGAGAGCTGGGGTAATTATTGCAACTTCATAGTATTAGTACTATGAGAATGTATTATCATTAATGCAAATTTGGAGCTAGATTTATATTTATTGGAAAAAAGGACAACTTTGGTAGAGTAAATTTTTCAAATTTAAATTTTATTTTTAAATTTTTTTTATCTTAATCTATTGAATCAAAAAAGATCTTAATCTGTTAAGGTGCGTCCACACCTAACGAACGAGCACGAACGAACATGGATTTTGACATGCGCGTGGGCCGCTTTTGTTTGAAATTTTTAATCTGCGCATATTATTCATCATGTTCGTTCGTGTTCGTTCGCTAGGTGTGGACGCACCTTTAGATGAATTAATTAGATCATAATCTATTAGATTAAGTATCGTTTACATTTATATAAATTATTTTATTCCAATAGTACAAAAAGAGTTAATAAAAACATAAGGGTATGTGTTCTCAAAACTAGTTTTAGCTAGCTTTTCTTAACATTAATAATTTTGTGTTCTACTGATAGAAAATTCTTATCAAATAACTGTCAATGCAAAAGTTCCACTAGCTTTCTGTTTATAGTAAACACGGCGAAGGTGATTAATATTCGACTAACTATGGACTTGTATTAATATTAAAAACAATCGGGAAAAAATCGAACAGGGAAGTAAACATATATATTTATATATAAATATTACGTATAATTATTGATTTTTATGATAAATATAAAATATATTTAAATTCAATAGGACTAAGAATCGGTTTACATTTATTTTTCAGACCCCTAAAAAGTAAAGGTTGGCCGTCCCTGATATTTTTTTACCATTTTCATTTATTTATAATAAATTTACAAATAAAAATACATACAGCCCCTAAATTTTAACCCTCTTACTACAAACCCCTATTTCGTAATAATGAATTGAGTAATCGAATTAGTTTTCATCACATAACTTCGATTAAGATTTTGTCAAGCTTAAAAAAAGCTAAATAAAACTTTGAATGAATTTCCTGTTTTGTGTAAATAATCGATTTATTCAATTGATATTTTTCTACCTGAATACCAAAATTTCTATTCGTATAAGAATCAATGTCAAATTATTTGCAATAATGATTTTTTTTTACCACCAAATGGCAATTTTTATATTTTTTTTCTGTATTTCCGAAACTACTGAATAGGCCTTTGCGAAAATGTAATCGACTCTACACTTCATCAATACAAATAAAATGTTTTGCGAATCATTGTAAACGGATGCTCCGTTCTCTCAAAAATAAATTGCTATTTTTGCGCTTTTTTTCCATATCTCCAAAACCTGCCTTTGGCAAAAACTACTCAGCAAGTCTCACCATCAATAGGAATCGAATGTTTTCTGAATTTCACAAATTCACTCATCATGTAATTGTGTTTGAAGAACTTCATGTAATTAAAATCAACATACATTCACTGACACTGACTGCTGCTTGTATTTTTTTTTACTTTTTCGCTGGCGATACAATCTCATTCTTTGAACAGCTGTAATATCTGTATTGCACAAAAAATATTTTTATTTTCAATAACTTTAAAGATTTATAGAAACTACGAATAATATAGAAATAATTTCTAATCAATAAACTTACGTTCAGTACACGGCACAAATGTTTAATTTGTTTATTATTCTCAAGAAACAGGGTAAATGATTCTTCTGATTCATGCATTTTTCATTAAATCAAGATTTGTATTACGATATAACTTTAAAATGTTTATTTATCTATGTCGATTTCGTTGTTGATACCGGTACGCATACAACGACAGATCTCTATTCACACGATACGACGACTAATCACAATCGACCGGTATCGAAATAATCTCATCGAGAGCGAATGACGAATCATTGGCACTCGACTCTTATCTTATCTTTGTACGGATTTACACCCTAGTCGCGCCTAAAGAAGTTTTACTTCAAAAATTCATAAAAAATGGATAAGGAAAATTAGAATTAAGAAGAAGAGTAAAAATTATCCAATGTACGAATAGTTCCGTCAGCAAATCTTTATTGACTTTTAAATCTAGTATGTGTGCCAGGAAATGATAATTTAGCCAATAAATCAACAATCTCTTCGAAAGATTAATAGAGTTCACATCAATAGATTCTCATCTCCATCTCCGTCATATTCAAATGTCAAGGCCTCTTCTAATGGCGAGAGAAAGAAGCATCTTCTTTTCTTTATTGCCAACTTATATTTATTATTCCAATCGTGCTATTAATAGCATTAATAGCATTTGTGTGAATCAGTAATTTATACTTATTGGATTCACCATGATCGCTTCCTACTAGACAAGTCGTAATAAATTTCCTCATTTAATTTGTAGACGAGAGTCGGGGTAAAAATGAAATATTTAACTGCCCGAAGGAGAAGTTTATGTTTTCATAGAAAAATCCGATTCGCTAATTTTATGTTTTCTCGACGTTGCAAGCTCTTCTGAATCGAATGAGACCGACATTTGGAAAAAGTATTTTGGTGTGTGTGTGTGAACAGATTTTTTGCCGTAAATCAACGTTTTCTCAAAAACGGATGGACCGATTTTATATATTTAAAAGCCATTCGATGAATCTCGATGAGGACTAGCGTTTCCGAGTTTTGTGCGACAATCAGCCAAGCCGTTTCTTTGTAAATAGCACAAAAGTGAAAAATTTTTCGTCCCCGTTTTAGCCCGCAATTCTGAATCGATTTTGAAAATTCAAAAACCGTTCGAAAGATATTGGTTGGGAATTGTGCTGATTAGTTTTTGGTAGAGATCGGCCGGGCCGTTTTCTTGTAATAAAGTGTTTTTTTGACGATAGATACCATAGTCTTCTAGATCATACTAAATAATTACATTCCTACGACAACTCGTTTAGCTTTAAAAATTCATCAAAGTTTGCAAAAATTGGTATCGTTTTTTGGCATTTGTCAAAATTTGACTTTTCATCGACGTTTTCTCAAAAACGCCTGAACCGATTTCAGAAATTTAAAAACCATTTGATGTATCTCAATGAGCATTATCGTTTCTCAGTTTTGTGCAGCGATCGGCCGAGCCGTTTCTTTGTAAATTGAAAAAAAGTGTTAAACTTTTCGTCCACATTTAAGCTCATTCTACCGAATCGATTTTAAAGAATCGAAAACTGTTCGAAAGATATTAGTTGGAAATGATACTGATTAGTTTTAGGGGAAAATCTACTGAGCCGTTTTCTTGTAATTAACTGTTGAGAAAAAAATTTAAGCCAATTTTTATGGAACTTTTTTTTGGCGATATATATCATGGTCTTATAGGACTTACTGCAATATTACGGTCTTATGTCAAGTAGTTTAATTTTAAAAATTCATCAAAGTTTGAGAAGATGAGTAGTTTTTTTGACTTTGTTAAAATTAAAATTAGACGATTTACTTGGTATAACGATAGAGTAATTGGTCTAACTGAACATACTAAAACAATAAAGCCCTACGGAAACTGGTTCATTTAAAAAATTATTGATTTTTGAAAGTTTGCTTTTAGAAAATACTCCGAGTTAACGTGTTCGTTCGTTTTCAATTATGTGTAATAAATCCACTCGGAATACTTTTAATCGCTCATAAATTAATTTATATTTTATTGATTAAGTCGATTATTTACACATATCGGGAAGTTCATGCAACTTGCCTCAAGGCAAAATACCAATACCAACTAGTTTATCACTAATGCCACTTACACTTAGTTTTGGACTATTGCAAAAGACTTTGGGTGCTGAAAATGTCATGTGGTCCCACGTGCGAGATGCATTATGAATGTTAATAAATTCAATTATTATTATTTCACTGCATTATTATTTATTATTCAGACATCGTACAGTCGTTGAGAATGGACACATAAATATATGTATGCAAATTATTGTCTTGTGTCGACATAGGATAATATTATATATATATACTAGCTGACCCGGCAAACGTTGTTTTGCCAAAAAAGTATTTCTAGTATAAAATGTTTCGTACGAAAATAACCAACTGATTGCAAATGTGGTGCAGCAGCAAACCAAAAATATATGAATAGTTCACCCACTACAAAGCACGCCACATATAATTGTCTTTGCAAGTGCAAACCTAATAACTTTAGATAATTTTTTTTTATCGATTGGGAACCATTTGGGTCCCTGGGAGCAAGGAAATTCGAAAATATCAGTATTAAGGACCACCATATATATATATATATATATATATATATATATATATATATATATATATATTATATATATATATACAGGGCCGGTCCTACCTTGCGTGCAAAGCATGCGAAAAATGCGGGCACGCGCTTTAGGAGGCGCCAAATCGAGATTCGGAAATAAAATTTATAATATATTATTTATAATTTTTTTAAATATAAAATCAATAATACTTAATTGATTATAATGAACAATCTAGCTTAACTATAGATACGAAGATACAAAAAGCATATTCAGTTTGCAATGTGATATCAAAAGAAACAATTAACCAAATAATAACTCTGAAAATTTGTAAATTATTGTTCTACTTACTGTCCAAAGTACTTTTAAATTTTGTTCTTCGTTTGAAGTTAACGTGGAATCAAAAAAGAAAATATTTAGTGTTTAATCCCGTAAGAGCAAACCTACGAAAGTTTAAATTAATTATTGGGTGTTATTGGTGAATAATGGCGAGCTGATTTAGTTAAAAAAAAATAGATACAAATTATATTACAGAAAAATGGAAAACAGGGTGTTAGAGCTTAGAAAATGGCTTATTTATTCCGAAAAATTAAATTGTAACTTTTGTTTTTGTTGCAAATGTTTCGCATCTGATGAACTTTTGATTTTAACATGTATGGTTAAGTTGGATCAAATATGAAAAATGGAAGCAAAATTTACTTTGAAACAAAAATCGTTGAGCTTTTTTATACCTAATGATTCCCATACACTAAATTTGTCATTTGTTATTAACTATGCAGAAATAATACAGATTTAGATATTAGTTTTTTTTATTTTTTATTTATATAGTTGAAAAAATCTGTAATTTCTTTGCATGTTTTACTAATCTTTGAACAATACTTTCAAAATACGTTAAAAATTTAACTCTAAAACAACAATCTGAAGATGGGAAAGTTGAGATGAATACAATTTGGCCCTTACGATATCAATAAGGAGCAGTTTGTGCTGCAATTTTGGATAATGAAAAAATAAATTAAATTTAAATTTAAAAAATCCAACAGAAAATACTAAACGTTTAAAAATGAAAGGCTAGTTTTTTTTTTTGCTCTCTTGGCATAATTTTCTCAATAGAATAGATCGCATAGTATATAAATAAAATGTTTCAAAACCCAAATACTAATATTAGACATACGTTAGAAATATTTGAAAATTTAAACATATTTTATTATGACCAACCCACGAATTGCCTCGATTTTCTATATAAATTTAAAATCAATATCATACGCTTT